>NW_026136719.1:19987621-20470121 GCF_905237075.1 Dicentrarchus labrax | reverse complement strand
CCCTCCTTTTTTGTAGCTGTTGGTCTTACCACCTGTCCAGAGCCAATGATCCCAGCAAATGGCATTAAAACCGGGGACAGATATATGGTCAATGAGGTGGTAGCCTTCACTTGTGAACTTGGGTACACATTGCAGGTAATGAACACAGCCATACAAACACACTGATTATACATAGTTACCAACTCGTTTTCACATATTGTGGTGTTAGTTCAAAGGAAAAAATTATTTTTAAATGTTTTTTATTATAAGCTAAATATTGTGATGTGAAACTTATACTTGTTTGTAGACACAAACAGCTGTCTGTGACAGTTAAGCAAGTATGCAACAAAATTATATTTCCACACTGGCTACAGTTTTATTTTAGTTAGAAACACAGATTTCCAGTCTATTTCTCCACTGTATTTCTTCTCTTTTTTCCTTTAAAAAGAAACATAAATACACATTATTGATAAAAATGTACCTAAAATCCTTATATTATCTTAGTTTCTTGAACCTATCCCACTGTATTATCACATTCAGGGCCATTCTCACATTTCCTGCATGCCGGGGACTGTGCGTCGATGGAACTACCCACCTCCTCTTTGCATAGGTAATACACACAAACACTGCTATGCTGTTATGAATGATCGATCCAATGGGGAAAAAATTCCCTGCAGGTGTTAGGTTCACATTTAACTTTAAGGCCTGCATAGCAAAGTGACATTTTATTAGATAGGAGATGTGAGTGTTACAGGTTTACAGGTTTATGGTCACATGTTCTTGTGGAAAGTTACTGTTTGATGCATTTGTATTACTTATTGAGGTTAATTTAAAATTCTTCTCAAGTCATTGCGTAATCCGGCAGTTGAATACTAATGAATAATAAAGACTGCATCCACACACAGTAACATACTATTATCACCTTGAAATCAGATTTGCGGAAGTAAGCAACTTCTTGACTGACATAGGATTAGCATTCTATAGGATCGATGAACTGGCTGGGTACAAATTGAATTTTGTACCTTCTGCAATAGTGTTAAGGAACCTTGATTACATTGATGTTTGTGTTTTGGCCTGAATAATTCAGTCCTTGCTGAAAACTTGTAGCAGGTCTGGGAAGCCCATTCCAGTTTAACTCAACCTTGACATGTCAGGACTAAATAAACTCAGCCCTACTACAGTCCTCTTCAGTATATGTCAGATCCAACATTACATAATGTCTCATACAATTTGAAATATATGTCTGTCACTTTGGGATATACAGGAATTCATAAAACATGGTCCAAGCCCTGTCTCTTAACAATTGGTTTCATATGCTTCAGTTAACACCAAATAAGTGAGTTTAATTGCTACTGTTTTCTGTTATTTTTCATTTATTTAGTTTTATACTTTAATGACCCTAATGCGCCCTATTTGTCTAATAATATCACTGTATCTAACCCTACCTGGTACCTCTAAACTGAAAATACTAGACAAATAACAAAACAATTAAACAGTTGTGTGTCAGGTGTTTCTAATATTCTGCCCCCCTCATGTATGTAGATAGGGACGAAGGGAGGACAAAAATAAAAAAAATACCTCTCTTGATATAATGTAGTACTACATCACCACCTTTAACTGTGACCTCAGTAATAAACACCTAATTGAAGTTACACATTTCCAACAATGTCTCCAAAAACTGAACATTTGGGAAGGTAGAATTTGTGGCACAGCTCTGTTGTATTGAGTTGACATAGATTATACAGGTCGACCTAATAAAGTGTACACTGAGTGTAAATAGTAACACTAAAATCTCCCCATTCCCCTTCACCTCTCTAGTTGCCGCTTGTGGCTGTAACATTTTTGATTTTTTTCTGTTAAGGCAAAGAGGATGAAGTGATGATCTTTACTTTACATTGCTCACATGTTGGCTGTTTTAACAATGTGTTTTCTGTGCCTGTGTTGTCAGCTCGTTGCGGAGGGGTGTTGTCTGAGATGAGTGGTGTCATCCTTAGTCCAGGTTTCCCTGGCAACTACCCAGGCAACCTGGACTGCACCTGGCAAATCACCCTGCCAACTGGATATGGTAAGTATTATGGGATGGAAGAGCATTCCTAGAAAGATTGTGCCATTGTCAGTATATCTGTTGGTGTAGTTGGGAAACACAGACCCCATTCTTTAGCACAGAATCTGCAGCAGTAACACATGGTTTACTGAAAGCTTCACCACATGTTTAATTGGAGGGTGACACATGGTGTGTTCTGTTTAATGACTACAGTAACTGATGGTTTGAAGAGCACACAATTTGTATACTTTTGTGTGCATGGCATACATGCCCCTGTGTGTAATCACAACTAGTTTTTAGCTGATGTGATATGATTTTTATTTTTAGAAATGATAATAGTATATTCAAATGACAATAAAACTAGATTTAAGACAGCTTTATTGGCATTGTCTCAGACAACAAAACTGCAGTTATATCCTTGGTTCAAAATGGCAAAATATAAACAAAATACTGTATAAATCCATCTGATACTTTCATAGATTTATTAATTTTTTAGTAAATCATATAAATTAAAAGATAATGATATGGTAATAAAAATACATATCAAAGTGTGGAGTAATGTAAACGTATTGCCCTTGGTCTCTACAGTGTGCATAAAACATGTCTCTATGCTGTATGCACACTATAAAAGCAATGTTAAATCTCAGAGCCTTCAAATAAACATATAGGGCATTAAATTAAAGATCCTTTTGGCTTTTGAAATCACACATACTTGTATTGAATGTAGCCTGTTATATTTTGTGTTTGTATTCTAGGAGCCCACATTCAATTCCAAAACTTCTCATCTGAAGACAACCATGACTTTCTGGAGGTCAGGGCTGGACCACAGCACAGCTCTGCTCTTATTGGACAGTTTACTGGCTCACAGATCCCACCAACTTTGTTGAGCACTACCCACCTAACAATCATCCACTTCTACAGTGACCACTCAGAGAACAGGCCGGGGTTCAAACTGAACTATCAAGGTGAGTTCACATTTAGACAATTAAGATGTTTCTTGTTTTAAAGAGACGACTACAGACACAAAAGGCCACAAACCCTGAGGTGTTACTGCAGGCGCTTCCTATTGAAATCTGCCCCCTCAAGGGACGCTGAGGGGGCAGATTTCAGACCTGTATTAAAATTGAGCCTACTCTAGGTTTGGGGTTAGGAACACAAGATGGTTGCTTGAATGATTTAGAAAAAAATGGTCTCAAATGTTCTGAATGAATTAACATCCAAACTTAGTTGCCAAATTACAAAGCCTTTCGAACTCCAAGAAATGTAAAAAAAAAACCTATTGCTATGAGGTTTTGAGCTTTGATCCATGGATGAGTCATGCTAAAGACTTAAAAAACCTTATGGCTTTCCTCTCATCATTAAAAGAGATGGATTGTTAGTAAGACCCTGTGAGAGACTGGCATCTTGTCCAGCAGGCTTTACTTATAGCCCTAAGTGCCTCACTTCAAAGACACAAGAAATGCACTGTGGGCCTATATGCCAGCAGAACTAGAACAAGGCTTACACATGAGCTAACCTACATTCATGTTACCATATTCCCCTCTTTCTCCCACTTTGCAATGGCAGTCCCCTAAAGTATCCTAACACTGCAGTCCTTGTCACTGCTAACTCCCACTGTTGGAACGCGGATGTTTTGGACATTGTTTCCTCACATGGAGTTGCAGCACATACTTGTATTCAAGTGACAGCACAGAAATTCAGCAGGAGCATGCAATACACACTAGGGATGTACCGATCAAGTTTTTTTTTTGCCCCCGATCCAAACCAAGTCATTTATTATTAAGTATCTGCCATTTCCGAGACCTGATCCGATACTTGTATTTTTTTATTTTAGATAATTAGTCAGTACACAGTGCACACAATCCAATGTATATGCCTGACAATTTAATAGCTCTGCATTGCAGAAACAGAATGCTTGCATTGAAGCGGTTTCTTAATGTTTTTTTTTTTTTTTTTAAATGTACACAATAAAGTATAAAATACCAAACCCTCTGTAATCTTTTTGGTCTTGTCGCTGTCTGGAGGGAGTTTCTCTCTCCAGTGTTTGGTGCTTCAGTACAGCCTTTGTCTAAGTTACCTGAATGAACTGTTTGTACTCTGTTGAGTGTCTATCTTTTCCATGGATTACATTCATTAATTACTCTTACTGGCTTCTTATTCAGGGGGCTTTTGTTGCGCTTGCAGTAGTGTTTTGAGTGTGGATGTCTCAGATCCCCACCGCTCTCTCCTCCAAGCAGGGGCAGCCCCACCCACTGTAAAACTCCGCAGCGGGCGATGCTACTCTCACACACACACAGAGTTGAGCAGAATGGAGGAAAAAAGACACCAGAGAAAGTTGACAATGGCTACACCGTGCATGAAAGCTCTGTGTGTAAAAACAGCTGTATGACAGCTGACATAAAACAAAAGATCGGATCGGGTCAATAAAGCTCAATATAGACAATACCGATGAGTTAAAAAATGCCTTGATCGGATTGGGACATGCCTATACGCAGAGGTTCGGTATGATTCTACTGTCAATTGTGTTGAATGAACATAACTGGCAGTGCTCTAGCCTGGGTGCATGCTTTCACCCCTGCCCCACTCAAGCTCTCTGCCCAAGGCCTAGGAGTTGCTGTGTGCACATTCACAAAACCTCAGTGGGATAAATGCTGGGTGCCAAAAAATCAGTGAGAATAAAATAGAAAAGTACCCGCACACTGACTTTTTGATCCAAACATCGGTAACAAAAGCTTATGGGAGCTCTGATTCCAGTTTTACTGTTTAACACTCTCACTTTGTACCTTCTTAGTTGTAGTTTCACAAGAACTCCCACTACCACATTTTCCACATTTTCTCTTGTTCCTCAGCCCATGGTGTTTCTATATCCTCTCATATTCCTTCCCCTTGGTGCTGCTTTCACATGGGACCTCTACATCTTTTGCCACTTTCTTTTCCATTCCTTCTTCATTTCCACAATGTCTATTTAGATTTGTCAATATTTGTTTACCTATCGGGATCTAAAAGTCCCACAGGTTCTTAGTTCTGACATTCTTAAGCACCCTTTTTGGCGTCTCCATCTGGTCTTGAGACTGTCTAGCCCATACCCAACAAAGATCTTCCTGTAAACATCCTGCACATTGACTGTGTTATATGCAGTTCCCTCCTACATCTTAGATCCTGCTATTATCAGCATAGAGTGCCTCTGAGACCTCTTTGCACAATCTGCACCTCGGTTACTGTCTAGTGCTGCAGACCCTGTTTGTATTGACCAGGTACTGAGTGCTGACCTTCTCGCTCGCCTTTTCTAGCAACTGGTTATCCAGAGTCAGTCACCTCTGCTCTTTGTCAATGGCACTTCTAATGAAGGAGCTTGGCAGGAGAACTTGACACTCATGCAGAGTGAAATGTGCCCTACATAGACAACGGATATTTCCTCAAGTGTTGGCATGCCATGCATACATGTACCAGATAACCGTGTAGGAGGAGATTACTGTAGCTGTACGGATGTTGCTCCACTTACAACCGGTAGCCTCTGTGGGTCATAGATGTTTTTATGCCCATTAGCCATGTCCATTAGCTGTAGACGGAAACATGGTTGCAATACAATGAATTACAATTTTTGTTTTGTAGTTGCATTTTAGGACTTTGGAGGCAGGCATGAAGGGCACACAGGGACAAATATACAACTACATTGCCTGTCTGCCTTTTCTAAAATTCTTTCTTCATCTCTCTCTTTAGCCTATCAGCTTCAAAATTGCCAGGACCCCTTTCCTTTCCCCAATGGTGACATCATCAACAGTGACTACAGCGCTGGCCAATCAGTAACCTTTCAGTGCTATCATGGTTACGTTTTGATCGGACATCCAGTACTAACGTGCCTCCATGGGATCAACCGGAAGTGGAACCACCCTTTTCCACGCTGTGAGGGTAAGAACAATTTGAAATGTTCTTGCAATGTCTGTCGATTGATGTTGCTAAAAAATGTAGACTTCTCATATTAGCCAGTTTATGATTTGTTGTTGTGTTGTTACACATGTTATTAGTTTTACCCCAGAACATCCCCATCCCTCAAGTACCAATTGTAATTTAAAATCTAGACATTTACAAAATGTTGTTATCCTAAATGAATTTCAGTAAATTTAATCTCATCTTTCATCGGTATCACAAGCCATCAGTGTTAGCACTTAAGTAGATGGATCATTTACTCCATACATGAGTAGCACAATCATTGCTCTTATTACTACCACTACTACTGCTGCTGCTTCTACTCCTACTACCGCAAATAATGATAATAATTGTATTCCTCATGGTCTGCCGTTCAACAGTTAGTCTTCCCCTGATCCTTGCAGGTTTGGCACGTTAGAAGAAAGTGACACATTTGCACATAGATAATCTTATAACTGCTTTTTACAGCTCCTTGCGGCTATAATGTCACGGCTGAAAACGGGACCATCTATTCACCTCAGTACCCCAATGAATACCCCAACTCCCAAGACTGTAGCTGGCTCATCACTGTTCCCCACGGACATGGAGTTTATATCAACTTTACCTTATTGCAGACAGAGCCTGTCACTGATTACATCGCTGTCTGGTAAGTCTGGGTGCACGTGCACATACACACACACACAAATGCATACGCTTCTTTTCAATGTTGCCCTTTTATCCTGGGACTGATTGCATCACTGACGGGTAAGTTTTGAATGTACTTATAGCCTGTCTCCTCTCTACACACTAATAAGAAGATGGTGAAGTTGTAGCAACTTTTACCTCTATTTTGTATTCATCTCTTTGTCATTCTCTCACATAGACTTTGTGGGGTATATTTTATTTGTGATAACCTTATCCCTGGTATTGATTGCATTTTTATTCATTACATTTTACTTTTTACAAACACAGTCTTGCCTAATCAAAGGTATATATCAATATGTGTCAATTGTGTGACAAGTGACTTTATCGCAGGGGGATGCACACAAACCCATATGGATCTGTATATGGCATGGTTGATACACAGGGATCACAGCTCCATAGACTCCTAATACATACATGCATACATACCCTGTGCCATGCATAGAGTGAGTCTCCTGCAGTAGTAATGGGATTCAATGCCGAGGTAAGACTGTAATATAGGGAGTGTGAGAGTAATGCATTTACAATGGGACCACTGACCAATTCAATCTAACTCAGTACCATGGCCATACGCAGACCCGGAGAGGGCTCAGGAACTCTGGCAGTAATGATGAGATTCAGTGGGGAGTGGGAAATGTAATGAAAGGACTGGTGGAGCTGGGTTCCCAAATCCAACAGGACTCAGCTGGATCTGACAAGCGTGGGTCAGTCCAAGATAAATTTCTTACCTAATAGTTTCAGTCAGCACTGTGTTTGCTGTCAAAAATAATATTGAACTGTAAATTCATTTAAAAGAAAATTAAGATCAAGTAGCATTTGGAAACTGTCATCAGTTGGCTTTCGTTTGGTTTGGGAAAGAAACATTCGGTGCTTGGGTGTGGTCAGTCTTTTTTATTTTCAGGCTCAAGAGTCAAGCTCTAGGGAGTAAGCAGTTGAAATGCACACAGTGGGAAAGTAATACATTCACAGCCGGTGACTACTTGCTGTCAATCTCACCAGCCACCAGAGCCATGGATATAGCTAGGGAGAGGCGCGGCATCAAGTTATTTTGCAGTTGCAAATTGATTCTGGTGATTCATGTGTTTTTGGCAGATTTCATGTGGAACTAAATTATAAAATCAAATTCATAGATTGTAGGGCACCAAAATAGATCTGTGATATTAGTGCATACATGATGGACTGTTGCAAAGCACAGTCTAGCTTTGTCTCAAACACATGAATATATTTGGAATTGACTAGGGGCTGACACTGAAGAGAGGAGTGCTTTTCTCAGACCCAGTGGGATACCATCTACCTTCCAGGGCCTTAGACGGATTTAGAGTGGGAGATCCAAAGGTCTACTGTTTCTGCATTACAGCCATGTACATAGAGGAGTACTGAAACCCACATCAGTATGCTGGGTCTGAATATTCATTAAAGATACAGTGGATATGACTTTATTGTCAGATTTATCTGCAGTGTTTAAAAATAATGACTGATTTCAATATTATGGATTTTACTTGCATTAATACCTGCAAAAAAATCTCTACAATACTATTTTTTACTCCAGACAGCTATACTGTAGATAGTGATGTCAGCACAGGGGGAACAGCCATGCCTTCCAGTTGTTGTCAGTCAGATCAAAGGTCGTTGCATCACTGACTCCGGCCATATTTCTTTTTGACAGAGATGTGCTCACCTGTGCTTTAACAGATCTTATATTCTAACTCATATCCTTGTGTATGAGGGAATGTTTTTTTGGTGTGTTTTTGAGTCCTTTGCCCAAGCAGAAACAAATGTACTCTTCAAGTGGAAGGTTGGTGCAATGTAAGCACTACAATGGGTTTCCAGTGAATTAATGGGCTCCATTTAGATTATGAACACAGGCTTTCTGAAACGGCCTTTTGAAACCTTTTAATGATGGAGTTAGTATTTGGAATACTTTTAATTATGTGCATCAGCGGCGAACTGTTAATAAAACAGGATAACTGACATTATCTCATTGCACTCATAAGAGCTTAAGATTAGGGCCACTGCTTTTGTCATGATTTGGGCATTTGACTGTTTGGATTTCTGAATTCAATTTGACAAAAAATGGGAGACACAATATGCCCTGTGTGAGCTGCTAGGTTAATAAGAAATTGATTGGGAACATAATATCAATTAAATATAGAACTTGTAATGGTTAACTTTAAGAGTTTTATCCCAAAAGGAGTCATACTGGATTTTAATAAGTGAATAAAAACAAACCTGTTACTGATGAAAATTAAATTTACAGAGAAAAGCTATCAGCCAAGATTACACATAGTTACTGTACAGATAAAATATGTTTTGTGGGTCCTGCAAATGCTGAGCAACAAGCATAAGATGGCATAAAGAGGCTGAGAACTGACTTTGTGCACTGCTACCAGTAACAGCTGACTCTTACAATCATCAGTCACATTCAAACAAGTCAGTGAGGTAGTTTTTACGATCTAAGGAGCCTACACTTACACTTTTCTGACCATTCATTGTACCACTGCTGTCAGAGGTAATGCTGATTTCATCAGTCAAACCTGTGAGAGATATTTTTTGCCTTGTGCATTACTATGTCCTGGTATTAACCATATCTCAGTGATGTGTCTGCCTGTTTCTGCCCTGTATGTCCCTGGGGTTTATGTGACGGCAGGCTGCATCCAGATGTCAGGGACTGGAGCCAAACTGTCTCTGTGGTCTACCACCAGTTGTGTTTGGCTTTTTGCCGAATGTCACTGAACCATTTCAGGGCTTTGGATCTAAGTCCAAAGCAACACAGTAGTTTATGATGCTGTATACTCTCTCACATTTAAGATTTTCTGCCTTTATTGGGCAACAGAGGCAGACAGGAAACATGAGACATGCACCAAAGGTTGCCGGCTGGAATTGAACCAGCAACTTTGCAGTGGCCATGTGGCTACCAAGGTGATCCATAATCCCTCCCCACCCTCCTTTTTAAAAAATATTGTCAATTACATTACAATGTTGAAAACATTTTGTGTATTATTGGTCTTTTTAATATTATTTATTTATTTTAATATATCCTAGTCCTGAATCTCTCGGGGAAAAAATCAATGCAAAAATCATGAAAATGTATTGAGAAATGAATTGTTTCAATGCCTCAACAATGCAACCTTTGAGAACAGGAAGAGATAACATTTAAGATACATCACAATATTTTATTAAACAAAATCCCAGAAATATCTATTCTTATATCACAGCATTGTTGTTATATCAATGTTCTGTCTCTTCTGCCTTTGTAGAGGTTTTTGTGGTGGATCCACTGTTCTCTCCATCATAGGACTCTTAGAGTGTTGTGGCAAAAAGCACCACTTTTTAGTGTAAAAAAAAAAGGGATTTCTCTGGTAAAGAATCATGTCAGCCCCTATCACTCTGTTATTGTATTCCTCCACACTGTGCTTGTGTCAATCACCTGAAGTATTGTAGATAGACAGCGTGAACAGTAGATCCATAGACAGTGCTAAATCGTAAAGGAACAAACCTATTTTTAATCTTAATTTCTAAAGGTAAGGCTCACTTAAAATGTGTGGGAGAATATCTCATTCACTCTTCCTGACCATCAGCTGGTATTGAGATTCACATCCTCTGGCAGGAGCACATTCTTACTTCACTGAGGGAAAGGTCACTAACCAACTCTGCGAGTTTCTCTGCTGTTGCAGAATTTCTTCACTTTTCAGGAATAAGTTTAAATTATAAATACAGCCCCAAAATACATGTTTTAATTAGATAAATTATATATGTTTTTTAGTCTGAGAAAATATTGCTTTTGGGTTTCTGTAAGTAAAAATAGAGCCACAAAATTCTAACTTAGTTTTGATTTAAATGACCCAAATAGCACATTTTGATTCTCCAAATGAGCTCCAACACCTTCGGAAGACCTTGAATTATTGAGGAGCCAAGAGATCCCAGGCACTCTTCATGAATTAAAATTTTAAAACCCTTGTTTAATCCAATGGCATGTTCATTAAAAACCTAAAACTGGGCATTTAGGAACTTTATAAAATGTAACCTTTCAACAACATTCAATATTTAATGAGTGAAGTTAAGCCTTTAATCCATGGGCTTTGTTCAATGAACTTGTTTGAAATGGGTGAAAAAAGCAAAGCAAAGAAAAAATATATTTTTGCTACCCCTTCGATGAACAAGCATGTGGACTCAACAGATATGTGTTTTATTTTATCAAGAAAGGCTGCTTTTGGTTTCTCTTCCTCCAGTGAAAGCAAATCCACAACCAGCATTTTATAAGAAAGTCATACTGATCCCCACCCCTTACCCTCATTTAGAGCCGTGGCAGACACATGTACCAGCGCATTGTTGATGCCAGTCGACAATTTGTTTATTCAGTATGATTTTAATCACACCTGAATGTAGCCATTTAAGTTTTTCATCACTATTATGGATTTCCATTATACGGAATCTACAGAGGCACTTTTGGAGATAATTGTAGATTTGTAATACAATATATTTTGGGGTGAGATGGAGGGTATTTATTTTATTTTATTTATTTTTTTTGCAAGTAGATCAATGAGAAAAATCTATATATTTCTACACAGAATAGAAGAGAAAATAAAAACTGTTGCAACCAAAGTAATAAAGGTTGATCCAGGGCAGATACAGAGCAAGATGATTATATATATACTAACCCACAAGTTATCTATAGGTGAGTCAGAAAGTAATTTAAAATCATGTGTATATTCCCATGCACCATTCTATAATGTTACATTTAAATGGACTGTACTTGTCTAGGGCCCTTCTAGTTCTTTCTAGTTCTTCCCATCACTCAAAACGCTTTGTACACTACATGCCACATTCACACAGTAATGTCAAAGCCAGCTCATTCATACACATTCACACACTGATGCACAGCATTGGGAGCAATTTTGGGTTCAGTATCTTGCTCAAGGATACTTCGACATGGAGCAGGAGGAGCTGGGAATCGAACCAATCAAATTACACTTTTCTATCTTTATATTTTAATATTAAGTTTTATTCTTTATATTCTTTGTAATCTTTATTTTGTACACCTATTCTAATTATTATTGTTGTACTTTAGTCATCCCCACATTTCCCTGCACATATTGAAAATATGAGTATGTGACAAATACATTTTTGAATTTTTAAACTTGTTCTTGTAAGGGCTTGGCCTACGACTCTGGGTTTCTCTCTCTCTCTCTCTCTCTCTCTCTCTCTCTCTCTCTCTCTCTCTCTCTCTCTCTCTCTCTCTCCGTCCTTCTGCTGCAATAGTTTGTATGTATCCTGCTTCCAGTTTCAGTGTCATCAGTTGTCTTTGTTGTGTGTCTCCCTCTCTTTATTTAGGGATGGCCCAGATACGTCGAGTCCTCAGCTGGGAGTCTTCAGTGGCAATACAGCGTTAGAGTCGGCCTACAGTACCAGCCAGAAGGTCCTGATCCGCTTTCACTCTGACTTTTCAACTGGAGGCTTCTTCATTCTCAATTTCCATGGTACAGATACACACTCTCATGGACGCATTTACCTACAGACTAAGTATCCTCCAATGTACAAGTACAGCATGTACAGCAAGTAAAAGTAGATAAAATAACACACATATGAACCAAACTAACAAAGAAAACTACGTCTTGATTTAGGAATTGATGTAGTCTTAGTATGAGTGTATATAGTGCCTTTCATCCCCCTTTTATCCACTTCTACTGTCAGTTCCATAACCAGTGAATAGTTATTAGAGATGAAAGGCTATTCTACAGTAAAAAAAAAAAAAAAAAGTTCTGAGGAGTGATGCTAGAGGGTGTCCTTTTTTCTTTCACTCTTTTTCATTGCCATCTCCATTACTCTGCTACTGTTCAATATTTTTAAGGATAAACAAGTTCATATCTCTGAATAGGTCCATCTCGTGGCCTTTCTGAAACATTTTCTGAGGAATCACTGGTAGTGTGTGCACTCTGAGGTGTAGCTTTTGTTACTTGGGCTCTGAAGTTTCCTTGATACAGCCCCACTGACAACTCTGCACCATATTGCTCACAGCGTGCGTTGTTTTCTCTAACCTCAAACAACAGTTTTTGAGTGACACAGAAACTATCTACAACTGTGTTTTTAATTAAACGTTTAAAAATATTATTTAAATGCTACCTGACTCCATCTACCGTCACAATGTTTTTTTTATGGACTAATTACTTATTATTAGTAGTAGTAGCAAGACGAAAGATCATCCAAACTCCACTTTTCTCCTTCATGCAGGTAGAGAAAAAAAAAATGTGGGTTAAAATAAAAATAATCAGTGATGCTCTTGTTATTGGTTAGGGTTTTGTTTGTTATTCAAGTGACTGAGAAACATTTCTCGGAGTGTGAATTCAGTTCCTTAAGTTATTCTGAAGTTCTTGCAAAGTTTGTGACTGTTGTTTGTGAATTTTTCTCATTTTCTCTTCGGTTTATACTAAAACTATTATTATTATTTTATTCTCTATTTTTTTTACTTCCAGGGAAATACATAGTCTCCTGTCTTCTACATTTTTCAGCTGTCAGACTAGCAATGCGTGCAGGTGAATCATGCTGCCCAGAGACCAGGCACATGCTAGATTTATAATGTTCATTCTAGATAATAATAATAATAATAGCATGTCAGTTTACAATAAGCACAAGGTCACCCTTTAGACAACACACAACATTGAAATCCCTAGTTCAGGTTTGGTGAACAGTTGTAAACAGTCCTTTCCAGATCGTGGCAGCAGGGACATTCTGAGGCACAAAGTAACCTCTTGTCAAAGTCATATCCCCTATAACTCCATGATACAAGCATGACGGCTCCTTAAAGAACAAATTGCATCAACTGTCTCATTTTCCACATGGATGCCCTTTTCAAGAACTACACTGCCCTACAAAGGCAAAAGACCTTAACTCGCCAGAGTAGAACGGAGAAAAATGACTTTAACATTTTTGTGTTGTCCAGCTCAATGAATTCTGTGCAGAATGTTGCAAATGTGGCAATACTTGTGTTTTTAATGAAGTTATTTATATACAAAAAATAATAAGGTAAAATTTCATAATAATATGGGGTCCTGCTAAAGCAAAAAGAATTCACTTCCATTTGATCCCTCACTTGTTTCAGTGATCAACGGTTGCGGACAAGGGCAAACGCGCCACAAACGGCCAAAACGCTGCAATCACGGGAATGATGCAAAACCAAAAACACACAAACACACAAACACATAAAACAAATGCAACAGAAAAATGCTGCAATCACAGAAACGAAGCAAAAGCAAAAACTTACAAACCCACAAAACAACTGCAAGAGAGAAACGCTGCAAATTCACTCGCCAGGCCGCTAGGGCGACCCGACCTCAGGGATGGACCAGTCCTGTGGGACCAGACCCGATAGACATGAAGAAGAAGAAGAAGAAGAAGAAGAAGAAAGTTGACTGAGTTTTGGAGAGGAGAGTAAAAAGGTACGTTTTCCTTTATGTCTTTTTTAAACACTTGGCCGTAATCTTTTATAATAATTATAATAGAATAGAATAATATAATAATTATTATAATATTATATTCTTCTATAATATTATATTATTATAAAATATAATATAATTATATTATAAAAGATTACGGCCAAGTGTTTAAAAATGACATAAAAGAAAACGTACCTTTTTACTCTCCTCTCCAAAACTTGGCCAACTTTCTTGTTCTTCTTGTTCTTCGTCTTCTTCGTCTTCTTCTTGTTCTTCTTCTTCTTCTTCTTCTTCTTCTTCTTCTTCTTCTTCTTCTTGTTCTTCTTCTTCTTCATGTCTTTCGGGTCTGGTCCCACAGGACTGGTCCATCCCTCAGGTCGGGTCCCCCTAGTGGCCTGGCGCACTTCCGTTTTGTCGAGTGAATTTGCAGTGTTTCTCTCTTGGAGTTGTTTTGTTGTTTTGTGTGTTTTTAGTAGTTGCAACATTTTTCTTTGGCATTTGTTTTGTGGGTTTGTAAGTTTTTGCTTCTGCTTCGTTTCTGTGATTGCAGCATTTTTCTGTTGCTGCGTTTTTCTGTTGCATTTGTTTTATGTGTTTGTGTGTTTTTGGTTTTGCATCATTCCCATGTTTGCAGCGTTTTGCCGTTTGCGGTGCGTTTGCCCTTGTCGGCCACCGTAGTGATCCCTATATAAAATCAGTGTATTATAATAATAATAATAACATCATAACATACATGAAATCTAGTGATCATAGCACAGTTAGGTTAGCAGTTTGGTTTTGTTTGTCAAGTAGCAACTAATTCTTATTATTTTGAAATCTTTCTTACCTTGATTCTTGTTCTGCGTTTTAAAGCCATCTCCACCAACATTTTACCTCACAAGCAATGGGCCATTCTTAACAGCTAGCTGCAACACTATTTGCCTGAAAACCTTATTAGAGCTACTGTGTGTGTGTGTGTGTGTGTGTGTGTGTGTGTGTGTGTGTGTGTGTGTGTGTGTATGTCAGAAATGCTTTGATGACAGATATTAATGATTAATGATTACCACGCTGTAGTTACGGCGGTAACACCGATGTATTACATAGGAATAAGACCGTAACACCAGAGCTTCAAGAGTACCTTAACTCTGCAGTACTGTTTACCAAACTAAAGGCAGAGTAGCTTAACTCAATTTGAGTGTTCAGAGTGCAGCAAAACCAAGGCAGACTGGTTTTTCTGGGAGTTTACGACAACCCACAAATTTCTCCAAAAAACGACAAAATTGACTCGACATATTTGTCCTCATGATGAAGCAGATATTGAATGTTCCAAAAATGACAACAACAAATTTTCTGCCAAAATTTAAGTTAAGGTCTTTTGCCTTTGCACAACAGTACATTGCTTGTTTTCAACGCATGCAAAGCTAGAATGAACAGTGAAGCAACATCTTTGTTTTCTGGTTACCATTTCTTTAGTTCATGTGCATTGATTTAACTATCAAAAGGTTATAAAAGATACTCACATATTTTTTCTTATAACAATCTCACTCTCACAGATCCCCCCGTCTTATTATAATGAGGAACATATGTTGATGCTTTCCACTTCATTATATTTATTTCAGCTGAAATCGAAGGTGTGTTATTACATTTTGTGCACCTCTCTCCAGCCTACCGTTTGAAGAAATGCTCTCCTCCCCCTGCTGTGGACAATGCAGAGGTGATCTATGAAGATGAAGATTTCCAGATAGGTAATAAACCTGATTAACATTACGACCCTTTGATACAGAAAAACATTGGTTGACAATAATGAAACTGAAAGTATTTTCAAAATAATAATAACCATTCACCACAATAAAATAATCTTCACAACAGTTTTACTTATACCAAGACAGCTGAGTCTGCATGATAAATTTAGCTAATTTAGCAATTTCAGTGACATTGTTTTGTAAATTGGGCGACATTTGTCTAAATACAGCAGGCTAGCGTAAATCTGTCACTGTTCATTTTATTTTGCTTTATTCGCTGAGATGAGCTCAGTGTACCACTGTGTGTGCATGTGATTCTGGGTCTGTGACACACAGGAAGAAACAATACAGAGACTGATTCACAAAAGAAAATTGTTCATCATTCTTGTTTGTTTGTTTGTTCTTTTTTGTACAATGACTCAAGTAACATACAGAGGACTACTATCACTTGATTGTAATGACAATATAGCATCCATTCTATCAGTTGTGGAAACCAAAAATGCAATGGCTGATAAACACTCTGGCAACCTTTTTCTTTTGTTTCTCTTTTTTTTTTTTTTCTTTTACTGACAGTTCTACGAGGCTGTAAAAAGTCAACATATTGGCAGAAATGGAATATAATACTCATAGATATGTTTTCATTAGTGTATAATTACCTGAAAATAAGAATTTTTGTGTTTTCGTTATCTTAGAATGAGACATTTTTTATCTACAGAGTCCGCCATGTTGAACCGCCATGTTTCTACAGTAGCCCAGAATGGACAAACCAAACACTGGCTCTAAACAGGGCCTTTCACGTTTTTTCGCATGTTTGCAGGTAACCATAGTTTCTGCTATATTCTTGGAAGACAAGTGGTATTAAGTTTGTGCAATCTGCAACTTGACCACTAGATACCACTAAATCCTCCACATTTGTCCTTTAAGGATAGCAATTTTTTCGGACATTCTATGTCAGTTGCGTCTCTTTGCATCCAGTGCAGAGGTAGGTTTGGGATGCGTTTTGTGTAGCTTTGCATTAACAGGGGCAAACAGCTGGCTTCATCAATGGAGAAAGCCTTCCAACATCTCTAAAACTGTCTTAATGGCATTGACAGTAAATCTTTTTAACTGGCAAGCTAGTCTCCAGTACAGTTAGATACTACCTTTTATTAAGTGTGTGAAGCAACAACTGCATTATTAGTACCAGGCCCCTACAATGCTATTTGTGGTCTATAAATAGCACTATTGCATTAACTAACTTATTTGACAACAAAGTCTTGTTTTCTATTTGTATTCTCAAAATTATATTAAGCTAGGCTAAACATCATCTTGGGCCAGCCTGTTTCTAGAAAATGTACTGTGTTGAAATGTAACATCAAATATGTTCTCCCAAGCTTTTGAAAAACATACATTTTCGGAGAAATAATCGCTTGTCAAGTTCTCCTTCTCCCTCAGCTCTCTTGTTATGTGATTTGCTCAAAGCATCTTACTCTTAGGTTTGGTGACCTTTTAGATCAGGAGCTGTAATTTAAAAAAAAACAAAAGCAGACATTTCATGAAACCCCAGCAAGATCAATTTACCCTGCCAGTGGTATGCAGAGCCTAGTAGCTTCTGGCAAAGTATATAATCATTTGTTTATAGAAAACTTACATTTTGAAATGTCATTGTTTTATAAATTCAGAAAAGATTTTTGAATGAATTTTTGATTTGGGTTTTTGTTTTGTTTTTGACCCTTTAAAGAAACATTTACCATGCATTAGTTAAATTCCAGGGTCATAAAAGACTTCATTAGCCCTCATATTGATATTTAAAAACATTTCATTAGATATAATGTTCCAAACAGGACACAGACAAATACAACAGTGAGAGCGATAGCGTTTCTCCAGAGTGTTGATTTACAAAGATGACGTCCAATTATTGCCACTTGCACTACCCCACGGCAGCACCAGACCTGCAGCTGTTCAAAGAGTGAAACCATTCTCTGTGAAAGAGTAAAGACCAAAGGGATAATCATACATAGGAATCTCACAAGCCCCCAGAACATTAGAGTGCATGTACTGTGAATTTTACATTCACAAAACCTGGCAGAAAAGAGTACCTCAGAGACATCACCAGCTTTGTTGTTGGTTGGTCTAATAGCCAACTATACAATCTTTGAACAAGCTCAAGAAAAGGTTGAATGTTCTTGTTTTCTCTGTTCAACAATTTTAAACTCTGTGCACCATACTGTGAGCTGTATGCCATGGCATGCCTCCTGGGCAAAATTTGAAGCATGCATTACGCTACCCTGACAGGTAGTAGATCTCCACCCGTTTTAAGATGGCAGGCCTGTCGAACTTTGGCTCTCAAAATGGAGCAATAAAACTGACATGTTGACTCTTTTGGAGCTCTCTACTTACAAAATAATCTTTAAAACTAGTCAAGACTTTTTCAAGACTTTCTTTATACAAGACTTAGATTGCACTGAGAGAGTTATTGGTTGCTGTAATTGATCCCCCTGTCAATACTAGCTGTAAAGAGAAACCCTCCTATCATAAATCAAATGTAACAGATGGGGCCAAAATCCACAGTCTTTGTCCCATGCAACAGTGTACTCTAGTTCAGGCAAAGATGGCTTTACGCTATATATGTCCAAAATCATCAAGTCTTATTAGTACAAAAAAATCCTAGGTATGTGAGTATTAACATAGACATCTGGGATTTTTATTTGTACAATCATCAAAACTCAACCCTGCAGGAACACTTGTTAAATGTATATAATTTTTTTCCCCCGTTAGGTGATATTGTGAAGTACCGCTGTTTACCTGGATACACACTGGTTGGAAAGGCAGAGCTTATGTGTAAACTCAATTCCCACTTGCTTTTTGAAGCACCACCCCCAACATGTCAAGGTAAGGCAACAATAAATCTGACTCCTTAACCATACAGCATACTGTTTATAAATAAAATAAATTTAAGTTGTAAATAAATCTGAATAGATTTGTCCTCACAACTGAGCTTATAAAAGTTATACTGTAAGAATCCTACATACGTCAGAGCATTTTTCTGATGTAGACATTTATAGCTTCTTTAATTTTTTCATTGTATGTGTGTTCTTGTATTTTATTTGTTTGTAGAACAGAAATGTTTGTTTGTGTCAACATTATAGGTGAAATATTAACTTGAGAGCGCTGTAGTTTCTAACTGTCAAAACACCTTTCATGAAAATAGTACCCCAGCGACTTACCATTGCATGTGCATAACTTTAGGGAACTCACAAGAAACATATTTTAAAAAACATCAGAATCAATATAACAGAGGATATGATATCCTGAGATATCCTGACATTTAATTTGACTCAGACTCTAAAATCCCTGGATTCCTACACTTTAAATAATGCAACTTGAGGCATCTTTTTGTTAGATCCTCCCTGCCTGGTAAAGACCCAAGTCTTTCCAAACCCTCAATTTTGTTGACAAAGTTCTCTCCAGGGCCACAGGAGATATTA
This sequence comes from Dicentrarchus labrax, assembly GCF_905237075.1. NCBI lineage: Eukaryota > Metazoa > Chordata > Actinopteri > Moronidae > Dicentrarchus > Dicentrarchus labrax. Next base: position 20,450,872 of record NW_026136719.1, on the reverse strand, counting down.
TACAGCTGTTTACACAGGCTGAATGGTTCTCCGCATGAATATTAAGCTTGCATTCAAACCATGGTCTAGAAAATATCTCTCTTTACACCTTTGAGCGTTGTTCCAAAGGAATTAATAAACAGTACTTCACATAAATTGATGGAACCTACATCATCATTTCTTCTAAACTGGATAATTCTCAATTTATGTTAAAGAACTTTCAACACCCTCCATGCTAATGTGCACATAAATAGCCAATAATGTTATTTTGTCTGTTTAATGATAACACTAATATTAATCTTAATACCACTACAGATATACCATATATTTAAAAAATGTAAATGAAATCCATTAAAGAAGAGATACAGTGCTCCAACAAAATGTATCCTTAAATGCATCTAGAAGAAAAATTGTGTTTTGAGCAAATGGTGCAACACATGTTCTTACGAAAACCCAGCTGTGCATAACCAGCTCAGCACCATTTGTCACATGTCATTTTGCAAAAATTTAGCAAATCATTAACAGCAGACATTTTCATTTGTCAGAGCAGGAAAAGCACATGTGAAAATGTTTTTATTAAAGATTGCTTAGTTCGATCAAGTGTCTGAGTAAGCCATGACAGTGAGTCAGCATGCACAATACCAGGATCCTGGAACTAGTGCACCTAAATGGAATGCAGTCATTTTTTAATGTTATCACTTACAATTGTGTTTTTCCTGCAGTGACAAGCCAAAATGTTGGCTGTGAGAAAGGTCTATTAGGCAGATTGAGGAAAGTCAATACACCAAAAAAACATCTTAAACTATTTCAAACATCAAAAAACTATAAAATGTTGTGCCAAGGTGAATCAAAGTTTATTTGTTTTGAAAACCTTTTGTTTTATGAGAAATTAAATAGCAGCAATGCATTGAGAATGATTTTACCCTATTGGCAGTTTTGTATCTGTTTGTTGAAGCTGAGAATGTTAGATAAAAACTGAAAACATGTTCCACTTTGTTATTTTCTCATATGGTTCAGAAGTTGTTGAATATTTTATTAAGTAGAGCAGCAGTTCATTGTGGCAGGCAGTTGAATGTTGGTTTTAAAACTAAAGAGACCTCAGGAAGGAGGCACTTTATTCTTTCAGTTAGCGGTATTAAAACATCAACATTAGGAAGTGCTGGTAGCCGCTCCTGTTATTTCTATGAGACATCTGATTTGAATATCTCTTTAGAGAAAATTCTTCAGCTAAGTGTTTGCCTTTGCCATCATGTGCGATGAGCAGAGTGTCTTTTCTTTTATAAAGCAAGAAAAAAACTCTTACAAGAGGACATGAAACCAAAGTGTTCCACCACACAACTTAGAGTTCAGCTCCTTTTGTGTGAAATTCTGTAACTTACCAGTCATCACACAGAAACATTGGGAGAGGCTTCCACTGTCTCGTCATGTGCTCAAGGCGAATACATAGGCACAATTTTAAAGGCAGATTCCACACATTCTGTTTGAACCCACAGAAGACCCCTGCACATTTAGAATAAGTAATTGCTAATCTAAACAAGTGTTTTTTGTATAAAACATTTTCCACAGGTGGGGGCTCTTTTTGCATGTGTGTTAGAAATAGGATAGATAATGAAAGTAGAAGCAGATGAACAACAACAGAGGGATGGATGGAAAGGACGCAGATTGGAAAAGAGATTTCCTACAAGTAAAAAATGTGCAAAAGAAAACTTTTCTTTATCTGACTGGCTTTTGTCTATTAACTCTCCAGCCCAGTGCCCAGCCAATGAGGAGCGTTCTTCGTCATCAGGGGTGATACTAAGCCCCGGGTTCCCTAGCAACTACCCAAACAGCCAGACATGCTCCTGGTTGCTACATATGGTTTCAGGTACAGTGTGTGTTAAGGTGGTGCAACCAGTATGAATAGGGTTATGTGTGAGGGATTGAAATAACTGTGTGTGTACATTTATATAAGTGCGTGTTATATTGTGGGAGAGACTGCCTACTGTCTACAACAGTGTATGGAAGTGCTGGTATATGCAAAATGCAGAATGTGTCAAAGCGATGTTGCAAGGCTGTGTGTGCATATATGTATGTGCATCTAAATAAAATATCTCCCTACATTGGTGTGTGTGTGTGTGTGTGTTTGTGTGTGTGCATGTGCGTGTAGGTGTGTGTGTGTTGGTGTGGTATGCATTGCACTTTATATTGCATATTGCAGATTTTTTATGTGGTTGTAAATGATTTTGTCTTGTTTCCAAGGTTACACCATCAATATCTATGTAGAGATGTTCCACAGTGAGAAACAGTTTGATGAACTGGAGATTTTCGATGGTATGTAAAGCTTTTCCTCTCTAATTTTGCTACACTTACACCAAGACACACAAATACACGCATATACACACAAACTCACAGTTGCATGTTGGTATGGTTGTGGTATTGCTCCCCCCAGGAGTTCCAAGTAGGTTGTGTAGCAGTCAAGTGTGCAGATCAGATTGTGTGTGTGTGTGTGTGTGTGTGTGTGTGTGTGTGGAATTTAACTTTCTTCTTATTTATTTAGTTATTTTATTGATATTGTATTAACTTAATATTAACTCTGTATAACTATAAAATTAAAAACTAAATTTGCCAAGTGACAATTAACAATGTTAGAATCCTTGCCAGGATCAGAATATAACTGCTTAAAGTCATTATGGTGTTCACAGTGGTCACAGCTTAGTTTGTGAAACAGCAAACAACATTACAAGCCAACAACACAAGTGAGATCTTACCAACTTTTGAAATATGTGATCTGTGATCCACCAGCAGGGATGAGTTTATATACTACTACTAGTATATGGATCCCACTTATCTCTGTCTATTTGTATTTATTTTGCCCTGTCCTAAACAGACTGTGGCTGAATTTGATGTCGCTGACAGCAATGCCATCATTTCAGAGTAGGCGGCTGTAATTTTTTCTGATTTGTGAAATCTTTTTAAGGTTCATATATGCAAGTTGTGTCTTACTAAACAAAACCAATCTTCTGTAGGGCTGCAACACTGCTTGGTTCAAACAACAGACATTAGCACAGGTGGTGGTTTGTGGTCTATAAACAATATGCTTCAGTCAGAATACATGTACAACAAGTTATGTGAGGTACTTAGCAACTTAATGATGCTGTCACCCTTGTGTGCTGCATGTCTCAGAAACAATAAAACACATTCTGACTGCAGCATATTGTTCATCTCCGTCTCAGGTTAGGTTATAATTCATCCTGGAGATTGTTAGATTATTGGAATGTGTGAATCCACTGAAACACGCATATGAAACAAGTATCTTTTGTCTAATTTTATCCCCAGGATAACCTGCCTTTTCGCCTCAACAAACACACATTCCACTAAACAATTACATATTGTATATGCATGTGTTTATAGGAGCACATGAAAATATACAGTATACTGTGCACACAGCAGTTCTTAAGTCTCATTCATTTATTTCTCTAGGATCCTCAGGACAGAGTCCTTTGCTTGTTGCTCTAAGTGGAAACCACTCATCTCAGCTGAACTTCACATCCAAGACGAACCAGCTCTATCTACGATGGTCCACTGACCATGCAACCAACAAAAGAGGATTCAAGATACGATACTCAGGTACATACAATATCTTTCATTTCCGATCATTCTTTTTGTTCATTAATCTGTTTATAACCATTATGGTTAAAAGGATAATATCAGTCTTTTATCTGTTATCTTGTATCTACAGGTCAGTCTAATCCTTGTTCTAAAGGTTTTTTTGGTTTAAATTAAATATAATAATGCATTACTTGCCTGCCAGAGAAGAAAGCTTGTGGAAACAAGGCTTTAATTCTGCCTTCACACAAAAGACATGACAATTTACCCACCCTGCTAATGTTGGCTGAAGTGATTTGTTTCTACTAGCATGAATAACCAGCCCCAACATTTTTATTTTCATAAAAATGAATTGATGCATCAAGGATGTACCTGAGCCATGATCATTTAGAGAACACTTCTAATTGGAAACGTTCTTTTTAATGCATCAGGCTAATTAAGAGCGAAAAAGAAGTCAAATTTGTTAATTTGACAATTTGTTTCAGATTGCGAGTATTATCTCTGGAGGTAGTGCCGACAACATGGTGTTCTGACCATTAGCTTTGTTCGATTCGGGTTGTCATGGTTTTTTCTTAATCATGGGTTTTAACTTGTGAAGAATTTGTTGAAGATGACCACCAATCTTAGTCATAGAAAATACAATAAACAGTGACACTGATCCAGTTTGGGCTTGAGAGGAGTGAGTCACAAGCTCCGTCTCCTGGCTCTCTATACTGAAAAAAAGGTGTAATTTTAGTTTGCGGGTTATATCAGCACAATGGCCTGAAGTAATAGTATTGCCTTTTCCCCATAGTGTTGTATTACCCTGACAAAGGCAGCTATACAGGGAACATGAATTTATAGTAGAGATTTTTCAGTTACTACACAATTACCATACACTATTAATGCTCAGGTGTGCTTTGTATTGAATCACTTCATACATATAGAGCAGTATGTATTGTATGTGTACTGTATGTTTATCAATTGCTTATAACATGGACTTCTTCTTTGAAGGGCTGTTTGAGGTTTAAGACTTGATTTGAGGTAACAAATAAGGTTAAGGTTTTTCCTACAGCCGGTTGCTTTACCTGTGTAATGGCATTTTTCTTAATTGTATCATCTTCATAAAGCCACTGCCTTTCTATAAGCAACGATAGCCTTGTCGCTTGTGTTTATTGCTTCATGGTGATTCACTATGAAATTCCACTCCTCTCTTTCTGTCTCTGTTTCTCTACTGTATGCACACTTCAATGTGCATAGGAGGCACTTTGGTCAGGCTGTAAATAAGTATGGGAGTCAGTAAGTTTTAAGTAGGTATCAGCAATTGTAGTGGCATCAATAACATTTATCTCAGCATATTTTTACAGCATATGTAAGAACAAAGCTATTATATTTTTCACATAAACATTTAAGGTTGTTGTTCTAGTCAGCGAAGGCTATTTCAAATGGAACCAAAGCCAAAATAAACACGTTTGTCAGTATCTTAGAGAGATTTTGTATAATTATGGGCTTTTATTTGACACTTAAATTTAACTTAAACACATTACTTGGTTATTTGTAAGACTAGATATACAGTGATGGTAGTTGGAGCTAGCCAAGGCATTTGGATGAAACTGCCTATCATGCCAGTGGGACCAGCGACTGTAGTTTAGCCTAAGTAGATACAATGCAGCTTTATGGCTGTCACAAGCTGCTTGGGGGAGGGTAGGATTCAAGTACGGTCCATTACTGTAGGTCAGAGAATGGTGTGGAGGAGTTTCAGATATAACTAGTAGCTATTTGAAAGACAGATAGATAGAGTAAACCGGGATGGCAGCTGGACTGCTGAGCAGGCCGTAGGCTTCAGATTAAACTTCCTAAACAACCCAGTGGGGCCAGCCAGTGTTGGTTAGTCTAGCAGAGGCAGATGCAGCTCAATTTAATACTGATGCTTTTATATGACCTACATAAGTACACCAGACCATCGGCGAGAAGATTGCCAATTTTTTTGTTGCTGCGTCACATTGCACAAGACGTGATTTTACAACACATAGAAAAGACAGCTTCAGCACACACTTGATTATCCTGTCTGCATGTGCACAATTAGAGTATTCACAATATATTGTTTATGGAATTTCTCTACAACACTTCTCTCTTCAACAGTTTCCCACTGGGATTAATAAAGTCTTGCATCTGTCTTTGTCACTATTACAACCTAGTTAAATATAGTTGTGAAGAGCCCATTTTTCAAAGATAATTTGAGAATTATTTTTTTATGCTGGAATTGTAATTTAAATTTGTAGATTGAAATGGAAGTAATTTCTAACCAGACAGTCTCAATAAAATTGCCAGTGCAATTCAGTATTAAACAACAACTGATCCTCAGATGTGGAGGCCCTAGGATAAAATCTTATCCAAGAGGAGTTCATGTGCCTTTATTAAAATTATAAACATTTAGTATCAAGGAATTGAAGACTGGGCCTCCATTCCCTGACTGAATATTTCTGCCACCACAGAATAATTGTGTTAGAGAGAACTGCTATGATAAGATATAAAATTAGTGGTGTGTGTATAGAACAGATTTTAGAGGAGGTAGAGTGAGCAAAGGAATAGCCATATATGTGTGAGAGAAAGACATGCAGTAAGATACTTCTTGAAAAAAAAAAAAAAAAAAGGTTTATTAATGAAAAAAAACTGAAAATTACATAATGAATCTGTTGTCCTGACTGAAGTGGGAAAGTCATTCCTCCAATGTGAAGCCAAAAGGGAGAAGAGCCAAGACCAGGTGGAGCAATGACCACATCCGCCAGAGAAGGGAGAGCCAAGTGGCCTATTGCAGCTTGTTCTGCTGGATGTTTAGATTGTTCTCCATGCTCTAGCAGTTATGCTTTTACCATCCAGTCCAGGAAGACAAAAACGTTGCATTACTTGGAAAGGTTTCAGAATAAGTTGCTTATTTTCTACCAGTATTCTGTTGGTGTTTGTAACTTGTTCACAGTATTGCAAATTGTTCTATCGGGAATAAACTCATTGACACTGTTGCTAGCTGTGATGCTAAAGGGGACATAGATGCTAGTTGATATGTCTTTTATCCAAAATGTGTGATAATGGGAGCATTAGTGCTTTAATGTTTCCAGACTCATCTTTTTTCACAAAAAAACCCCCATCGGAGCTAACCTTCAATTGTGTCTCCTGCTAATTATGTTCAGCATTCAAAATAATTCAGATTAGACTGGTAATTGAGTTTCCTGTGAAGTGAGAACACATTTCATGTGTCTTCCTCTGTGTTCTCTGTCTCCCCAGCTGCCTACTGTAGCATCAATGATCCTCCACTGAATGGGGGCGTGGTCAACCAAACCAAACTCCGTCCAGGCAGCAGACTTCAGTTCTATTGTAACCGCGGTTACTGCTTGGTAGGCTCAAGCAATGCCACCTGCAGGCTCCACCCCAATGGGCTTTTCCAGTGGGATGCACCACCACCTTTTTGTCAAGGTAAAAATTAAATAAACACATTTCTCATCATCTAAGTGATAAAGAAAAAAGTTTGAGCATTTGTTTTGCACATTTTTCTCCTTGCTGCAGCCATCTCATGTGGGATCCCTCATTCGCCGGGCAACGGCAGCTTCCATGCTAACCAGTACACTGTTGGTAGCCAGGTCACCTATCATTGTAACCATGGTTACCACCTTGACCCAGGTGTTCCAATGACAGCAGTGTGTTTGGAGGATGGAAGTTGGAGTAATGTTGCCACAGCCCCCAGATGTCTACGTAAGTTTTACTATGATTTAAGGGCAGTCAAGAGTATGAGTTGAGAATCTTAACTCAAAGTCCACTTACTAGCTTTTTTTCCAGAACTTTTCACTTCATCTCAGTCTTCCTCAGCGGATGGAGTGGAGTTTGCTCAGTTTTCATGGCTCTCATTGACAACTGAGCATATTCAAACTGCTGAGGAAAACCATGAGATGCTGTTGAAATCCGTGGATAATGATGCTAGTAATAATGGGGCCTTGAGTCACGATTGGTTTTTATTAAAATACTGTTTCTAAGGTTAAGAGTAAAATTTCATAGTCAGTCATAGTCATAGTATGACTGATGAAAAAAGTATATTTCAGTATTTCAATCTACATTAATGAGAACTAACTTTCGTAATTTCACAATTGAGTGATGTGTGATACAATAGTCTGGATTATATGATATTTAAAAAACGGCTCATGTCCATTTAATTTAATGGCAGTGTGGAGAGTTGGCATCCATTAGTTTAAGTTTATTTATTTAAAATGTAAAAAACAGGATGTTAATTTTTATCACTCACCAGAAATCACCAAAAAAATTCTGGATTGTATTCTTATATGATGAAATTGTATTTTTTACATTGTTGTCCAATTTCATAGAGAAATAGTTTTAATTTCTGATGACATTATAAGATTATAGATTTCTATCATCTATAATTTATAGATCATAGAGACTGAGGTTTATTTAGTGTTGGCATGTATGCAATCTGAAACCATATGGCAGTAAATAAATTTAAAACCTTAACTGAATATTTTATCTTAATTTGATTACATTTTATTTTCCAGCGATCCACTGCCCCAGCATTGAGGGCACCTTGTCAGATCATATGACCTACCGCCTGCTGTCTGGAAGGCTGGGAGAGTTTGGCTCTATGGTGATGCTGGAATGCTCAACGGGGTACTATTTAGGTGTGGGGCATCGTACTCTTCGCTGCCTTGCCAATGGGACCTGGGAGGGATCAGATGACCCAGCTACATGCAAGAGTAAGTATTGAAACAAACATGAACACCATCATGACTATCCCAAAATAAATCACAACTGCTACTGTCTGATTTTTTTTGCTCAAACTCATCTGACCCCTTCCCCTCTGAACAAGATAATAAAACTCTGCTATGATATTATGTTTTGTGTGCTTGGTCACCTCCCTTGGAACTCAGGGTGACATAACTTTATTTATGAGTTTACACAGACTGAGAGCCATAGCTAGGATTTTATTATGAGAGGTTCCTCTTAAACCCAGTTGATACCAGCATGTATTCACACACATGAAATGCGTCACACTCCTTTGCATTCTACACTGCACGGATCATTTTTAACTTTTTATATAATGTTAGTTACCGAAATCAACAGATGATAGAGTTAGCTTCTATTGTGCCAAGAAAGCAAGTGCTTTTCATTTTGTTTGAGTGGAAGCATGACCATGTATAATACTCTCTGTCACAGGTCTAGTAGGTTTGATTGTAGGAAAATGGCAGCTTGAGAGGCAGCTACTTTCTGTGTGTGTTTATGTGTAATTGTTTATCCATTATTCTTACTACTTCTTTTTTAAAAGAGTTACCAGGGGTATCTTAACCACCTTGAGACTGTGATAACTATTTTAAGCGAAATGCAGCCTGTGCTTCATTAATGTGGGGTTTATGTGGGCAATAGTAGTGTTAGTGTGAAATGTGCCTTTGCTGCTTATTTCATCAAGGGAAGTTGTAAGAGAGCATTGTGACTTTGAAAACTTTCCAATAGGCTACAGAATGTCTTAGCATTGCATTATATATGACATGCCAATGAATAAGTTTAAAAGAATATTAAAAATTGACGTCTATCTTATATTAGACCAGTGGTTTTCAAACTTTATTTTGCTTCATTTTCAATTTATTTCTTCATTTTTTTCATGATCAAGTATATGAGTTGACCTGCAGCAGCTCTGAGAGATTTGGCAATGTAACAGAAGTGTCTATTCTTCAAGTTGGCCAGGGGTTTGCAAACAGTGTCTCTAAGGATATTTGGGAAAAAAATCTTAAAATTTCTGACCTAAATTTATTTCAGCCAGGTATTGTATGGAAAATTGAATTGACAGTGTTTAAATTCAGGGTGACAGCCTACGAAGACTTGGCAATATCACCCAGTACATATCCAGATTTTTGAAAACACAGAAAAAATGGTTGTAAAAAGCAGCTGTTGCCTTATAGTGTTATGTGATATCTTGTTTCCAGTTTCATTCCGTAATAACATGATCTTATCATGTTTATTTTATTATTTAGTCATCTCCTGTGGTGAGCTTCCTTCTCCACCCTTTGGGACCAAACTGGGGACGTTGACCACATTCGGAGCAACTGCAATCTTTATGTGTAACCATGGTTACACGCTGGTGGGGTCACATGTCAGAGAGTGCAGCGCTAACGGGCTGTGGAGTGGTGCCGAGACCAGGTGTCTAGGTAAGGCCCATTAAATGTGATGTACACTGTACACCGTTGTCGTCTGTCCAAGGCCACTTTGGGATAAAAATGAACAATCTGAAATACATTCAGCATGTTGAATGAATCATCGAAACCAAAGGAAGGGGCACATTTATTGGGAATTAAATGTAATAAGTGTAAAATTATAGGCTTATAATACAGCATTCACTCATATTACAACACATTTTAGAGTGTAATGCCAAATAAGTTCTATTATGTAACTTTCAGAAAACCGTTGTTAATGGCGACACCAGCCGCCATTGTGAACCAGTGAACTGCAGTCAGCGTCCTGTTGCTCGTGCTGTGTACACAGTCCGTATGTGTGAGCGAGCAAGCATCCATGCTACTAACTAGCTTATTGTTGTTTATAAATAACAACACCATAAAGCAACCGAGGCCAGACGCACAACCTGCAGCCAAGTCACAGCAAGCCAGCCAAACCCGGCTTGTCTTACAGTTAGTTGGTCGCCCCTGCGTTGCACCGCTCTTGCTTTGTACCCTTTCATTATTTATTGTTGGCTAAACTCGACACTGTTCATAATACATAACTTAACATCATGATTCACGTTAGCTGGGGAAGTAACTTCGCATTCTAATGGCAACTATCATATTCTAACATTATCTGGCACCGGCTGCCTCGCAACACCCGCCAACAGTGTAACTTGCGACACCTCCTGCCATGGTCCTGCTTGACTGCCATTGCCAATACTGTTGTTGCTGTGCACCTGTCTGTCTGTCTGTCGCGCTCCTCTCTCTCTCTCTCTCTCTCTCTCTCTCTCTCTCTCTCTCTCTCTCACCCCAACTGGTCGAGACAGACGACCACCCACCTAGAGCCGGAGGATCTGTCCTAGGTTTCTGCCTTTTAACAGGCAGTTTTTCCTTGCCCTTGTCGCCAAGTGCTTGCTCATGGTGGTACTGTTGGGTCTCTGTAATTAATGTTAAAGAGTTCGGTCTAGACCTGCTCTATTTGAAAAGTGTCCTGAGATAACTTCTGTTATGAATTGGCGCTATACAAATAAAATTGAATTGAATTGAATTGAAAACGACAAGCCAGCCAGATCACCTAGCTAGCTGACAGTATTTTGCTATGTTAGCTACCTAGCACTTCGTAAGCTAGGTTTGCAGTTATGTTAAATGGCCCGTACTTGTATAGCGCCTTTCTAGTCTTCCGACTACTCGAAGCGCTTTATTCACCCATCATACAGTGATGAGGCCATCACAAAGAGAAAGTAACTCATTCATTCACGTTCATACACTGTTGCACAGATACACATATCTTGCTCAAGGACACTTCGACCTGCAGCAGGAGGAGTTGGGGATCGAACCGCCAGGATTCTGATTAGTGGACAACCCACTCTACCTCCTGAGCCTCACAGCCATAAGCTCCAATTTGTTTTGGACTGTGTTTTGTGGTGGGTTGCCAGTTGTTTGTAGATGTTAGTGAACTCCAATTATAAGCTAATGTTGGCTGTTGCACACTGTTGACTCTGTATGGAGCAAAGAGAGAAGTCACTCGGGAACCTGCATAAACCCCACATCCACATTTTCAATGAAAATCCGACCCACATCCCTACATAGAAAAGGGTAGAAAGTCGAGGATTTGTTAAGTTACATAGGGCATATGGTTGCTCACCTGGTAGAGCGGCTGCCCTACGTAGGCTGAGTCGTTACTGCAGCAGCCAGGGTTTGATTTATCAGTGGGAGCCTTCTTGGTTGTCTATGAAAATGCCTCAGCAGCCAAAAAAGTTGCACTCTTCTGTACAGTCATCGTACAAAACACGCCCCATGTTAGATAAATGGTTGTGATCGGCCCATCTGGATCCAGGACTGGGGGAAACGTATCTGCCAGAGCAAATATAACACAAGCTTGCAGATTTGTATGGTTCCCAGGCTAAATGAGATTACTATATCTTGCACAACTGGTGAATTGAGGGCTAAGCTGTGTGTGGGGCTTGTGTCAAAGACTTTTTGTAAAGACTTAATTTTTAATGGAAATGTGTGAACATTTTATACCTATGCTTTATTAATACATGGGGTTGCTACAGGTGTCTAGGTCCATGGAAATGAGACTAGCAATAAGTAAGATAAACTGTACACATGCCTCAGTAACTCAAATGATCTACTACTGAGACGTTTTATTACTTAATACATTAAGGACTTGATTTAGATCTTCAGTGAGCACTGACCAGAAATGATTAATCTTGATTTTACATGCACACTCTACTCCATTGATTCAGCCTTGGAGTTACATGCCTGAATAAGTAGCCTCATGCAGGATGCACATTTTATGGGATGAATATATAAATCAAGGTGTGTCCACCTTCTCATTATTATTCAGAGATTCTAATGCTATCAAATGTTGTCAAAATATACATCTGAGTTGATGTAAGAAAAGCAGAAGTCACTAAATCACAATTTAAACACTGCTACAACTGCATCTGGGTTAAATGCCCATTAGCTGTACCACATTTGTCAACACAGACACTATGCGCCAGGTTAGGGATTGAAAAATTGCACATCAGAATGTTATTACAGGTGATAAAATCTACAGATTTTCATTCAACCTAATGTGACCAACCTAGTGTGTTAGAAATTAAGCAACATGAAGTCCTGTCTGTTTTATTATTTTCTATCCTTTTAAACCTATTTTTAAACATCTGCTACCCCCAAAAAATAATGCATGCAATAATGTAAGTCTCACACTGACATGATCCATAATAATTTATACCCAAAATCACATTTTATAGAATTGTGTTCATATTTTATCAAAGAAATGTGTCTCTTTAAAGTGGGCACAACATGTGTTTCTTACAATTTGGAAAGGCTATAATTTGGACTATTTTAGTGTGTAACATTTCTCTGTCATTCAGAGGATACAATTATTGATGGCACAATAAATCCCAATTTGCTTCAGAAGAACCCTCAGACATGTTTACTGCTGTAAACACTTGGTATTCACAAAAAAACCTTTTGCATCTGGTGTGTCATAGTGATGGCAGCTTGGGTAAAGATTTTGAGTAGATGGTGTTTGGAAAAGTGGTCTCCAATGAGTTTTGCAAAATAATCTGTGTCCTAGATGCCAGTTTTTGCAGCATTTATCATCACGTATATACACAGAAAGGGTTTTAGATTATCTGATAAAAACTATATTAAATGCCAAATGAATCAAAACTGAGCTTCAGTCCCTTGAGCTCATGAGGCACAGAAACGTGAAGCAAGAATTGACTGTTAAACTTGGGTGATTAGTCTTTTAATAGCTGAAATGGTATTGAATACAATTCAATGATTCTCCACACCTAAGCTCTCAAGATGTGTTCTGCAATCTATGTGCTCAACTTTTAAGAAATCATGAAAGGACTTGGTACTCCAAGGCCACTTAGAGAACGCAGGCAAATCGTTTAAATGTGCTGATTTTAACAGACCTTTAGTGTATCTGTTATTGCTGCATGGTTAGGACTGCAGTCTAGTTGACATTGATTTGGAGTGGCATTAATGATGTCACTCCCCTACATTCAGAAGTTTAAGTATTGAGACAGCTCCTGTACATCCTTTGCAATAGAGGAAAAAGAAAAGCACTGAAAAACTGTCCTCAAGTGAAAGTACTGTTACATTACTGGAACTACTACTAGTGGTGTTATATTTAAGTATTCTTCTCAAAAACATCTCAGGATATTAAGTTACTCAAAATGGGAGAGACATGTAGGATCTACTTTCAACAAAGAACATTTGTCACATAAATTAAAAAGGTATGAATGGATATTGTATAAACATACAGATAAAGTTGGATTTTTTCAGTTAAAAGCACACTAAACATTTTTGTACACGCATAGAACACTTGTAGTTAGTATAAACTCCATCCATTTGGTTACTGTTTCGCCAAACCTTCAGTCTCCAAATTACTCTTAACTCCTGCGCTGTTCTGGTCAGTGTGGTCAACCCCTCCACACCCGTGCATGTTGCCCACACTAGGCTTTCTTGCTTGCTGCGGACAAAATAGAACAGACGTCGGTCACAGCAGATTGCGAGCCAGCCACGGAGCTCTGCTTTATGCCGCGTTCTGTCTGAACAACCCAACTAGTTAACATGGCCGCCAAAAGGAAGCATGCAGTGCTTTGAGGTGCTTCATGCAAATGAAAGGTCTGGATAGAGTCCGGAAAAGGAAGCGTGGGGTTTGGATTAAACAGCAGCAGACTTTGAGAAAATCCATCCAGCCAGATCGGCCTGACCAGCTCACCACTGCGGGTGCTGTCACCCCAGAAGGAGAGGGGAAGAGAGCCGGGATAGGAGCCATGCTGGACCAGCTTGGATTTAAGGCTGTTCCTGGCTAATGTCCGGTGGATGAAATGGTACTGGCCAAACAACAATAAATCTGCTCCATCAACTTCCTGGATCCTCGACGGATGGACAGAACTTCTGGACGGGAGGAGGCGGACTCTGTGTTCACATCAGTGATTCTTGATGCTCAGACACAAACAAAGTGGATGTTGTTTCTCAAATGTCAAACTTTTTATGTGAAGATGAAAGCCATATTATCATCACTATCTTGTTCCTGCTGTTTACCCCAGATGCAAATTGTATTTATATAAGCAACTGTATATATTTGTATAACTGTATATGTTTTTTATTTAATTTAAATTTTTATCTTTTTTATATGATTCCTTTATTTGTTATGTTCTGTATGTAGCTTTAAGGAATTAAAACTTTATTTGTACATCTTTGTTTTGTAAATTGACAAATAAATTACTTTGAAACATGAGTAGCTGTAATTTGTTACTTCCACCTCTGGTCGTTTCACAGTCTAACCGCTGAGACAATAAGCCAGAGTCGTTGTTTTATGGTCGTAACTACGGGGACATTGAAATAACACTGATGACTTTAAAGCCCATGACGAGGAAAGTGAGTTTAAGTTGTTTTTCATTATACTGCATTAATCTCTATCATTTTTTCTCTTTTAGCTGGCCACTGTGACTCTCCAGATCCTATTGTCAATGGCCACATTAGTGGCGATGGCTCTAGTTACCGTGACACAGTGGTATACCAGTGCATGTTAGGATATCGCCTAATAGGCACATCAGTTAGAATCTGTCAGCAAGACCATCGGTGGTCTGGAACAACACCTGTCTGTGTCCGTAAGTACAAAACTATTGTAGTTAATCTGCATTGTATGATGGTTTATTGCTCCTCAATTTAATGTGAATAGCTAAAAAGATGTTCCTATATAAAGCAAATGCATTTAACACAAGAATCTTAAAATGCATTTTAGGGTTTCTGGTGTTTAACTTGTTCTTTTAATGATTTTCTCTGCAGCATCTATATGAAAAGTATAATAATCTAAAAAATATATATCACAAAGCAAGTGGGTGTACCACAATGCTGCACATTATACTTTTCCACACCTTCAGTTTGTCATCATACTTTTCTCTACTCCCTCAGCTATCACCTGTGGTCACCCCGGCAACCCAGCCAATGGGCGGACCAATGGCAGCGAGTTCAACCTCAATGATGTTGTCAACTTCACCTGTAACAGAGGTTACATCCTCAGTGGAAATGCTCGTGCTCAGTGCCGGCTCAACGGACAGTGGAGCAGCCCCTTACCTGTCTGCAAAGGTCACAAACATGTGTATTTACAAAGAGTTACAGACGTATACCTTTGTACATCCCTGTAAATGCTTTAGTTGAATCAACTCTTAAGATTATAGGAGTTCATAGGAGCAAGGTGGTCTTGGTTTTTCCTCTGTTTCACCTCCGGTATGTGTTAAGAATAAAACAGTCAACCTCCTCAGATCCTGGAACTTGGCGAGTAAAATGTCATCATAACAAAATGGAATTGCAAAATGTCACAATAACAAAAATAAGACCCAGGCTGTACAAAAGAAAACTGGATTTTCCTTTAAAACCATGCATTTTAGATGGTCAGCATGTATTCAGTATTTGTTGGCCCGATTTGCTTCTAGCTACAGTATGTCAACTGGAACATTTTTGGCCGAATCTGCTGCCAGCAGACTGTAAAATTGAGAACTAAATAATTGTAGCGTAAACACACACTTAACATTGAGCTGTATTCAGCCACAATGAGTGTGGTGTGTGTGTGTGTCTTTCTCTCTCTAAATAGACATGCACACACAGCTGGGTACATGTCCAGAGACACGTTCTTCTCCTCTGCTAACCATGCGTGCTTGTTACACTACAAGCCTCCCCAGACCTCCGGTAGTGTTAACAGTTATGATATACTAAAACACACACAAACACACAGGCATCTTGCATAGTCATGAGAGCAGATCAATACAACATAGTCGCTCACATGGGTTTTCCATTGAAGGGATTCATCCTCCCTTGCTTGCTTTCTCTATCTCTCTTGCTTTTTTGGTCTTCTCCCTCTCCCCCTCTCTCTCCCTCCCAGCAGCAGCTGTCAATTATGAGTCTGAAACTTTCTTTGTTCCCATAGGGTGCCAGACACACACACACACATATCCATGTCCCCCATGGACTTGTGAGTGGATGTCAGTCTCCCCTGTGACATGTGGAAAATAAAACTCCACTCTTATTAGACTGGCATCCACCCAAAGAGCAGAGCAGAGTAGTGGGGACCAGAAGAGAGAGTAGAGAACTCTAGAAAACAGAGCAGGGTGTGACACAAGAGCAGTTTAGAGAAGACCTGTGATTCAGGGTTTAGTACCCAAAATGTACTTAACCACGTCATTATTCCTGGAGGTTGTTCTGTATCAGCTGCACCATGTTGAGGATCAGTTGATTTTGATTTGATTAGATTTTTGACTGACCATAGCTGTCTACAAAATCACTGCCTCCCCCAGATTCTGTAATATATGCACTATTTGGTGCCCAAAAAAGTTGCATCCATGTCATGATATTTGAATGAACTGCACATAGTGTTTTTGAACCTTAACAGACAGCTTACCTTCTCGACCTCCTGAGCCATAGCCGCTCATATTCACCACTTTTTGCTAAGAGTCACATAATGCAACTGTGCAACCAATTTACAGATGCAAAACCTGTCAAGGATGTCACAAAATAATAATGATTAGTGAGTGCTCAAAACCCTACTTTACTGCTCACTTCAAAGTAAACTGTTGAGTATCTATTAAATAGCAAGTAGTGAATGACTCAGTGATTTCAGACACATCTAATTTTATGTAAGTTCCTATGGTCATCCAAATTACTGCTATATAATAGATTCCATTTATATTCATTTGGACTTAAAGAAAGTGAAGAAAGATTCCTGTCTTTAAAAACTATTTAAATAGGTCCTAACAGCATCTTGTGCTCTGTTCTGTAGTGGTGAACTGTTCAGACCCGGGCCTCGTGGAGAATGGTGTACGGCAGTCCGGCCTGCGTTACCCAGAAGTCTTCAGCTATGGTGTAACTGTGGCAATCCACTGCAAACGAGGCTTCTACCTCCTGGGCTCTGCACTCCTAACATGCCAGCCTGATGGACGATGGGACCGACCAATTCCTCACTGCCTAGGTACGGATGGACAAATACAGAGTGTTAGAGAATTATTTGAATTGAGTGAAACAATGTCAATACAAGTTTAGGAGACAAATGAATCAGAAGCATAGACAGAACAAGCAATAGATTACCATTCATAGTGAAAATGGTTGTCCTATTGTGAACCGGTTACATTTTGGAATTCTTAAAAAAAAAAAAATGTACAAAAGTTTGTCATGCTGAACACAAGTTCTAATAGTCATGTGGGTTGCTATTTATTTTCTTTTGTATTTGTCAGAAAAAGCCATTTTAGGAGTGAAATGGCTTGAAGTGCCAGTGGGAGAAAGATGAGTAGCGAATGAGAAAGTGAGAGAATAAGAGAGGGTTCAAGGTAGAAAATGGGAGGGAAGTAATCATAAAAGCAGGGCGAGAGTATGAAAGAAAGAGGCTTAAAGGTTTGAGCATGTTTGTGTGTGTGTGTATTTGAGTGTACAGAAAGAAAAAGGTGAGCATGTGTCTCTTAGGGCAATAGGTGTTCTTGTCAGAGAGCTACCATGGCTGATAGAAACACAGAGATTAAACTAGAGAGCGATAGAGAGAAGGAGGCTGATTCAGAGATAGTGAGAGAAACACAGAGAGGCAAACAGGACGAGGACACAGTAACAGAGAAGTAGAGATGAGGAATCAGACAGAGAAGGATAGAGGGGCAGACACTGGTGAGAGTCTGGTGTCTGTGCATCGAGCATTACATTCGAGAAACAAGGTCTTATCGGAAAATTGGGGGGAGAGGGTGATGACTGAGGGGCAAGGAGAGGATGGAGTAATATAATTTGGGGGTAAGGGGAGATATCGGAGGACCAGTCATTTGGCAGAAATAGAAAATCGAGAGCAGTTTCATATCTCTGTCCTCCAGAAACCTGTGCTCTGTAAGACGTCGATTTTTCCGAAATTGAAGAAAAAACTAGAAGATTTTTTCACTGATGTCCGTTGCTTTGAGACTGTGGAACGATTTCTACTGGTTTTCTACGCAGAGGAGAGGGAGAGAGACTCTTTCAATGTTTTCTAGCTAAAGGGCATTTAATTTGAGATGAGTTATTGGTTCTCTCTCTCTTAGGCAATTCAATTAAACTCAATAAAAATACGCTTTACTGGCATGACTGTATACTGCCATACAGTGTAAGTAAAGAAGTACAAGTTATATTGTAAGATTGGAAAAAAAAAATCTCTCTCTCCCTACAAAAGCCCTCTCTCCCTACATTTACTGTGTCTCTTTACATCCAATAAAGGCAAAAATGCCCCCAAACAAGCATTGAAATGGGGTAAGCAAAGGAAACCTACTGTGTTATATTCAAGTTTAACATTTAATAGATTAAAATAAGAGTCTGATAATTTATTATTTAAAAGACAACTTTTTCAAACACAGATAAAAAAAGATATAAAATAGAACTTTTTGTTTTGTTTTTTCCACTACACCTAATTAATATGTATCTACTGTCAGTGTACTTTGGACAGTTAAAGTAAAAAAAATTATTTCATCTTTGATGAAGTACACATATCCTTATTTTGTTCTCTATTTCCTGTGTGTGTACTTTACACACAAACAAAAACAACAGTTACTTAATAACTGTGATCACCCCCCCCCTCGCTGTCACCCTTTCCCTCTAGCTGTCCATCTCAATGACCCAGCTTCACCATCTAATGCAGAAGTATCTGGAATCTAGTTGGACACAATCATGCACTAACATCCTTTCTCTTTCAATCTGTCACTGTCTCTATAGCTATTTCCTGTGGTGACCCTGGTGTACCCCCTAATGCAGTAGTATCTGGAACTCACAGTTGGACGTACGGCTCAGTGCTGCAGTATTCCTGTCTGCCTGGAGGGGTGCTGGTGGGCAATGCTACTCGACACTGTCAGGAGGATGGCACGTGGAGTGGAGCACCACCATACTGCACTGGTAAAAGCACACTGGTCAATAGAGCAGTGGTTTCCAGCTGGTAGAATTGCCGAGTGTAGATATTTAGCCAGTTACACTGTCATGCTTTTTCACACAGGCAGTTAAAAATGGAAGGCATGTTGGCAGTCTCTAAATCTAGAACAATAATCCAGCAAACACACCCACTGAAATCAACAATCTCTATACCTGCCAAGAGCAAAAATGTGTATCATGAAATTAAAATAAAATGCTTATTTGATTAAAGGTCCAGTGGAATATAATATGCAACGAAACACTGGCTGTAGATATTGTCCCCTACACACTTCACAGCCCGTTCTCATTCCCAGCTTGTCAAATACAGATCATTGGTGTTCAGTTAGTTGCAATCTGCAACTTCACCACTAGATGTCACTAAATCATACACAGTGGTCCTTTAAAGTGTTTGCAAAGGAGCTACTGTATGTATATCTCAAGCCATAAAAACAATTGCCAAAGAGTGAGCGTACCAGTAGATGATGCCATACATAGATACTATACATAGATCAAAGCACATAAGTTCAAAAACTACAAAAAACAACAACAAACGCTGCTCACTCCTAAAAATAAAATCTCTGTGACTTCAGTGAATGAAACCTGTTTAGGTAGTGAGCAAGAGTTAAACTGGTTCAAGCTGTCAAAAAATAGTATCATCCCATCTGGTGTAAAAAGAGTGAACCATATCACACAGGCAAGTCAGTATGAAGATGTGTTGTTGCTGCAGCATAACATACTGCATAACGTCACCTGAAGCCTATATGACAATAACAGGTACTAACTAGAACTGACAGGTAAAAATGATTGACAGTCAGGGTCCCTGTCCCTGTTTCACAGTCCCATATAGATTTCAGCACTCTTCTTTAGCTGGATTTCCTTTTAATTTTACATCAGTGGATGTGATGTAGTGTATTGAGATAATGACAGTGGTAGATCAGGCCACTACATAGTACAGTTGAAGGATATTCTTCTTTTTGTTATGTTATGCTATTAATTCAACTGACAACCGTCATGCCGCACTTCCCTGCACATGTCATCCTCTTTGCGCCACAAAAAAGTATAATAGGACATAGAGAGAGAAAGCATTTTAACATTTTTCAACATTGTTTTGAATTTATGTATTTATTAATAATTTTAAAGTCCAGTAATTTGATTGCTGCTAGCTGGTGCAGTGTATGAAATAGGTCACCATTTGACAATAGTGTGTGAAAGTGATCTTGAGAAATTAGTAAGTGTCATTATTATTATCAGAGCAAATACAGGAAAATGTACATTATGTGTTAATGGTATAGACTGAGCATCATCTGAACTGTATGTAACCTGGCTTGTCTAAGAAACAGGCAGGAGAAAGGAGGTGGAGGAGTCTTAGTTACTACTCAGGTTCTAAGTGCTGCTCTACAGTGGGCTTACGCAGATCCCACAAAACTACAACTGATCATTTCCAAACTCAGCATCAACTGTCTCAACAGCTGAAATGCAGTAAGCTTACTCTGCTGGCCTCAGAACAAAACGCTCAGCAGGGCAGAATCCATCCTGCATCCAAAGACCTCATTGAGATGCAAGACGCGGCATTTGGAGCTGTACCCTGTTAAACTCACAAATCCCTACCAATGGAATTTAAGCTCCTAAAATTGTGACACGCTCAGTGCTTTTAATGCTAGAACAATTTGGTATAGCCGAAATGCAAAGGACAGTTCTGCAAAGTTTGCGTGTCTGGATATGTGTGTGCACTGTATGTGTGTACCACTGTATATGAAAGACTGAGCAGTAAAATATTTGTGCAGTTTCTGCAACAGAGGTTATGAGATGACTAACATCACAAATGCTTTTTAGTTGATGTTGTTGGCTTGTGAATGCACGCATATATTTTTAGCATGTTGCTCCCAGTGAGAGACAACCTCCTAACCCTGAGTTACATAAAATCACTAAAACCTATTAGGAGACTAATGGACATCAGTTGAATGCAGCTGTTGTTTCACATTAACTGTATCAAATGTATTTGGATTTTCTGTGCATTTTTTTCTATGTTTACTGTCTGTCTCAGCAGGGCTGGGGGGGGTCCTTGGTTGCTTCAGTGGTGTGAACGTGTCTGGCTGTTGGCAAGTGTTTGGTACATTAACTTTATGTCTCTTTTCTCGTTATAGGTGTAAGTCCAGGAATCTGTGGAGACCCAGGGATGCCTCCCCACGGTGCCCGTCTGGGAGGGGAAGAATTTAAAACCAAGAGCCTGCTGCGTTTCAGCTGCGAAGCGGGATATAGCCTGATTGGCTCAGCCGAGAGGACCTGCCTTCACAATGGCACCTGGAGCGGCACGCAGCCTGTGTGTCAAGGTGGGGCGATGCAATGACTTTACGTGACTTATGTCGATAAGTGAAAGTGACTCTATTGAAAGATGGAACAAAAGTCATTAGACACCTATATTCACACTTCAAATAGCAAACACATCACCTTTATTTTTTAAAACAGATATTATAGCATCATCATAGCACTTGGTTCTGTAGTATTATATATCAAAGTAGTGAATTTCTTTTACAGTAAAAATAGATTTTTATGGAAGTTTTTTGCACAGTATTCTATTTATATGCACCATTTACTAACCCTGTGTTATAGTAAAAGACTGCTGCTTGCTTTATGCAAGGGGCTTAGATTTGACAACGCAGCATATGCTGAACTGTCTGTTTAGAAAACATCAACATTTTGATACCAAGTTATTCTTGTCTCATTTGAGGTTACCTTTGGGTCCCAACCCAGATTCTATAAAACATTACTGTAAAAATAAACATTGCTTTAAAACCTAGCCGTGCAGATTTTGTATCAACCCACATTTGTGGCATATGGACTTAATTATTCAGCATTTTACGGGAAAATAAATCGGCTCAGCCTCCAAAGTTGAACAGCTTAATCTTTTCTTTGGAAAATACAGTAGCATTAGGCTACTGGGCATGCTAGCGACAGTAAGCAACTAAGCCATTACCAAATATAGTTAAAAGCACATTACATACATTGTACACAGTATATTGTACATTATATATTGTGTAAGTGAAGTTTACACATTGCTTCAAAATGCATGCATTGATATAAACGTAATTTAAAAAATTAAGTTGTATGTACAGCTAAAAGTATTATATATATAAATTTAACTTAAGCTATAGTGTGAATTGTCATGCTTCAGCTGATTTTTCACTTAACCACTGCAGCCTATAATTCACACAACTGCCATACAACACAAAAAACATTTATAGTACCTAAAATAGTACATGTAAGAGGTGATCTAATATGTTGACAGATGTCACAGTTAGAGTTTATGGAAGAAGCAGTTTGTATGAAAAATATGAAGATTCACGTTTATGTGTGCATGTTTATATGTGTGGCCCAGATAAAAAGAGTTTAAGAGTGTCACTCCTAACTGACTGAGCTGGATCTTCCATAACGCTGTGGTAATAAAGTGTGTCCTATACAACAGCAGTTTTCAAAGACACTCTTTAAACCCATGGGGGTCTAGGGGAAATTAAAGTTGGTCCCCATAGTGCTGTAGAGACACTGGAAGCTGCTGCCTGTGTTACCCTCCCAATTCTAAACTATGTTAGGTTGGATGAATAAAACACTGCTGACATTCACTCCATTGTACTCTGACGCAGATTTTAGATTCAGTTGGGATAGATGGGCTGCTCTAGCAGTAATTTGAGTGGATAGGAGGAGGAAGGGTTAGTCATACAGTTTCAGTGTACTCTTCTATGTACTACCACCAGTATGCTAAATATAGAATACTGGAAAACTGATGTCACACTGACTTAAATGAGTAGATCTGTACACACAGATACATATATTTGGCTGCTAAATGACAGCTTTTTATTGAAGCAATACAATATTTTGTTGAATAATTGAATCTGCTGATTTACATTATAAAGTAATGCCAATCTTAAAATTGTTTGTTAAAATCACTCAGAATGTTAATAGAAACCCATAATGTGAATTTCCTTCATGCCAGCAATCAAATTTACTTGGAAAACATTTTGGAAAAAAAACTCTTTAACTGAAGCAACTCTTTCCCAAAACTAGAACTGCAAGGCACGGGACTCGAAACTGTAAAGATATTACACAGTTGTACTATACTGAACTTGTATTTCACCTTAGATTTGTGTGTGCGCCAGTGTCCGGGTTTGTGTAACACTAATTATTTATGTTTGTCTACAGTTGTTTTTCATTAAGCTAATAGTGGTTCAAAGCTGATTCAGAACGGATGAGGCATCTATCACTGAGAAACAAACACAAAGAAATCCATACACACGTCCATACAGAAACACACACATACACAGACTGTTGCTCACAGCAGGTATACTGATAACACTCACAGGCACAAACAGTAAGCTGCCGTAGACACACACAGTTTTGCATGATGTGCTCCACCTACACCCTGTCACACAAACACACACACACACACACACACACACACACACACACACACACACACACACACACACACACACACACACTTGGACAGAGCTTTTAAGAGCTCTAACTAATGAATCCCATCAATAGGTGTTTGATTGTTAAAGGCTGTCAACTGTCATGGTCTTATTAGTGAAATGTCCTGTGGCTGGTTGCTAATTCCTGTCTGTTCTGTTAATGTGCTGTGCCAGCAAACCTAAAGATCGATGAATCACTGGTTTAGACCAGAGACGTAGTCCTTCCCCATCTGCATTTTTGTGTCCTCCCAAACAGTTTTGTCTTACAATCTACCAGACCAGCAATGGTTCGAAAAGCAAAGTTAGCCAAGGATGGATAAAGATCCTAGCCTTTGGCTTTACGAAAAAAACCTTGTTGCTTGTTCTTGTCCCCTGAGAACAAAGGAGAAACCCAAAGATTCAGTGTGAGAAAAACGCATTGTATTGGCTTTAGTGTTGAGCCTGTTAAAGCAGCTGTGAAGATGAACACCAGTGTGTCTTAATGGATGCTGCAATGTCAAGCATATAGCCAGTCTCAAATTATAAATATGTATTCTCTGCGCTCTCATCGCTGAGACTTTGTTCTCCCCAAGATAACTCGGGAAGGACATTGTCCACAAGTACTGACTGATAATTAGATTGGCAACACTGCTGCATGACCAATGCTTCTTCTTACTGTTATTTGTCTTCTCCACAACTGTTGGATGTCTTACCATGATGATCTTATTCAAATCACTCTGGCATACATATTTGCAGACAGCACGTCTTGGTTTTTAACAAGAGGCAGAACCAGACATTCATGAGCCTGTCCTCGGAGCATTTTAAGGCTCACAGTTTTGCTCACTGGCACTTTGGCAGTCATTGTGTGCACTGTAGGTGTATTATCATCCTCCTTCCAGCCTTTAGCACACAACTGGAATACAGTACATCTGCTATTCAGTGCTGGGAATCAGTCCAACAACCTTTAGTTATTAATCAGCCTCACTACCTCAAGGACATATTTATAGTTATTTCCAGCTGACTCCGGTGATAATCTCATTATTGCAGCTTACAGCCTTGAGTGACAGAAAGACAGTATTGCTCACACTGATATTATCACTATGATTAATCACCTCTGTTTAATATTTCCTCACTTCTCAGCTGTATCCTGTGGTAACCCTGGCACCCCAGCACATGGCAGAATTGTCTTCAGTGATGGCATCACCTTCGGCAGCTCCGTGGCTTACGCATGCTGGGAAGGCTTCAAAACATCTGGCCTGACCACCCGACACTGCACAACTAATGGAACATGGACAGGACAACCTCCAGACTGCACTGGTAGGATATGTTTGATGTTATTCATTTTACTGTTATTCTTACTGTTGCTATTATTAGTGGTAATAACAGCAGGAGGTGTAGTCATTATTATAAAAAAATTAGCAAACGTTGAACTAGCATAATTAGCTATAGGAGTACTACTGCAAATAGAATCAGTGCTGGTGCCTGCGTAGTGGTGTTTCTTTATTGAAAGATCCAAGAGGAGTATAAATTGTGCATGGACTGAGCAACCTGCTGCTGTGCAGGTACAGGACTGTACAAGGGTAAGTTTGTTGTGTGTGAGATTTCAACTTGTACAGTTTAACAGAGCCAGTGAGAGGTTTGGGGAAAAGGAGAAAAAGAAAGTGGGAGGTAGATGAAATGAAGCGGGGGTATGCTTTAGGGAAGTTAAGAAAGGCAGTCTGTGAGAAAGTTGAGTAGGAGGGTAAGGTTAAAAGGGCAAGCATGGAGAAGGAAAAACATCAGTTTTTTCAGACTATGTTAGAAATAAACAATAAGTTATAGTAAAAAGACTGATATGTATAAAAATGTAAGTGCCCTGGTGTATAACTACAGCACTGCAGGACTGCTTGAACAACAGAGAGACACTCTACTGTATTCATGACAACATTTTATTTCACCTCCTTCAGTGATCAGTTGCGGAGACCCCGGCCCGGTAGCCAACGGGATCTATATAGGAAGTGAATTTACCTACAACCACACAGTGACCTACCGCTGTAACCCTGGTCACCTGATGGAACCACCTGGACCTGGACGCAGCGTCCTGCACTGCACTAAAGATGGAACATGGAACCAAACCAAACCTAGCTGTAAAGGTAAGAGGAACTAACGCCTAAATATCTGACTCCAAAGTAATGATGGACAAGAACAGCAACTTTTGATGAATCCACAGGTTCTGTACAGTATCAGGAAACACTGCATCTGGCAAATGGATTTAATTGTTTGCAGTCCAACTTATACTTGTTTTGTTTGTTCTGTTTAGACTGAAAACCGTATTGATATTAAATATTATTCAAAAATCTGATAAATATGAAATGATATATATCTTATTGTTTAGAAAAAATGAAAAAATAATTATAACAATGGTTGTGAATGTAATCAAAATAAACAATCAAAAATGAAAATAATTGTTATGCTTGGACATTTATTAGAAAAATTACGCTATTAATTTGTAATTAAATGAAATAAATCTCTCCGGATCAGGGTGTTCCTATAGCTTGTGAATATGTTGACAAAATAGTTCATTTGATTTTGTAGAAGAACAAGAGGGAAAAAAACATTATAGATTTCAAGAGACTGAAACCCAAATAGCAAGTATAAACACTGATTAGCCATAACATTATGACCACCTGGGCACCCTGGTGGTCATAATGTTCTGTAGCCCCATACCCAACAAACTGCAATGCACTGTGTGTTCTGACAGCTTTCTATCAGAACCAGCATTCACTTTTTCAGCAGTTTGAGCTACAGTAGCTCGTCTGTTGGATCAGACCACACGGGCCAGCCTTTGTTCCCCATGTTCACCACTTTTTCTTCCTTGAACCACTTGATAGGCACTGACCTCTGCAGACCGGGAACACCCCACAAGAGCTGCAGTTTTGGAGATGTTCTGACCCAGTCGTCTAGCCATCATAAATTTGTCCCTTGCCAAAGTCGCTCAAATCCTCACGCTGACCATTTTTCCTGCTTCTAACCCATCAACTTGAGGATAAAATGTTCATTTGCCACATAATATATCCCATCCACTGACAGCTGGCATGATAACCAGATAATCAGTGTTATTCAACTCACATGTCAGTGGTCATAATGTTATGGCTGATCGGTGTATACCAACACTGCAATTGAGCACCATATTGAACATGGACCGGAGGTGGAAGATGTGTCCAGTCTCAATAGATATCTTCAACTAACATGGCACGCAACAATGAATCAGAAGGGTAGTTATTGTCATAGCTCTGTGCAACTGTGAATAAAAGAGCCTAACCAAAACAAGTGACAATGTAAATAAGAAAAATAGTATTTCAGTGTGAGCTGCCATACTAAAATAACAGATTGAGAAGATCAACATTGGTCCTTATAATGACAGGGTGTTAAATTAGGGTTTATTTCCTGAAACCGGTATTTTTTTCACAAACACAAAGGGGAAAATAAAAGAGAATGCATTAAAATAAAATGAGTCACAGTTTTACAACAGCCCATATTTAGAGTTGTGATACTCAACAACAGTAAAAGGGAATGTTTCCTGAGATCCTCCCTGCCGCTTCTTCCCACAAACACAAAATCTCCTGCTGGCTCCTGCAGTTGCAGAGGCTTTGAACTGAGATGAAAAAACTTAGAAAGCCGGCAGAGAGGCTACTGAGAAGGAACCAGAGAGAGATGCAGAGAGAGGAAAAACGGAGAAGTAAAAGATACTGTAGGTGATTGAGAATGAGACTGAGGCAAGAAATTGAAAAGAGAAAATTAGAAGGAAAGAGAAATAATGGGATTGAGAGAGAGAGAGAGAGAGAGAGAGAGAGAGAGAGACAGGTAGCAAAATGCTGCAAGTCTTCTATCACTTTCTGTTTCTCTTCCTTTTGTTCCTCCTCTATCTTTTCTTCTTTGCCCTTCTTTGCTCCTCACATTTCTCTACACTTTCCTCCTCCTGTTTAGGTTCTACTTCTACTGTTCTCATGTTTTGGTTCAGCTCCCCTGTTTTCATCCCCTCTGTTTTCTCCCACTTCAAACAATCCACAAGTCTTCATTTGATCCTGTTTTGGAACAACAGCTTCTTCACACAGGGGTACACATGCACACACAGAAACATTTCGAATGAAGGAGTTGTAAGCCATAAAAGTGCAGCTTGACGAGCAAAATGAATCAAGTGAGCAAAGCAATGAGGAGGAGGCATGGCGGAAGGAGGGAAAGAAATAGAGAAAGAAAGAAGGGGTAAAGAAAGGGGAGAGGGAGAGGGAGAATCGAAGGGGATGAAGAGGCGTAGTCGAACAAAACACTTGATAAAAGACAGAGGAGACACAAAAAAGACACAAAGACAGACTAATGTAGAGATTAAGCGACAAAGAAAATGGGAGGTGGAAAAATGGAGAGTCAAGTGGGTGAATGAAGAGGGAAAAAGAGAGAATGTGATGAGCCATCAGTGGGGCTACAATGAGTTAGCGACGAGGAAGCGAGTGATGGGAGAAACAAAGAGAGGCAAATCAATACCTGCCCCCAAACCTGTAAACACACAGTGAGAAAAGGGATTAAACCCATAAAATGTGTTGGCTGGGTGAATTGCGCCAAGAGAGATATGCCTAAAAGACAAAGGGAAGGGAGGGAAGGGAGGGAGAAGCAGTACTGATATGAGAAGGAGACCAGGAGAGCAATGGAAGAAGATAAAAGAGGACTGGAGCTGGGACAGAAGGACAAGGAAGAAAGGTACAGGGAGAAAGAGAAGAAGAAGGGCTGGAGGGAGAGATTCAAAAAAGTACGAAGACAGAAAGGAGGCAGGGGGACCAAAGTGTAAGAAAGAGCAGAGTGTGGAGACGTGAGGAGAAAGAAGAAAAGGATGGGGGAAAGGGAAGGGAGTCAATGATCGCAGTGACGGAGGGAAGAGCAGAGGTGCGTAAGCAAGCAGGGATGAGAGTTACTCCTCCAGCCAACCCAGTTTATTCACAACAAAGGACAGACACAAAGAGAAAAGAGTTCAAAAACCTTCAATTACAGATACAAGTGTGCTTTGGGCATCACAGACCGTCAGAAATATTGCTCTGGAATATTAACTGCTAAAGTCAATTAGAGTGTTTTATTCTATTTTTGAGTTTGATCCCTAATAACAAAGTTGTTAGTTGTTTATTAGAAAACACTCTCATTGGCTGTTGGCTAGCCACCAGATATTGTTCCTAGAGTCACACAACAGACATTTAGAATGGCATGCTTTAAGAAAACTGGATTTGGAAAAGTGTGGTGTGCAGGTGTGTAGATTATTTTTAATGGGACTAACAACAAGCAGAACACGTTGTAGAATGGAGAAAAATAACATGGGAAAATTAAGCTTTTTTTTTTTGTCTGGAGGATGACTTCAGGGAGATGCAAGGCTTCTTCAGGACACTGGTGACATACAAAGACAGAATTAGTAAACTGATTAGTTTGATGCGAGCACTCGCGGTTGCCTAGGAACCGCAGTGTTACAAACAATAGATATTTTTTAGTAGTTCAAAGCAATTTTTTGTTAATGGCACTTTGATTCTGCCTCCGAAAGACTGGTGGTTATAATGCAATAGAGAAACCAAAAAGAGAGTGAAAAAAACAATAAGAAAATAGGAAAAAAAGATTGACAGAGAAAAAACTAAATCAAGGGTTGGAGGGCAGGAACAAAACAAATTATAAAGAGGAATAATCAAACGTGGAAAGAAGGAGGATGTCTATTTGGTGTAGGTTTCGTATCATTCTTGAAGCAGTATTTGATACGTTATTACATTCTATCCATAAATTGATCCGTATTTTTTTTTTTTCCTGTTCATTTCAGTATGTGCTTATTGCCGCATCTACTGTTTATATAGCATGTATGTGTTGCTTGTGCATGCATGTCTGTTTCTGCATCTGTGTGTGTGTCTCTCTCTCTCTCTCTCTCTCTCTCTCTCTCTCTCTCTGTATGTTTGTGTGCACTGTATATCATCATAGCAGAGTGAATGGAGCATGAAACCATCTGTCTCCTGGTTAGATGAGAATTACACTGACTTTATTAGATGTTTGAAACCATGCAGATGGTTATCATTATCTTAGGGAGTTAGGCACACTCATGCACGCACGCACACTCACAGATGTTGATCAGCGTGTTAAGAAGTGACACGCACAGACATACAACACGCTTGCATGTGTGAACACACACTCAGATGCGTGTAATCGTACATGCACACAGTGGGTCTCCTAAAATCTTTTGAAGCTGGTGGAACATCATCAGGCATAAACAATATGTTGTCATGTTATCAAGGCCTCCATTCTCTGTAAATAACAGATGCTTTTTTAATGGAAAATAATCGATTTGATCTGCTGGACCATTTGATATCAGCATTGGTCATGTATACTAGCAGTTATGAAATCAGTTTCAAAGTAGCTGTAGGTTTGTGTGAATCATTAGCATTACATAAACAGCAATCCCACATAGTGAGTCTCAAGCATAAATATGTATTTCTTCCTAAAATCCCCAATGTAGGACAGCCTTTCAAAAGAAGGAGGTTGATGGAAAAGTTGTCTTGTGGATAATATTGTCATTATGTAATTTAGCAGACTTGTTAACTCCAGAGTGGAAACACAAATCATCACAGGCAATGCCAAACTGAACATGTCCTTTCAGAAACTCTCCGTCCATATGGTGGCCATGGTTTGTCTTTTGGTTAAGCAACTTAAATGAGGTGGCCTAGGTCACCTGCTGCTTTACGGCAGTAAATACTCATATGGGGATCACGGCTGACTGCTGCTTTTGCTGTTCTTTATTTTCACTTGATGTCTCACCTCCCATGTGCAGCCATCTTGTCATATGCCATTGTGAATCTCTCATAGTAAGCACTTTTTTTTAACTATACATCAGAGATTAAAGATGGGGACCACAGGGTGTGGCTCATTGATCAGCCGGGGTAGACACCAGCCCCAACATTACAGAATACAAAACTACCTGGCTCTGGTGAATGGCTATTTTTCATTTTGTTAAAGGTTTGTATAATCAACTTTTGGTTCAGATGGGCATTGTCTCCATTGTTGTTTCATATCTTC
This sequence comes from Dicentrarchus labrax, assembly GCF_905237075.1. Classification (NCBI taxonomy): domain Eukaryota; kingdom Metazoa; phylum Chordata; class Actinopteri; family Moronidae; genus Dicentrarchus; species Dicentrarchus labrax. Next base: position 20,420,184 of record NW_026136719.1, on the reverse strand, counting down.
CACATCTACAGTGCTACACATACACCAGGGACAAGTGTTGACTGCTGTTTTGTCTTGACTTTGACAGTCTGAGAGTTCATTGTGTTATTTGGTGCTGATTTATTTAGCTCTACTGAAGATAAAATTGCAGATGTTAGCAAAAGATCATATGATGTATAAATATCCCATTAAACAGCATTAGCTATTACTGACATACTGTCTGTTTTGCACTGCTAAGAAATAGTAGAAGTGTACTTGAAGTACAAAAGTATTATCAAGTATCAAAGTTAAACTCATATACTCATTGTGATCTTTTCAGAATACTGTGTAACATTTAGGGGAATCTATTGGTGGAAATGAGAAAAAAATAATCTTTTTGTATAAACACCAAAAAATAAGAATCGTTTTCATTACTTTAGAATGAGCCATTTAGGTTACCAAGCACTTGCTCTAGATAGAGCCTTTCATGTTTTTCCCAAGTTTTGCGGCCTCTATAGTTTTTCATACACACTTGGAAGACTGAGCTGTATTCAATTGGTTGCTATCTACAACTTCACCACTAGATGCCACTGAATCCTACACATTGGTTGTGTGAATGTGTGAAAATGGTAATAGTCAAGTAAAGTACAAGCACCTAAAAATTGTACTGTTATTATTATTATGATATCATCAGTACAGTACTGTAGGTCATCTTTTACATCTGTGTGTTTTAGTGATCCAGTGTGGACCTCCTGCTCAAGTACATCATGGGAAAGTGGAAGGAAGTGACCATTCATGGGGCTCGAGTGTTAGCTACAGTTGTTTCCATGGTTATCAGTTATCCACTCCCGCTGTGTTAACCTGTGAGGGGAATGGGACGTGGACAGGAGAGATACCACAGTGTCTGCGTGAGTAATCTGGCCTGACCTTTAGTAACTGTAATTGATCACTGTTTCCCCTTCAGTAATGTCAGCAGTTCACAGAAAGCAGATGTCCTAATTGTACCTTTTGTCTCATTGAAGCTGTCCTTTGTGGAGATCCTGGCTCTCCTGGAGGAGGATTCAGAGAGGGGAACATCTTTTCCTACCGGTCAGTGGTTATATATAGCTGTTAGCTATCAAGCTTTTTTGAAATACCTGTGCTTCATTAAAATTACTAGTAAAATGTTTGTAGCAGCCTACTGTGACTGATATTGTTTGTTATATGCCTACAGACATATTATCACTCAAACAGGATTGTCACATTTGCTGCGGTGAACTAAAATTAATGCATTAAGACACTGTTGATAATTAATCAAGATTTGCTGCACGTGCTTCACAATACATGTGATTTAATTTAAAGGATATAGTCTGTCTTTACTGCAAAACCACCTTGGGAAGTGTTGTTTGTTCCATCAGGGTTACCAAATGTTGACTCAACAAGGTATATCTAAAAATAGATTAGACATTTTGTCTGGATGTCAGTTTGAAACATTGCAAGGACAAAATAGATTTTGTTTTTTGAGCAAAAACAAGAAAACAATGTCAGCTAAAGGTGAAGTGGTTAGACTGCAGAAACATCTTACATATCATACCCTAACCTGTCCTATGGGCATCAAACCACACCTCAAATGATCAAGTAGAAACACTGAAGCCATATTTTATTATTTTGCGTGACTTATTTTTGTTATTTTTTGTGTGAGTAATTCAATTTTTGTTTCCCTATGCAGGTCAGAGGTCAGGTTCTACTGCCAAGCCCCCTACTTGCTTGTAGGCTCTGTTTCCAGAGTCTGTCAAGCTGATGGAATTTGGAGTGGCCAACAACCAGCCTGTATAGGTAATTAATAGACTACCACCACAACAACACTAAATAACGTTTGCCCTCAAATACACTGCAAGCATATGTGTCAGTTTTAAAAATGTAATCAATATAGTGCTGTAATGATTATTAGCTTTAGACTAGCTGTATATCATACCACTTTATAACACATTAAGTTTTTATAATATAGTGATCACAGCAAAGTTATTATTACAGTTTGTCTCAGTTGCCATCATTACAGCAGACTCAATTTCAATAGTGTATGGACTGTATGTCTAAAGAACAGGAGGTTACTATAAATCCATATAATACCTTCAAATTAGACAACTCAATGCTGCACGTCAAAAAGGTGGGTTAATTATGGTCATTATCTCTGAAGCTGTGTGAGAAAATGATTGAACACCTGTTTTTGTGTTTGTTCATTTTTTTAGTCTACCCATCTCATCAGTGTTATTCACTACAGGGTAAAGATACAGTCTAGGAAAATCTTACAAATATCATTCTACCAAGATGTGTGCATCACTGTGGTGTGATGCTATATCACAATTATTAAGCTTTAAAAATACTCTGTCTTGACTGACATGACAAAACTGGCGGGGAATTTAGTTATTGTTTCTACTGCATAAAGCTTGTTTGTGCTTACTTTCGATGGGAAAGGTGAATAACATAGTCACCAACACTCCTAACACCCTTCTGCATCACACACAGAAAAGCCTGCATAAATCTGAGAAACATTACCAGAATAGAGTGTTTATGTAAATTTGAAATATTACATATTGCAATCTTTCCATAATTGTGAGGAACAGACATTTTGTTTACTGCAAAGAAAAACATTTAATCAACAAGTTATGAATAAAATTGTGTGAAATCAGATTATTGGTAAACAAGATTGTGGAGCATACTCTTGTACACATTTTAGCATTAGTATTCCTGTGCAGATAGAGCTGAAGATATTATCTAATCAATGGATAAAGTGTGTAGTTTTGATGTCAACATTTGGTTTCTATAACGATTTTATCTTGGAAAGCATTCATTTCTTGAGTGAAATGTAGGTTGTTGTGGTGAAAGCATGGAGCTTATTTTGGAACAAGTTGTGAAATCACAAGGAAAAAAGCTGAATTATTGTGTAAGAGCTGAAGTGGAAAGCAGCCTTGTACCAACACCACAGCCATCACAGAAATTCTGTCATGTTCCACTTCTATAAATAGCTGTTGTATCTGTCATACATAACTGTAAAATCTATCCATGGCGGCACCCAAATGCCCTGACTAGTATTGAATTACTCCTTATTTCAATACTAATACTTATATTTTCCATTTTATGCCACTTTATTCCTTTGCTCAACTACATTTCAGATGGAAATATTGTCCTTTCTACGTTACTAAACGTGTCTGACCTACAGGTTACTTTGCAGATGAAGGTTTTACTCACAAAACTGTGTGTTAAGAATATAATGTGTTGTGCTACTGCTGAGGCTCTGAATACCTTTGCCACGACATGTATATATAATATGAAGTATGTATAAGTAGTATGTATAAAAAAAATGTGAGCGCATACAATACTCAGTGTTTATGTGTATGTGTGTGTGTGTGTGTAGACCCAGCCTTCAACAGCTGTCGTGATCCAGGAACTCCAGCCTATGGTATCCCGGTCATGGCACAGGGCTTTCAGGTGAGAAATATATCAGTTGACTCTTAAAATTTCTAGAAATCCTCATATTTAGATATACTAACTATACAAATTGTAAACTGTATACAATGGTTTTGTTGGTATGTAGGTTAAGTGTCAATGCTTAACATCTGAACTTGTTGAGGAGCTGTTAAAAGGATGTAAAGATGTGAGGATGACACGTTTTTGTAGACCATGAAAAGAAAGCAGCAGCATTTTACTGCTTTTATGAGATCCAAGGATGCGACGAGGCAAGGTCAAAATGATTCGCAGTAATGCAAGCAGGATGACTAAATGCATGAATATTAAACTTCATCAGAGATACAATATTTTACAAAGTTTCTCTGTAGGAAAAACAAGAGCCAATCAAATACTTTACATGGAGGTCAAAAGTAAAGCCCTGGTCAAAAGTGGTTCCCAGATTTCTAAGATTAGTCCTTATAGATGACAAAGAGAGTCAATATTTTCTTTGATCTTAAGGACCAGGCTATTTAGAGCACAGATAAGTACCTGTTGATGGAATATATTGGCCATACAATCCTTAGTGGAATTCAAGCAAACATGCAAATCCTTCAATTTGTGGAGGTATAATTGGATATTATCCACCTATATTTCCCCTGACATTAAAAGAGAGGAAACACCGACATTATTCAGGACTAACATCCACTAAAAGAGAAAGAAGTACAAATAAAAGTAGATATTTGTTGTTGTTGTTGTTGTGTTTTATTAGATTTAAAGAGCAGTGAGTTTTTATTTTTATTTTCATTGTTAAGATTTTTTTTTTTTTTAAACTAAATGACAACTACCACTGATGACTGTGGCAGGTCTTCTGAAACTATAGGGTTATCAGTGAATAAAGAGGACTTTTGATTCTGCTTTTACATCATGTAGGTTGGAAGTAAGATTTCTTTTAAATGCCGCAAGAACTACCACATCCTTGGTTCCACCACAAGAACGTGCCTAGAAAACCTAACCTGGAGTGGAACTCAACCTGAGTGCATAGGTAAGAAAGTTGTTTTTGTTACTCTATGCCTTAATATTATTTGTCCTTATAATTGTGTGTGTTAATTCAGTTTGATTTTTTGTTGATGTTTATGTTACATTTTATTCAATACTTATTTTTATAGAGAGGAAAAACAATGTCTGTGTTTTATTTTTTCTCTTCCTCATCAATTAGCCCATTCATGCAGACAACCAGAGACGCCCAGTAATGTAGATGTTCGATCTATGGACCTTCCTACCTTGGGATATACGCTGATCTACACCTGTCAAGATGGTTTCTATCTGGCCGGGGGCTCAGAGCACAGAACCTGCAAAAGTGATGGGAGATGGTCGGGCAAACCCCCACTCTGTAAAGGTATTCAGATCCTATCTTGAAAATGCGCTGCATGTATAAACTAGGCGGACGTTGAGCCTAAAATCTAAACTGGATGTCATAATCCCATATGGTTTAAGATAAATACAGATTATCAGCCTGATATTATTGCTATGCTCTCGTAAATCTGCCTCAGGTGTACCATGAATGCTGGGATGTATTTTTTTCAACCACATACTCGTGGCTTTAAGATAAGAAGTGGATGGCTGTGAATACTGTGATTTATGACAACAAAACAATCAGGTTTACAACCAGACCGGAAATAGACTGCCACTTGTTTTCTGCTTCGTGTCTTGGTCCCCTTTTGTCTGTGGAACCCTAGAAATTGAGCATAGCGTTAGTTCAGGCAGGCCGAAGTCAGGCTCAGCTCTCAGTTACAGCTATATCATATGATCACAGCTAGTCATAAACATACATCCGCTGATGGATCAGCTGATTCCTCTAAGCTTCCTATTGGAAACCATACACAGTCAGCTGACAGCTCACCTGATTCCCTCAGGCATCCAATTGGCAAATATCATTTATGGCGCCTTATTTAAGCTGCTTTAGCCTGCCTATCTTTGCTGCTTCCTCTACAAGCCGTTTTTCAACCCACTTCCACCCCAGCTCCTCCTTTTTATGTTGTTTCTAATTAATCAATGTCATTTTCTGATTGCCATTGTTGCTTGCTCTGTTCTACCCTGGGGGGGTCTCTGCTGCCGCTCTCCTTGTCTTAAACTTTTCCATGTATGCACATGGAAGGACAAGGAGGTCCCAGAACAGAGCCATACTGCCAAATGTAATATTCTGCTTTGGGATAAAAGATATTTTGACCAAAGTGGTCCTGACTGAACTGACAAATATCAATGTTTAATGGTCAGTTAGATTATGATTAACACTTATCATACATTCTCAGTCCTGTCACACATTAAATATTTGTTCCCAACCGTATCTATACCAGATCTACTGTCAGTAAGCTTAATGAGCTAAACTAAAACTTATTGTTATTCTGTATTTCAGTTGGAGTGAAAGTCAATCCCAAAGGAAGAGGAGAGTCAGATGTCCAGAAGAACAAGATTCGAGGTATGCCGTATAAACTACAACACACATATACATTGTTGTACTTAAACCACAGATATATACTTATTGCACTTGCTTATTTTGTTGGCAGCTGGAATGCTGTTCATCATACTGTTTTTTAATAAACAGGATTTCCAAGGGACGAATGGCTATTGCGGTAGGAGGTTGTAGTGAGTTTTGACTATAAGGTTGTTCTCTCTGGACAAGCAGTCTTGTCTCAGATTTATAGGAAAAAGGCGCGGGCAGAGTAAATAAATCTGAAAAAAATAAAAAAAACACTCAGGTGCAATACCATGTAATAGTTTGTAAGTTTGAAGTAGGATTTTATAATCAATATATGCATTTAGAGGGAACAGTCAGGAGAGACTTACACCAGAGAAAAATAACACACAAAAAGTTGTGTGATCTTTGCAAGAATACTGAAGCTGCTGAGTTTTAAGTAAGTCATAATTGTCAGTGTGGATTCAGACAAGCAGAGACAAACCCACTGGAGCAGTCAATTTTGAAGGAACCAACCACAAAGGGTTAATCCTAATCCTGACCCTGACCCTTTTTTAGTCATTGGTTCAGTTCTTTTACTTGTGGCTGGTTGCAAAGGTTTGTGTGATAAGAGTGCTAAACTTGATCCTGTTAAACTAAGACAATCACACAGTGTTACTGCTGATGCTTTGAGGCAGTGGTGGTACTGTTAACAGCAGTTTTAAATCATGTCGAGCTGTAAATGGTTCTTCTTGTTTTTGTTTCTGTGTCTCCATTATAGTTCCAGTGGATGTGTTCTCTCCAAACTCTGAGTGGAGCGGGTTTTATGAATATCTAGGCAAGAGACAGGCCACCACATTTACAGTTGCTGGGTTCAATGCTACCAGCGGGAGAGTGAACGTCACATTACTGGAGACCAGCGGCGTGTCAATCAGACTGTCAGGTAAAAAGACAAAACAAATAAAACATTAATGTTACTAAGAGTTACATACTAATTACTCTGAGTAACTTCCCAAAAGAGCTATTATTATGTTATTTTAATGGTTTCAGATCTTCCAAAACCTGTTTAAAAAAAATCTCTGCACACCTAAATGTGTGACAAGAGCATCTCTGTCTCGCTTACTGCAGTTTTTTTTTTTTTACTGAGTACGTGATGAGGGTTGGACTTGCCGAAACACAATTTAATCAATAAAAAATGTAATCAGTAAAAACTAATTTCCAGCAAAAAGCGAGACAGTGTTCAGGAGTTCTTTTCAAAGCTTTCAAATCTTGAATACGAATACATAAAACTGATCCAATAAACTAATTTCTTCAGTTTTTATTTTCTGAGATTAAATTTGCATCAAAGCCTGTCATGTGTTAGAAGTCATAAAACCTACATGAAATAGAAAATACTTTCCCCAAATGATCCTGAACAAGATAAGCAGATATAGAGAATGGATGGGTAATACATTATTTCCTGTAGTCCTGAAATGATAGCTAAATGAAAATAAAATGTCTGACTGCAAAGGAGCACTGTAATATCACCTTTGTTTTCAGTGAGGTAAAAAGAGCAAATACATTCCAGAAGTGGAAGATTTGCAGACTTAAAATGCAGTGTAAATAACACAAGCGGAGTTACTACTGGAGGTGTAAATACACAGCAGGTTAATAAAGATCCAGCTTTCATTCACACTTATTAGAAAGGGATCACTGATATCTATGTAGAAATTGGCACAATATATTGCACCCAAGTACAAAAAATTTGTTTTTGTGCAAGAGCTGTGGAGCACACAGAGAAGATAAACAGGTTATTAATACATTAAATAATATAACATGCAGGGGCACTGATGGGAATTATGAACCACCTGGCAAGTTGTGTGCCTGGGCTTCTCTGCACCAATGCATCTGCAGAGTCCCCACACCAGTCTTAGGGCCAAACTATTACCTGAGCAACATAACGCCCACTGTAGGGCTCCACTGCACATGATGTATTTTTTATTCATATGTACTGTAGCCAAATTGATTGCATTACAGTAAAATGAATGACAGGTTGACGAAACAGGTAAAGCTGCACTCTTGAGTGAAAACCTCCAGAACAGTAGTGTTTAAGAAACTGAGAGAAACTGTCTCACTCCCCCACTGACACTCATGTATGTTTTGACATTTCACAATGACGCTTCACAATCAATAGTTCAGCTTGATCTTAGGGTCATGAACGATTTTCTGCAGGTGAGAGACAAGGGCTCTCAATGTATAAAATGATTTCATTTTGAATCTGTGATGTTTCTTTTACATGGACTTGTCACATTGGATAGAAACAGTCTCTGCGTTGGTACTATAGTTAACCAAGTAGAGACATGTAGCTGAAGGGTAAATGTCACCCTTTCCCCCAGTAATGTGTCAGGTGCTTGGTAAAGGAAATAGAGTATGATAATTCAAAATGTCATGGTGTCTCCTTTTCTCTGTTTGTCAGTCAACCTGTCTGTCTGTTTGTCAACCTCCCATGGTACCTTTACCTCAATCTCTTTCTCTTTTTCTTGCCAAGTGCCAACACAAATTAGTTAAGTTTCTGTTATTAAAATGATACCAGATTCAGGCACTAACCACATTCCTTGTACCTCTGTACCTCTATGCATCTATTCAATGCAGGTACCTACAAATCAGAGGAAAACCAGCTGCTGTTGAAGGTCTACCAGGTGAAGGGGCCGACAGAGCATTACCTCAGCAAGTTTAAAAACGACAACTGGGCTATGGATGGATATGTAAGGCAACGTCCTCGTATTTTCTGTATCAAGCATTTTAATTTAAAACGTTTTTCTGACATTTACACATCAATCTCACCTAATAATGTAAATATTTTTGGACAACAGAATTGTGATAACAGGAACTGAACGAATCTCAAAAGTCGATGCCCTGATGTTGCACCGTCCACACCACATTACTCACCCCACACCCACTAAGTTCTTGCAAGAGAGGTGTATTGAAATGCCAGACAAATCCACAGTCACATTATGCAAAACAGTTTTTGAAATACTATGAACTCTAATTAACATCTGTAGTTTACCAAGCAGCTTTTGTTTCCATATCAAAGGTGTAAGAAATAATTTATTCCATAAAATTATCACCATTAGCCGAAGTTGCAAAAAGTAATCAGAAATTCCAGTATATATGCATTTGTTACCACATATACAATATAGCTGAAATGAAAGTGCTGTCACCATTTCCTTTTATTAGTCTATCCACCATGTTTACTGTCTTTCAAACTGGTATATGCTAAATACTATAGTGTGGTACGAAATTAAGACATCTAATTATTAAGAATTTGCAAAGTTTGCCATTATAAAGAATGGAGGTTTATCTCTTACATGTCATATCTAATGGTCATCTGTCATAGGGGGTGATCGTTTGTGACCATTGGGAACAGCAGGACAGCTTTTCCACCAACTATGTCAAATGTTATTCTTCATAGGCATTTTAAAGGAATGTTTTTTTTCCACTTTCTTGACGAGTTACTTGAGAATATCAATACAACTCTACTGTGTGTACTTTGAATATGAAGCTACATCCAACAGATGGCAAGCTTAGGTTAGTACAAAGACTGGAAACGGAGGGAAAGAGCTAGCTTGGCCAAAGATTTAAAAGAAATCTCCCTACCAGCGCTTCTAAATCTCACTAATTAATATGTTATATCTTGTTGGTTTTATTAATGAAATGACACATCTGGGGCTCAGATTTTGTTGAATTATTGTGCATTTGCTCTGTGTATTCACAATTTCTATTTGATGTGCATAAATTGTTTTTTTCTTTCATTGGACTATGACTGTATTCAATAAGCTACATTAAATTGGATATGAATATTGAATGTTGAGTGTCTAGACAAAGGAGAAAAAAAAGATGCAAAGCTTTGTGGTTCCATGTTGACTGTTTAACTGGGACTTCTTAAGATCATGTCTGCAACTGGGGAATGGATTAAAAATCTGATCCTGTTTGAGGTGAGAGGTTGGGATGGAGGAACCAAGTGGGGAGATTGTAAAAGATAGTAGCAGGCAGGGATGGTTGAAAAAGGATGTAAGGAGGAAAGAAGGAGACACGTAGACAGCCAATTTATCATGTCTCGAATGACAGAAAGAGTGAGGGCGGAGACGAGTCAGGCTAAAAATGGCCAAGTTGTGATTCCTGAAAAACAATCTTTTACAGTTAGAAGATGAAATTTCGATTGTCGATTTGTGGGTAAAACATTGCTGCTTCAATCTCCAAACAAGAGATTGTGGAGAGGGGAGAAGGAGGTGGGGACAGGGACACTGGTAACTGTTGATGAGGGAAGAGGACAGGATGAAACCTGGCTCTCACAATGCATACAGCATAATGTGAAATCCTCAAAAACAAAAAAACAAAAATGTTTATTGAATTTATTGTCACAGTAAAAAACCAAAGAACACACTGAATGATTGTTTGATTGTTTTGATTATTAAAACAATATCATTACTTTATACAAAAGTAATTTGCTGACTCATTCACCAGACTACCTCTGTGGCAAGTTTGTTTTTCCAGCACTTTGTACCTCCATCATATAATAATTCAAACATGTATATTATCTCCCATTGTATGTGCTCATATTAATCATATATTTTTTTTTTTTTCAGGTTACTGCAGAATCAGACCAGAAGACTTTTGTCTACCAGGGACATATTCACAGTAAAGACTTTGGCAAGTTCCATCTGACGAGGCAAGGTGGGTATTAACGGCCACAACAAACAATACAGCCTTGACCTTTCTAGAAAACAATGTCATTCGGAAATAGTCCAATTGAAGAAATAGTATTGAAATGTTTTTATTAGCGTTAAAATAGATGTAATTTTGGACTGAGGAAACATGAGAAGCAAAGCACTATTACACGTGCACAAAAAGGTGTTTGCGTGTTATGTGTTCATGCATGTGTGGGTTTAACTGTGTCTGTATCCCCAGGCCCTGTAACCACGTCACTAGATCCATCCAACCCCTATACGAACAGCAGCTCTGTGGCAGCAGCCATCTTAGTTCCTTTCTTTGCCCTCATCCTGTCTGGATTTGCCTTCTACCTCTACAAGCACAGGTAAGCTATATCCTCGATGTAAATCCATCAGAGAAAAACAGACAGCCAGCAGAGTAGAATACAAAACAGGTGTTTGTCCTCTGGCTTGCCTGCTGTCTCTGTGAAAAGAAGAGGTTAGATGATTAAGTGTAGTAAAGTAAAAGGGAAAAAATATTAGCTCCAATATTAGCTCCAATTTCTTTTTAATTATAGTATACACATGAACTGCATCTCAATCAGTTGATCCTAAACGTGTTCACCTTGTGAATAAATTTAAGAAAATATCCGCCTTTAATTGTTTCCTCATGCAGATATTACTTCATAATTTTCACTGCATTTGAAGGGCTTAGTTTAATTTTACTTTTTCAGTCCACCACTATTCCCTAATTTGCTTGGTCTAACTCTGTAATTTATTTTATACATTTCTATGAAACACCCACTTTAACTTATTAAAAAATGTGTCTTTATTTTATTTTATTATGGTCTCTTAAGGTTTCTATTGCTTAAACCCTTACTGCATATGTGCCTTTTATCAAATGTTAGTGCACCATGGTGCAACCTCTTATTCTGAGGGCTTGGCACCAAAACTTGAGCCTGTATTTATCAAGCTCCTCAAAGTAAGAAATGTATCCGGACACATTTACAGTGGCACATATTTTGTCCTACTTTGAATTTTTGGAGTCAGAAAGTTTTTTCAACTTCATTAACCTTAGAAAGTCACGCTACGTTTTCCAGATAAGGCAGAGAACTGGCTGGTTAGGAGTTTACAGTAGGTGGCAACTGAATTTAAAAACAATTAGTCTCTTTAAAGATAAGGATTTAAATGCCTTTGGATTAATTTTGTTAAGGTTGCAATAACCTATTCGCAAAACTCCTTAAATAAGTTACTGTACACTGAATTGGTAACAGTGAAATGCATCTATACCAGTGGTACTTTACAAATGTGATGGCATTTATTGGACCCTAAAGAATCAATTATAAGAAAACCTTTACTTTTTACTGAGTGTAAGTGTCCAAAACGTACTAAATAACTAAAAGACCCACTTTGAAGATAATGTCAAACTTACTGCACAATACTTAGGAGTGATTAATAAATAAATAATGAATTCCTGATAAATATGAGCATTGATACACAGATTCATATTTATGTTTTAGGCAGCAGTTGTAGCTACACTTCAAGTATTTTAAAGTGATAGGTAGAAGTGGCCTTTTTGGTTTTTCTCAAGGAGAACCATGCAAAATACATGTAGAAATATCTCTTCAAAAGTATTTTCTTTAATTTAAGATTTATTTTACACTGAGGACATTTGTTATACAAAGAATAAAAACAATATTTTAGTCTTGCACAATAGTGTGATCCTCTTTGCCTTTTCCTTCCACAAAACAAATCATACGCTCTGTATTTTGAGGCACAGCTTAATTTAATGAAGGTGCAAATGCAGCCCAGGACGAGTAAGCAGGGTGCACTCCACATATGCTTTCAATAGCAGATATAATCACTTTTCGAGTTTAATTCAGTTTACAATAGACTCTGAAATTCCTGTGATCACGCTCCTTATGAATAATAATGAATAGTTTTTGCATGTATATTTAGACTTCAGTCATCGGTTACAGTGTATGACATTATTGTTCATGAGCACAAATATTCCTTAATGACTGAATTGATTAGTTAATATGTGAGTCCTGTTATAAACTGGGTAGAGGGAATGTTTGATACACCCTGATTCCTAAAGAACTACTGGAATACACTGAGTGGATGAGATAAGAGTGTTTTGAAGGGGCAGACAGGTTTACAGAAATTTTAAAACTTAAATATAGCTCTAAAACTCAAAACGCACCTGAGGGTTAAATCTGATTGACCTAAGATATTAATTATTGTTCCTAGGAAGTTCAGAAAAAGACTTACAATGCCTAAAGATGCCAGATAATTCAGAACTATATTGAGGGTAAAATGTCATCATTAATGTTTCCTGTTTAAGACTTGTGTGAAACTCTAAATCTAAGAGATGTTCTGACTTCTGCACTTCATCACTCAAAGTTTTACAAAGTCATCTTACTCATTAATAATAGTCATACACGTTTATCTGTTTGGTTGTAATTTGTGGTAGCTGTATGCTACAGTATTCTATCTGCAATGAAACATATAGTGCTTATAGTGTTTATAGTGTGTGTAGTGTTTATATCGACAATACTTAGCATTGTACTAACATTATATACCAATGGCTGATTGGGCTAGAAGATTACTAACACTACCACTCCATTACTTTACACTTTGTTACACAACCTGCCTACCAGTTAGCAGTGTGCAATGCTAGTTGATGTATATTAAACCTCATGGTTGTATGCAGGACATTGTCTGCTGACACAGATGACAATGAGAGACCAAAAGACACCTGGGGGCCTGGCGGCAGGTAAGACTGGCACCTGTCGTTCACCTGGTTTCAAACAGCAACCAGACCTCCGCCCGCCGCCACATCCTCCGTCAAACTCGTCATCTCTTGTTTTTAGTTTTTCGATTTTTCTTCATGCTGTTTAGTAAGGCTGCACAATTGAACAAAATATCAAATTTAAAATTACTGAACTTGTAACTGAATGTTGTACTTTGTCTGACACTATTTTTTATCACTGGGAAATTAAAGTAAAACTAAATCAAAATGAAAATTAATTCAGAGAGAAATTAAACATGGAGACTCCTCAAGTCAGCGCAAAGTAATTGGTGTGACATTTATGCTCAGGAAAAAATAAGCATATGATTTTAAGTTTTTAAAAGCAGTGCAGCCCTACTGTGTCAAAACAGCAATCATTTAAAGTTCGATGAAGAGAATTTTATTTTGTCTTTGATCTCATTGTCATCTCTCTGTCAGCATGATGTCATCAATAACAAAATACAGTATTCGACGTACTTTAAACAACTTGCTGTTGCTTTTTTTCCCAAAATGTTACTGTTACCTGTAACTTTCATGACTTTCATCTTGACTTAACAGTGGGTGTGTGGTAAAGTTAACTTTGCTAACATAATGCCTTGTCCAACAGAATGGCAAGCCAACAGAAATAGAAATGATTTCTTCACATAACAATGTAATAGCTTAAATGAGAGACTAAAAGCAAGGTGTGAGTGTGTACTCTGCAGTTTCTTCCTGCTTTGGCCCACGTCTGCACAGTATCTATAATTCTGTCAAAGCAATTATGTGTGCTGTTATTCATTCTACCAATAAAATTAAACTATTGCACCTACAGCCACAACCAGAAACTAGTGCAGCGGTTTGAACTACTGCCACACAGGGAGGTCTGCGGTGTGTGTTTGTGTGTGTGCAGTTTTGTAAAATAATGGGTTGAGCATGTAGGGTAGGCTTAGTGGCTCCCCAGGGTTGGATTTCTACCAGTGCGCACACACACACACACGTACACACACTCTTAATGAGGTCAGAGTCAAACAGCGTTTCAGCTGCAGCACTCCTCCCTGCTAATAGTTCCACAGGGTTTGGGAGTAAGTGATTATATCTAACTGGATTATAGGACCTGATTATCCAAAAATGTAATCTGCGACAAACAGACAAATTAGGATGGGGGTAGTCATATTTCACCATGTATCTGTTTGAACCCCTGCAGTAAATTTCTTAAAATCCTCATTCAGGCAAACTGAGTAATAATATATTCTTTTGAACTAAAACCATTGGGTACCATTCGCAGGATGATGGCAGGTTGTATGCACGGCAGACACACTCACATTAGAGCAGCAGATGGGCACTGGGCAGATGAACCACTGAAGCAGCCAGTTGTTATGGTTCATGTTCTCGCTCCTGCCATAATTTTCCCTGCAATTTGTAGATTTTTACCAGAAACCTTCACTTACTAAGTCTGAGGGAAAAAAGCTGCCGACCAACATATCTAACAAGACAGCTGAAAGGACAGATAAGGGTATTTTAATTTACCTAAAACTTTTTTTAATTAAACATTGTTTTGAATTGGTTGTAGAGGTAAATGAGATAAATATAGTCAATATTCAGTAAACTGTTAATCCATAACCTTACAATTACGTATAGGTTTCTCTGAGTATGAGTAGTGCGAGGACTTTCGGCTGTTCAGTAATCCTTGAACTCATACATTCTTTATTTCCCTGAACACCTGTGCTTTTTAAATTAGTAATGTTAAATAGGACATGCAATTCAAATTATAAAATGCTGTTTGCAGTCTCTTATATTTCAAAATGTTTAAACTTATCACACAAATGAAAAAGTCAAACTTTTGACATTGACTTAAATAAGCAATGCTTTCCTGCTGTCAGTCGAAAATCTTTTAACTAAAACCTTCATAGGGGGATTTTTGAACAGTTGGGGGCAAAAACCTCCAAAACAAACTCATAGACATATACAACCATACACAGAGCAACATGAGCATCCCATTTGTTATTTTTCTGGCCACCTGAAAATTTTGGTTCTGGTTTGATTCACCTATTTCAGAGCTTTGTGTTAATACAAATTATCACTAAATTCAAGTTATTTTATAGTTCATTTTTGTGTCCTGTGACAGCTAATACATGGTGTATATTACAATAAGGACATCAGCAAATTTAAGCAACTTAAACGCGCAGCCCTAAAATGTCTATGAGTTTGTGATTTACTAGTCATTTCATGTTTCAGAGGTCTGCACCCTTTTGGTTGTACTGTGTTTTCCTTTTCCAAACATTAAATACAATCAAGATATCTTTGTGAAATCAAATACCTGCCATGAACACCATTATTTCCTTCTCATTTTCTTTTTCAGGACGCGTCCCAAGGTCCAGTTCAATGGCTATGTCGGCCATGAGAGCTCCAATGGCCAGGCATCATTTGAAAACCCAATGTATGACACCAACATGAAGCCTACTGAGGCTAAGGCAGTTCGATTCGATACCACGCTCAATACAGTCTGCACTGTGGTATAGTCCAACAAACCTGCCACTACCTATATAGTGGTTCAGTCCAGCCTCCCTGTTGCAGTGTGGTTTAACCAAACAGAGAAGAAAGAACAAACTTGTGATTTGGACTTGTCACCGTGAGCAGTCTGTGTTGTAGCATGCTGGTCCTCAGGCAGCATTATCTGCGCAGTAATGCAGCTTTGCTCCACCTCCACCTGAACAATGGTGTCACCTCTCCCTATAGTCTGAAAGAGCAAAATAAGGTTGAACCAATAAACAAGGGAGTAGACAATGACGTCATCAAATAACATAAAATCTGTTGTTCAGGAGGTCAGTGCTGGGACCAGAATTCTTCTTAAGCACTGTTGCTATTCAGAGATCGATAGAAAAAAAATAAAGAAAACCTTGCTGGACCGTGCTCGTCCAGGGTCAGTTTGACTTCTGCAAAAATTTGACCCAAATGTCCAGTCACATGGCCCCCTCGAATATCCTCCCCGCAACCTGAATAGCGGTTTACCCAATCTAACCCCATACTCCATGCCAAATTTGCACAGTGGTTTAGGCTTGCTAACTCCCCTGCTGCAGGCCAGAAGTGGGTTTGACCGATGCAAGGTTCTACCCTCAGGGGAAGCAAATAGACTATTCCACCCTTAAAGCCCCTCGGGACATTGAATACTTATTGGATGGTTCCTATATTACAACACAAAAACCATCATTGGTGCTGGACCAAAAACCTCCCACTGGACTTCCATCACGCTGGACTTGACAGGACTGGACTCTCTGATGCGATGACAGCTTACAGAGTCTGTTTTGGTGGAATCTCATATAGATTGTGAAATGCAGTCAATGCAGTGACGAGTTCAACCAGACCAATTCCTTTAAAGAAAATGATACTCTCATCCAGAACTGGATACTAGTATAGTACTAGGAGTGGTGGACTAGTAGTAGACAAACCGGGGTCAAATACAGTTGCAGATAAGTTTAAAATGTTCGTTTTAGCCAAACTTGGAGAATGGGTTAGGTTTGATATACCAGGATAATCACAGTGTTAGGCAAGTTGAGTTGTTGGATTTTAAAATAAGTTACTGTGATTGTCTTTGCCCATCTGCCACTTACTGTATTGCCTTTTATGACAATGTCTACCTACAGTATTTGGCAACCAATGAGGTTAAAACATACCAAATCAAGCTTTTGCAAATTCTATTTTTCCCAGGTTTAGTACGAGAGCCTGTGACCTAGTTCTAGATGAGTTTTGGACGTTTTCAAATATTCCATAGAGTTACTACACATTTAAAATCAGTCCTATACACAATATTCCGCACTAGCACTAGGCAGACTGTGCTGAACCAGAAAACCAGACATTTGAGTTGCCACGCTGGTGTACACAGTGGACTGGTTTCCAGAGGCCTGTCCAATACAATCAAAGAGTCAGACAACTGATTCTTGTTCTTGGACTAGCCAGGATTCTGTGCTTGGTGGCTGAACAAGTGGAAGCCTGGAGGCAATAAGCTGTCAAGATCGTCGACTGCTGCAATCAGCTGTGGCCAAATCCAGGAAATGATTTGTCTTCTTGTAACTGTGGTCGGGATTATCAGTCAAGTGATGACTGATTTTTTTCTACAGTATACTCTCCAGCCACAGAATCAGAAATAGAAACAGATTAACAGACCGACCGGTTGACTGACAGAAATTAGACAGACGGACACAGACAAATGGACGGATAGACATCTCTGTCAGTCACACTGGAAAAGAGAGAGGACAGGTTGCTACGGAAACAGAGGCAAATAGTTCTCTCTAATTGTCTCTGCTGGCATTTTTCTTCAGTGAAGATATTGATGAACAGACTCCATGTTCATAACCCAGTGGGCCCATGGGACTTCCCAAACGACTGCTGCTGGGGACCCCAAAATATAAACTTTATATAAACTCTTAAACCGCACAAATTTTGCACTAGTGTGTTTTTCTGACTGGGTTATGAAAAAATGAATACTTTTTGGGTCTGAAATGGGTTTGAAAAATGAGTCATTCAAAAAAGAGAATTTTATTCAAAAACTTCTATCTTTAAAAAGACGGCAAGATGACTAAATACAGGGTTACAGAGTGTTTGTATATACACATTTATATTTCATACTCCCTGTTAGCCGAAGGTGTGACCACATGCTATACCGTTGTTTATTTTGTTGCCATGACAACATGCTAGCCAACCAGAAAGTTGGGATCAGTTTACCTGTGGACCTTTCTAGCTTCTAGTGTCACATAATGACACCACTTTGTTGCCATTTTTAGAACAGTGGCTGTTTCTGAAAGCTCATACTGAATACTGTTACTGCTATAACATGTGAAAGAAATATACATCCATAATATGCAGTATGGTCCCACTGAAACACTGGTGCCACACTGCTAGTTTTATTTACAGCCATTGAACTCCATAATTTTCTGAGATACTGTACAGTTCTCTTAGGGTTCTCTATCTAAGTATTGGTTCACTTTTTCTGTTGATCCCCAACAGTAGCAGACAGTTTAAGCTTTCAGAAACAAGTGATTGTTTCTCTAACTCTCTTTAAAAAGATGTGTTGTGTTTCCACATTATCATGCATCATCTTTTCAACGCATTTTACATATCTGATGATCTTATTTCAACACACCTTTTTAAAGAGCTCACATTGACCGTGTGATCAGTTTGAGAATTGGTCATTTAAGGCAGAGGAAAAACAGAAACGGTATGAAGACAACATGCACAATTATTGTTGTCAACAGTTATCGCCCCTGGAGCCCCTCCATTGTTTGAGAAATACCTCGTATGCAGAGAGTAAGTTACATCCTGCTTATCAATGCTGGAACCTCACTGTAACAAATACACAAGCTTAGCGAGTGTGACCTTGCATTCAGCTTATTTCCTGGTATTTTAAGTCGAAACATCGTACTAACACCCATGAGTCTGCAGGATCCAAGAAAATTCTCTAGTTTCAAATCACTTGCCAAGCTTGTTATTTCTCGCAGTGTCCTCTCAAAAATATTTTTATTTTTCGAAAGATGCTGCACTTGGTTTAGATCACAGATGTAACTGCTTTCAGTGTGTGTCTTTCAGTGTCTTCAGGCCTGTTTCTTGTTTGTTTCACACTCCATGCACCATTCTGACATTAGGCTTACACTTCAGGCATTTGCTTTAACCTGCATGATTTTTCTTATCCAAATGAGTTTTACTTGATGTCCCTCGTGTTTTTCAAATATTAAATTTCAGTCCATCATACCGTCATGCCTACAAACAATAAATCACAAATCCATTCATTAATACATATGATATCAAATGGTGAGTGGAATGTGTGAGAATCAGATAATGAAAGCTTACAACTGATGAAATGATTTTGCTCATGAAACACTTGTTATATTACAGTGTTATAGTCCAGGACTTAATTCACTAAAAACAGTGAGTGTATTTCCACAGAATTTAAATACTGAAACAAAAAAAATCATTTGGCATGAGAAGGTTGTCACATCTACCTATTCTAAGTGAGAATGAATTCACAAGCAAATTGCAGTTTCTATTTACATTTTCTGCTCATTTAATTGAAAATGAATCTACTCCAGACCTAAATGTTGCAAATGAAACGTTCTGAAACAATGGAGATTATGTTTGGAAAGCATAACTACGGGATATTGTTGGTATTATAATATCCATTGTGAAGCTGTCATTCACAGCCTCTGTGTCAGGGTCATGAACAGACAGCCAGAAACACATACACCAGTGTGAGGTACACAAAATAAAGATATGCAGATGTGCGTATGAGCTATAATACTGGCAGTGGTTAAAAAGAACGTCGAGACAGAAGACGTATTAAAAATCTCTTCAGAGAAATAAACAAGACATCTGTAAACAACAGTAGAGCGTCTGTTCACAAGATAGTGAGCCTCGAATCTTTTTATTGCTGGAGTGCACCCACTTTCTCTATTTTAATTGATTTAATTAATTCAGCTGAGATTTCCTATGGAGTCAAGAGAGCATAATAGTGCCTGAAAATTAGAGGCTGCAAGGTTTCCACAGGGGTAATAAAAGGTCTCATTTTTAACAATTAATGACACCGATCTGATCTCCTAGTGTGCCCAAACAAGAACAGTTAGACTCCATATTCCCTGTTATCTCTTGCATGTAAAGATCAGAGTCAGTACTACAGTGGTTGGATTTCAGATCTTATGCCATGGTACAGTCTCAAGCTTACAGCAGAAATCTTAGGTTATTACAGTGTTTGTGTAATAGTTTGTCTCATTGCTTCTGATAAATTTAGACTAAAGGTATGCTGAGTCATGGTAGATGTGCAGAATGAACACAGCTCTGGATTGTTGGACTGCTAGATTACAGCTAAACAGATTTCAGTTTTTTTATTCAATCTTATTCAATAATATCTCTTTCAACAAAAATGTCTTCAATAGGGTTACAAAAAATAGATCCCATGTGTCCATTTTATACTCACAAAGGAGGCAGTCGAACTGAAAGCTGGAGATAATTCAACTATTTAAAAATTAAAGGAATGTGAATGATATAAACGGGAAGAAAGGCAGTCCTCTCGTCTACCAGGTCTACTGTTGATTCCTCTCATATAACAGAAAAGAGGAGGTCTACTGTGGTCCTGATCGAGATCATCATACAATAGACAACATTTTTATTTAACCTTACAGTGTGTCCCTTACTTGCTGTATCTTATTAGAATCAAATTCCATAACAAAAGAGCCCTTCTGGGTGTAATGAGTTAATCTTGTTTGGTATAGCTATTCTGTTCATTTCTGTTAAAAAATTTAGGAAAGACAATGAGGAGGCTGTGATACAGTGACTTCTGGCCACTGACATTTATAGCATCACTAGTATCCTTAGTCGACTTTTGAAAATGCGATGATGAGACACATCTCTTCTCTGACATGCCCAGAAAATTTGGATAATATTCCCTTCACTCAACTTTTTTTTTTCACAATTTGTGTAGAAGTTTCCACATTTGTCCTTCATTTGGCATCGTCAGCAGTCCTCACTGTTTAAAAGAGCGACAGCTGGCTACAAGTTTAAAAAAAATAATAAAACTACCCACTAAATTTTAAAATGCCAAGGCTGTTTCTGCTTCTGAGACATTTCACAGTTTGGGAAGAAGTTTCCACATTTGTCCCTCACTTTCTCTAAAGTGGTATTGTCAGCAGTCCTCATTGAAACAAAGGGCCGCAGGTTGCTGCGAGCTGAAGAAAATACCAGCTAAAATTGTAAATGTCACGCATTGCCTTTTCACACAGTGTCACATGGCAGAGATGAGCTTTTTTTTCTCCATGAAGTATTAGATACAGCATAGCTTCAATGCAGATATAAGACATATCTAAATAACATCAGATGGATGGAAGAGGGATGTTGCTAAACTTTTCCTGTAGGAATACTATAGGAAATTCCAGTTGCTGTCCTGCTTGGAGAGGAACCGTGTCATACATGTGTTCATATGTGGCTCAGCCGCCAGATGGACCTGTAGATGGATTTCTATCTGTGCTGTAATGTTTCTGGTGTGTCTGTGATATGCACAAATACACTACATATATATATATATATATGTATATATATATATATATGGGCTGCTTTCAGTTTCAGTTTGTCAAATTTAAATATTAAGTATTGCTGTTAATTTGCCCTTGACAGGCCTTTGTTTTACCTTCTTTTCGATAGTCTGGATAGGACAAACTTCTCATGCCGTACATTCAGCATTAGAGCTTTGAAGATAAATCTACAGCCTGGTGTGTCTGAATTGAACGTGCGTTGACTGCAGCCCTGCTTCACTCATCAGTGCAAACAATGAATAATTGTCATTTCAGCACATGGCAGCTTGTAGATCAGGACACCACATATAAGTGCTATATTCACACGTTACAGTGACTGGATGCGTTAGCGACACATATTGACATGCAGTAAGTACGTTTGTTGCTTTTAAATGTGTGCTGAAAAATATTGTTTCATTTTTGTTGTCCCAAATGGCACAGAGATATGTTGAATATGGCAAGTCCTCACCAGGGAGTTGCCATCATCATTATTAGTGTTATCATTTTAAGCATCATAATCACCGTCATTATCATCACTGTCACCTTTCATCATCATCATCATGTGCTGCTGAACTTGAAGTAGGTGCAAAAGAAAAAAAAATTTTGTACAGAAAATCTATTTTTTATGGAGAATTTGTAAAAAAACAAATTATTAAACATGCTGTACTTTTTATGATTAATGATGTAGGTACAACAAAATCTTGTTCATTAAAGTCAATGTTTTTACTGTCACACACCATGTAAAAATCTGAGGTTCAAACTGAGTATCAAATATCAAAATGTCATATGATCTCTTTTGTCCATTATGGCTGCTTTTACACAGGAACAGGAAACCTTGCAGGGACCCAGAGTTAACTTTCTTCGTGCTGGAGTGAACTATATCTGGGTCACACCTGTAAAACATTTGTTATTCACGTTCTAAAACACTAAAATCATATACAATAATGTGTCAGTTTCAACCCCTCTACAGCTTGAGGGCAGCAGACTATGTCTTTTGAACAGCATTCATTGCTAAAAAAATGGTATAAAGTAATTAACAACTGTAGGTGGCTTCTAATGAGAGTTGCCTGAGAATTGGTTATTTCTCTCATTAAAATATCTTGTTTACGTACATACATATTTCAGAATTGATTTTAGATACACACACACTTTACAATGAACATAAAATAAACACCAGATGTTTAGTGTCACAATATCATGAACGGATTGGTTCATGGATGGGTTGAAAATGACACCTCCGATAAAACACAGTGTTCTTGTGTAACAGCAGCCCTGTGTGACTGATCCTAATGTCTACATCTGGGAGAGGGATGACTTCCACAGGCACAAAAGATTTTGGATGACTTGACCCCTTTTGTCTTTTATGGCCCAAAATCTGATCCCATGTCTGTCTAAACAAGGAGGAATCTGGTTCTCCTTGCTTAGACATTATGGGTTTAGAGTGGAAATGAAATTGTGGTAAATTTAGGCTCTAGCAGCAGCATTAGCAAATCGGCAACAGTTTCGGAGGCTCCTATATATTGACTGATAAAACAAGACTGGTACTCTTTAAGTTTTGAATTCAAGGATGGAAAATGGCATTTTCTGTCCTCCCATGAGATCATGTGAGAGAGAAACAACATGGAGTGTTATAAAGAGTTAAACAACAGATACTGTATGTGAATGCAGCCTCACAGCGTGCTGTTAAAGAGACACAGTTTATCTATCAGCTATTTTGAAAACATTATTTGAGAATAAAGTTTTTGATACAATAATTTCTCCTTTGTGCTAATGTTTTTGTGAGCTGCTATCCTGATTTATGAAGTAGTCTTTAATATGTTTTGTGTGGCTGAATATGTTTAGTTGCAAACACAAGGTCACTATGGTGCCTCAGTCCTGGGTTTAACCTGATTTGACCAGCTGAAGCCTTTCTGTGTGCATGTTTTTTTTTTTTTCGGATTTCGTCCAGGTGCTCAAGTCTCCATGCACAGTCTAAAGATATACTGGTCAGGTGAATTTATGTTATTGTTTGTCTAGGAAATACAGGTTCATTAAACATGAACCTCTGTGGCTAGACACTACTACTGTATATGGACTAATTGCTTAATTTTGAATTCACAGTCAAACCCCTGTGCAGGTTTCAATGAGGAGTACCTTAATCCTGACATTAAAAAGGGATAATCCCTGGCAAAGTGTGTGTTAAAGAACCTGATGTTTGACTCTGCACTGAGTGCAATAATCACTGCATAATCTACAGAGTCTTTCAGTCACTGATAGCAAACACTGTGAAGGTCAATTAACTTTAAGGGTGGGAGTGGATTATATTGCATTGCAGTCTTGGTTGCTAATATTTTGTGGTGCGCTTGGTACGGAAGACTTAAAACGTAGTGTTCGAAATTTACATCAATACATGTGCTTCATAGTGAGCATTTCTTTTTTATTATTATTTATCTTTTTAATTTTTTTTGTACAATGCTGGACTTAAAAAGTTGATGTTTTTTTCTAGACGTGCTGGACCTTACTAGCATGTTACCATGGTTACACAGGTTGGTCAAACTTTTCAGCAAATCATATCACTGAGAAATTGAATATACGTAAGTAAAGAGATTCCATCAATGACTCATATGAAGGCAGAGAAGGAGAGAGCTGGAGCAGTGAAGGGAGAAAGCAGCACAGCCAGTCAGCCACAGCATGTGACTGGTTGGAAACACTGGGGCAGAGTGATGACAGCTGAATCTTTATTTATACGGCACCTTACAAAACAAGGTTACAAGCATATTTACAGGAGAATTCATGATTAAACATTTCACTATTTAAAGCAACAGATGCATGGAAGATGCACAGAGCAAGAAATAAAAACAGGACAAGAAAATACAAGCAAATGATCTGAATAACTAAAAGGACAATGCGATAAAATAAAGGAAAAGAAGAAGAAGGCAGTGAAATAAAAGCTGACATTGAAAGGAGGCCAGAATTGAGATGATGTGATCTTGTCTCTAATACTGACAGTGAGTCCAACATGATGTCTGGACAAATTCTGTTCAAAACAACATGTGTTTATTTCAAATTCCAAACCAATTTTTTTTTCAAACATACCAAATTATGCTAAAATGAATTTTAGAGAAAATTGCAGGATATGATGCACAGACATCTAGGCCTAGTAATACTTTTATTTTATGCTGGGGCAGCCATGAAAAATGTGGCATCTTGGATTTGAATATTTTAGTCTGTTAACATGTAATCTAGCCTCACTAAAGCACATAGAAAATTGATATATCACATATAGAAATAAAAGGATATGGATAAGGAGACCCGAAGAAATGCAAAAAGGCCTCTCAGCCGGTGGAACAATAAATAACCCCATTCTCAAGCAAGATGTCAACAGTTTGAGTGCAGGCATGACATTTATTGACATAGAGTGATGGGCTTCAGAGAATCAAATAAAACAGGTTTTGATGAATTTCTCCTGAGATGGAGAGAGTTTTGAGACAACCATAATGGTTATTTCTAGCATAAAAGATATTAAAAGATTCAAGTTCTCTTCTAAACCAAAGGGGACAGAGGATGGATCCTTGGGGAACACCACAGGTGAGAGGTGGCCACTGAGGAGGAAGCTTCACTTCAAAGTATGATTTGAAAAGATGAGCATAGTAAATATAGTTAAAACACAAAATTATTACAAAACATTATGGCAATAAAGCAGACATCTAATTTTATCCACTGTGACCACATGTGACAGGAACAGGAAGTGGTTGCCACACTAGATATAGATAGATGTACTTTATTAATCCCCAGTGGGGAAATTCTTTTGCAACACTACCTGGCAAAACCCTATTAGTTATTCAGCACCTAAAGAGTAAATTTTTTTTTTTCACAGCACCGGGAGATTTAAACGCTGGTAGCCTATCTGCTCTATCTCTGTTTACCTCGCTGTTCTTTGTAACAATATAAGTATTAAAACAAAGCCAGAGAGCAGAGGTAGAATCTTGTTGACTCATGTTTTCCACTTTCAAACTTCTTCTCACTCAACAACTCAACCCTCCACGTCCGACAGAGTCCTGCTGTTAGCTGTTAGACAAACAGGTGGAAATGTTAGCAAGGAGCAGCAGCTAGCTCCCTGCAGGTAGCTGAAAGCAATAGTGATGATGAAGATGATGATGGTGAAACACGTCGAGTTTGTCGTGTTCAAGCGTGTTGGACTGTTTTAGACCTTTCATACAGACTACAGTGGATTCATGTGATTTTTGCTGGATTGGATTTGAACTGACAGCTGCTGAGTGAAAGCATACGTAGTAAGTTGTTTCATATTCAGTATTTGTGATGACAGGCCTGTCATAGATGCTGGATATCTGGTGTTTGTTGCTGCTTCTGTTGTGGACCACTGTGTCTCTTTGGTTATTGTAGTAATGGCAGGACACACATTACTTGCAGACTTGCAGCCTAATTTGTTGTCATGTTTGGGTTGATTATGTGGCTTTATGGCTGAATGAGCATCCATCATCACTGAATGTCAAATGCTGAATGCTCGCTAGTTTAGTCAGTCTTACTTTTTTTTATCCTTGACCTTTATCTGATCATGGTTTTGAAATAGCCTATCAGTGCTAAATATCAGCAGCTCGCAGTTTAATGATAAATCCATGGCAATGTCCATGGTGATGAAATAGCACACCTTATTATAATCCACATTTCTCTCTGTTCCGTATAAGGGCAACTTAGGGAACCCGAGGGCAGATGTAGAAGCAGCTTGTCAATCACAAGGCAGCCACACCCAAAATCATACCCTACCTTTTAGTCTATTTTTCTCTAAGTGGGACCATCATTTACTAAATGAATATCACGCTGTATTGAAGAAGACTTGAAACTAGCGATTGAGACCGTAATCCAATTAGGGAACTGTTTACCAAGCTAATACATCAAGTGAACAAGAGGGTCATTTTCTCAAAAGGTTAAAAAGAGTCTGACTTCTTTTTGCAAACAATGGAGTCTCCCCCTGCTGGCCACTGGAAAGAATACAGGTTTATGGCACTAACGTATTTGCTTCCTGGAAGCAACATCCACTATTTATCACCGAGTCCACGGCATAGATAAGTTTACACGTGGCAACAATCTCCAACTAACTTTCACCATCTATGGCACTGTTGTAAAATCAAATCAGTGATATTATGGTTTTCAGTAACCCTGTTGCTCCCGCAGTTGTCCCCTTACGGAAACTCTGCTTTATTTTAAACACAATGTTTAAACACAGTTCAGAAGGTCAGCTGCTGATAATCATAATATATACATAAAGTGTCTAATAATCATTTTCATCATCATCTTAATGAAGTTTCCAGATTTGTCTGCAGGTGCTGAACATCAAAAGGAGAGGTGGAGCTTTTTGAATATATTAAAGGTTTGAGTTGAATTTAGTTGAGTTACCTTTATTGTCATTACAGAAAGTTTTGGAACTTTACTTGGTAAGCTCATTGTGCAAAGGAACAACAAGGAAGAAGGAATATGTTTATGTTTCACTTCATTTTAATGTGCATATTCATAATTGTGGTTGTTGCTTGAGGTGGGGGATATGGCCCTAAAGTAATATCAAGATATTTCAGGGTATTTCTGCAATAACGATATTCTTGACAATTTGACAAAATACTGAAACATATTTTCATTTAGAACTCACAGTAGCTGTTGAGCTCTCCTCGCAGGCTCACTCTCCTTGTTCTCAATCTGCCGTGTTGCTTGAGGTGTTTAAGTAAGTTTTTTGTTTATGTTGTTACAGTCTTCTTGTACTTCTTACATAATACTGTGGTTGTTACATCGGATCTTGTGTAACCAAACCACTGTCACATTACTGAAGTCACTCCCCTTTTTGGATCTCCTTCACTGCAGTGCCAGTAGTAATTTTCACTTTCAGCCACGCTTGTTGTCACTGTGCATAATGGGATGATGTCATAATAATAATCAGCATATGATTATTTTTTATTCATATTAAACATTATACTGGTATTATCATGAATGATATATATGGTATGCCCTTTCCCCTCCTGACTAACACACCAACTGATCAACTTTACTAAATGCATGCATAGGAGCACAGATTATTAAATATAGATGCATTTAGATGTAATTCATCTACAGTAAAATTTGTAGAAAAAAGCCAAAAGTGTGGGCTGTAATGGAAACTTATGATCGAAACTGATTTACGACATAACACTCTTCCCTCAAACACTTCAGATGCTTCTCTCATTTGAAAGTATAGTAGTATGCCAAAGGCCTTTTAGTTACAGTATGTCTGCAAGACATATTCTTACGTTTCCACTGCATGGTAGGGCTTCTCTACTTTGGTTTCCATTGTTGTAATACCGCCCGTCAACGTAGATGGGATTCTTAGCTGATCATCACAGCGGCTTCGGGTGAAACTGTCGTCATCTTCAACGCGATGCAAACACAGGAACAGCGAATGGTTTGCAGTGCAGTGATTATTGTAAGCCTCAGAAAATCCACCAGTTAGTTACAAGTTAGTCACTTGTTTTCAGAAACATACCTGCAAGGTGATCCCACTTCATCAACATAACGCAGGGGAGCTAATTATTACCACAAAACTTGGCTTTTATCCACCAGCCAAAACACAAAGTGGTGGCATTTAGACAATTACTTTCTAATAACTCCACCTCAAGCTAAGACATACTGTGGGATCTCAAAGACCATCCTTGATGATAGTCTGCTGGTAGGCTTGAAGGAAATAATACTGCAATATCAGATTAAAAATGTTATATATATCATCCACTAATTGCAACTGTTTTGATTGATTCATTTCAAAGAAGCTGCTATCAGTGCAATTGGAAATGTGACAGCTATAGTGGCCACTTCTGTACATTTCTAGCAGTTTTTCAGATCACTGTCACAAAGACATCTTGGCAATCATCCCTGCACCTTTCACAGAGAAAGAAAGTGGTTTAACAAAAGAGATACGAAACTCTATCATAAATAAAGCACTGTGTTATTTTATCAATATCGAACGTCAAATTTGAACAGCAACAGTTGTGGTTTGGGATTGAAATCTGTTCTTCTGTGCAGCTTAATTGAGCTTTAAAGTATCTTATTAATGTCTTCTTTCATTTTCATTTGTCTTGCATTCGTTTTCCAATATTATTTTAGTGGTCTTTGTGAGTGTGTGTGATTTTGGGAGACAGATGGTCTTCATTGATGCTTTATTAAACTGATCTGTTAGCTCAGATAAACATTTCTGTCTGCTAAAACAGAGTGAAAGAGAGGGTTTGTAACATGCTCACATTTCCACTCATTTCCACATGCATGATTGCACACATGCACACACACACACACACACATCAACACACACTGATGCACTGCATATATATTTATTGCGTTTCACGGGATCTTTAATACTTCAGCCTTTCACCATTGCTAACCCCCTACCATTTCAGACAGTGATATTGTTGGATCACATTATTACTGTTTATTTTCTGTTATTCATTTTTCTGTTTTATATCTCAACTAATAATGCACATATTAGCATTATATAAGTCACCCACAAATAAAAACAAAGAAGTTAAATAAAAAAAAAAAAGAGAAGAGACAGGAAATGTAAGATTGTCACATTAACTCTCATCCTGTCAAGGTGACCTGGCTGAAGCAAAATTGTCTTTGTCATCACTGACATGTCATCTCTTCTATACCCATCTGTTGTCTACTCTTCTACTCCCAATCAGCTGTCTCTATGCTCCCTTTCCATTTAGCTCTTTTCCCGATGTTCTTCAGTCCTCATCAGTTCTTGTTGCCATCTTTAATTGCCATTCAGCATTGAGTCTCCTCTTCTAGTCATTTGGTATGTTATTTGCGTCAGTGCCTTCATCCTCCATGGTATAATTGTCAGGTATTAAACTTCAACTCAAAGGTGTTGAGGATCACCACACCAATTTATTTATTTAACTAAATACTGTATAGACATAGTAAGACTCAATAAACATCAATGTATATGAGATCTGGTATTTTTAAATACACTGATCAGCCATAACATTATGGGCACTGACAGGTGAAGTGAATAACACTGATTATCTGGCTATCATGGCACCTGTCTGTGGGTGGGATATATTAGGCAGCAAGTGAACATTTTATCCTCAAGTTGAGCAGCGTGAGGATTTGAGCAACTTTGAAAAGGGCCAAATTGTGATGGCTAGACTTGTGGGGTGTTCCCGGTCAGCACCTATCAAAAGTAGTCCAAGGAAGGATAAGTGGTGAATCTGAGACAGGATCATGGGCAGCAGGTTGCCCAGGTGGTCATAATGTTATGGCTCATGGCTCATGTTGCTAAAGGTCTTAATTTGTAATCAGTAGTGCATAGATGCTATCGTACAACATTTTTGTAATTAGAAACTTCTCAGATACTGATCCCTTAATTTAGTGTCTTATCAGCCTGATATCCAGTGCCAGTGCAGGACAGTGCGCGTTTATTTTCACAGTGCTGCCCCACACTTGAACAAAACAAACACTGTTATCAGTGATTCAGCAAGTGAGAGAGTGGGAGGGCAAAATTGATTACCACATCTTATACTGGAGTCAGCAGAATGTGTGTGTGTGCGTGCGTGTGTGCAAGAGAGAGAGAGAGAGAGAGAGAGAGAGAGAGAGTGTGTGTGTGTGTGTGTGTGTGTGTGTGTGGACCTATGTTCTCTATAGTAACCAACCCTGGAGCATCATGTCATGTAGGTTCATAATCTCTGATGGCGATGGACAGTTTCATAGTCGTATTGCTAGGTCTCGTCCACTGGTGCTTATCATGTTTGTGGTGCACAGTTTAGCAAGAGTTTACTCATACACACCTTTTAATTCTTGCATGTTTCGTGTTGTTTGTCTGCATACAATACTTTTTTTGGATACTCATTTGGATTATAATTGTATTCTACTGAAGGTTTTTACTTTGTGAAACAAATTCTTGCTGCTTGGAGAGACTAGTAAAGTCAACTATTCTTGTGATTATGTGTGTATTTGTGAGTAACCCTTTTATCTGTACAGGAAATGGAGCACTCAAAATCAACAAACAAACTAAATAGGCAACCAAATGGCTCAAATTGAAATGATAAAAATTGCCACTGTACAGCAGTAGAAAAACTAAAGAAAATAATATACATATACTGCTTTTACCATGTAAAGGAAATTTGTGGGACTTGGACATGGAGCACTTTTAAAAACAATACATTTAAACAATTAAAATAAAAATAAACTGGTAAATAAGTTCAACAGACAAAAGCAAATGTAGTCATGGTGATAGATGAGGGAGATCTGACAGTGAAGGGTAAACTTTTCCACAGACTGGACAAACTAAAGCAGTACTGCCAATTTTTAGAGTGTAGTCAGCAACACTGTGCTGTGATTCATCAATATCATCGAACTCATGACGTGCCGCAATCTAACCTGTGCCCAGTGTTGTCTCAAACGCTCAAAAAAAAGGCAAAAGATGGATGTGCTGTTTTTTATACATTTATCTTTGTACGTGTCCCATAGGCTGCTTTGATTGTCTTCTGCTGTGTCACAAAACATGGAATAAAAATAATATAAAGCTCATATTCCATTATGTCAATCCGATCAGGCCATTATCGGGCTGATATCGGATATCAAGTCGTCTGGGGAGGCTTTAAGTGACTGTGAAAAACTGTAAACAAGAATGAGCAAGTCTGTAACTCATTATCAGGAAAGGGGCTCCAGCATCTGTCTCTCGATATCATCACAGATTAGAGCCCTCGCTGCTCTGGGTTTAATCTTTGGCAGGCAGTTGTTGATTTACCAGGAGAACTTTATCACCACGTGGTTTGCTGTCACAGAATTTCATTATTATTGGTTTCAATGGAGAGTTTTAGTATCACATCTAAATGCTGTTTCAGGGGCCCTCTCACATTGCCAAAAAACATATCTTGGGGAAACACTGAAATGCTATTATGTACTTATTGTATTGGCCAATCGCCTAAAATGGAAAATGGCAATGGATTTTGGCATCATTGCAGGGATTCGGGCATGATTATCATTTTGGCATCATCCACAGTTGGCTGAAGGAGTGAATCATTTTCCCTCTTTCGCTCGCTACCTCTTTCTTTGTGTATATGTGAGTTTGTGTGTCTATGACAAGGAATGAAAATTCAAGATTCCTGTTGGGCAAATGCCTCCTGAGTCTCCTCTCATCTTCCACTCTCCTGCTCTCCCCTGTCTTCTTGCTCTGTCGTTTTCTGCCCGTGTCTTCGCTTCTCTCTCTGCTCTCTGGTTGTCTGAATGAAGGCAGTGTATGATGGTGGATATTCAACATGGCAGCAAGTTAGGGGAACACTTTTTAACCACACAGACACAGACAGCTTTGTTCCAGGGATAAAATAGCAAACCAATTGTACCATACAATTGGAAGTTAAGATGATGTGAATGTGTGTGAATGTGTGTGTGTGTGTGTGTGTGTGTGTGTGTGTGTGTGTGTGTGTGTGTGTGTGTGTGTGTGTGTGTGTGTGTGTGCCTTCTCTGTGGGTAGCGGTTGCAGGAGCTGGAGGAGAGGGGGATCTTGAAGATAAAAAATAGGCAAAACTGTGATACTTCAAGCTAAATGCTAAAATCAGCATGCTAAGATACTCACAATGATAATGCTAACATGCTGATGTTTAGCAGGCTTAATGTTTATCATATTCACCACCTTAGTTGAACCTGTTGCATGCTCATATTTGACAATTAGTACAGTAAAAAGTACAGTCGGGGCTGATGGGAATGTCATAGTTTTAAAGGTATTTGGCCATTATCCAAGGCAAAACCTCATAGTAGCACTAGAGGAAAAGTCAAGGGTTGACCTTAGTCATAATTAGGGATATATTCTCTGGACACAATGAATATCTGTGCAAAATTTGGCAATCCAGCCAGTGATTATTGAGATATTTCAGTCTGAAAGAATATGGTGGACTGATCCACTGACAGATCACTGCTATCCGTAGAGAAATGAGAGGGGAGACAGGTGAAAGACATGCTAATAGGCAGAGGAGGAAGGGTAAATAGTACAAAGACAAAGGAAGAGACAGGTCAACCAGGCAAACACAAACACAAACACCTCAGCCAGGTGGGAAGGGCATTAGCACTTGGCAGCTCTAATAAGTAACTTTGGATTGGAGTTTTCTGTGTAAAATCAATTCCACCACCTTTCAGAGACATTGGTGTGCGGGTGTGTGTGTGTGTGTGTGTGTGTGTGTGTGTGTGTGTGTGTGTGCGTGCGTGCGTGCATGCATGCACCATGTGGGTGTCAGGTGTTATACCCAGGAATCTGTAGCGGTTATAATGACCTACACGCACAGACACACAGGTGTCAGATCATAGGTTTTGTGATGGTGTGTCAGTCCGCCATAATAGAATCTGAAGAGACAGAGACAGAGACATACAGAGATTTATAAGTGTATGTCCTTTCCCCTTACCGCCCCAGCAGCTTCATTCTCTGGTGCTTTATCCAACACTTCTATCCCTGGAATTACATTTTGACCAGACTGTCCTTTTTAAAAAATCTCATGTCCTCTTTGGTCTGTTCCTTTTCTCCTCATTGTTTGATTTCAGCTCCTCCTAGGAATGATAAAGTCTCCAGTCCTTCAACTCACAGCTATTAGTACAATAGTGGCAACCTTAGCCAGTTTGCCCTTATTTGCTACCTTATTACTTGGGGAATATGAGAACCAAGTATCTGACATTATTCTTTGTCAAGCTTGATTGATAATTGAGAATCTGTTCAATGAAAGCGGGCATTAAATATATTTATAATATATGTATATTATACAATGTTACATATAAATTACTTGGGTGTGACTTGTGCGGACCAAGTCAAGTCTGTTCCAATCTGGGTCGGAGGGTGCTGACAATCAAAAGATAAATTCATGCATTATTGATCAATCAATCAAGGATTGTGATCGATTGTTAACATTGCGTAGTACAGTAATAATAAAACCAAAACCGACTGAAAGAAGCAAAGAAATGGCACTTATTGCTTAGTGCTGTAACGCTTTTCGTTGCTGTGTTATGTTTCGTATTGCAGTTTACTGGAATAAGTACATGAGTGAATGGTTTGTAATTAACTGTTGTAAGAACCTAAAACTAGTGGCTCCGTGAGTTTTAGAATGGATTTGAATAATAAATAATTATGATAACAATAATAACAATAATATTGGCAGTGGGGGAGGACCATGGCAGCAGGTGCAACCAGGTTGCATTGGAATCTGCGAGACGAGAAAGCACAAAAACTCCAGGGAAGAAGTTTAGTGTTTTTCCTCCACTTTTCTGCACAGTTTGTGGTATAAACTAGCGAGACAAACTCTTTTTAAAAGAATGTCGGCCTCTGTTATGGTACAGGAACATGAGAGAATTTATGTCAGAAGTTGGCTAATAATGTAACTGTATTCATAGCCTACCAATTGTATTGTTTCTGGATTTATTCAGTCCTCAGTATGTGCTCCTTTCTGGCTGCCAAGACAGACAATATGCATATGTTGGTAACAGTCGTTACATGTGGACTTTTTAGTCTTTATAGGTTGAGGAATAATCTCAAAATCCATTCCCGGCTTAAAGCGACCCAGAGCTGTCACGGTCAAGGACAGGAACCCAGGGCATCCGGTTGAAAGATGGTCTCCTTGATCAGTTCCCCACCATGAAGAGCCTCAAGACCATTGCTAACATGGTTTTGCGGTGACTGGCCAACTGTACATCAAACAGATAACCCTGATTATGTTTTCAATTTGAGTGGCACAGTGGTTAGTTCCACCACCCCCCCAGCTCCAGCAATTTGTAGACTTTGCATGTTCACCCCATGTTTAAGGACCTACTCTTCTTCTTCCTCCTCCTTCTCCTCCTCCTCCTCTTTCTCCTCCAAACACAAGCTGTTCAGGGAGGTGTGAAACAGCAGGCTTTAAATTGCCATTAGAGTGAGTGGTTGTGTAGCACTGCGTCTGTGTTCACCCTGTCATGGACTGGTAGCCTTTCATGGTGTTTGCGTGCATTTTCTTCAGTGTATGCAGGGATAGACTCCTGACTCCACTGCGACGCAACTGGCTGTAGAAAATGAATAAATGGATTTACAGGCCAGAGCTACTTTAATCTATCCTGTATCGGTCCTACAGTGATGAGATGTGAACGCATATTGTCAAGTGATTCTTATTTTATTCCTTTTTGCACCGTTTGACAGCAGTCAATACGTTTTTTGCCACTTATGGTTGTGACTCTTGAGCCTGACAGCCGCAGGTAGCTAGCAAGGGAGGGATTATCATCCGATATAGTTCACTGGGCTGAATTCAGCTTTGCAAGAGGTGTCCTGGAGTCAAGCTGAAAATAGTGGACAGTAAAAATGATTTTCTAAGCTGGAGGATTTCATTTCAACTCTGGGGGGGTGAGGGTGGGGGGGTAGGGGCATACTCGTGATCAGGGGAGAATTATTGTTCCATGTGAGACACAGTAAAATACTATTTAACTGATCTATGGCTTTGCAGATAAAAATATTGATCAGAATATGAACTCTATCAATCAGATGTGGTCAGCATGAATCAGTTTCAAGCAGTTTTAAAAAAAGGAATATTTACCCGGTTGGTCCACTCCAGTTGGACCCTCTTGCTTCTGTGTATCCTATACAAGAGTTCTAGAAATAGAAATGTATTTTTTATCATACAGCAGTTGTATCCTGCAGCAGTATAGTGGTACAGTAGGCATGAGCAAAGTCAGAATAAGTATTAATTATAAAACTATCCTGATTTTACAATAATGAACCTATGTTTTTCATGTGGACTGCAAAGACTGTGACTGATCAGCGTGGGCAACTTGTGTTCTGATGATGCTGGAGATTGTTGATGGCAAAGACAAGATTAAGGAAGCCATAGAAAGACACCATTAGTTTTCTCCACTGCAAACCTTCTGCTCACCACGATCACCACCCTCTATCACAGTGAATGAATGAAGTGACTGCTAGCAGCGCATAGCTTCACAGAACTAATCTGAATTTATCAAGTTTGGATCAGTGCAGGTGTATATTATTACGACAGCTCATCCATGGGTGGAAAGCCGGCTCATTAAGTAAAAACTTTTGCATTTCTAACCTGTGCTTGTACTTATTTGCATAGCATACATAATTTATATGCATATTAAACAAACAATAAACATACAATTCCATTACACCTTAGCGCTCTACTGTCATTTGGCAGCGGTGGGTGGTAGTTACACGTTAACCGTGGGACCTGCAACAACTCTTTCATCAAAAATATATATAACGGATATTTTAGCCATTATAGGCTGTAGCAACCTTAACACCCATTTCATATCTGCTCCACTGGAGTATGCAGTGTAGCATAGCAGACACTGAGACTCATGGTTGCATGAGCAGCTACCAGAATCCGCCCTTAAGCTCAACAAATATTATCAATTCAGTATGCCAATACAGCGAGTAAAATATGCTAACAGACAGGCGAGGAAGGAAGAGAGAGAGGGGGAGAGAGAGAGAGAGATTAAAAAGGTGAAAGAAGAATAGAAAGAGGGTGCATAAACAGACGGGGATGAAGCATGTTTGGTCTCTAGTAAATAAAGCAGCTGTCATGATCATCTGATGTCTAGAAACACAGCCCAGGACACACAAACCTCAAGACATCACACACATTAAGAAACACACCATCTCTGTGTACTTACTGTAGCTACCTCCACAGCATTATGTAAGTGCTCCAATTGTTGGCTCATGCCTTTTGATTGGGAAGTAGGACATAAGAAACACAAACAGAATGCTCATACAACCCACATTTTAAATCCCTCTCTATTGTATAGGATGGTGGGTGTGTGGAAACACTTACCTGTAATGTATCTGGTCATTTACTTTCCTAACCCTTGTAAGCAGACATGTTTAACACTCTACAAATAGGTGACATAATGAGATAATGTCTCTCTCTACTAAGGCTGAGTTAAATGGTTGAGATAATTATCGAAACATTAGCCATATATTGATATATTGATGATATATAATCAAACTGACATTCAGGGTGATTAACTGTGTCCCACTGTTGCATGAGACTATACGGGTGGGTGATAGGGATAAAATCCTTGCATGTCCATGCACACAATATGTGTAGCCTATGTATGTATGTACATAAAAAAGTGACATTTTTACATATATACTGTGGTGAGGGGGTTTGCGGGTCCTTCCCCATGAAATGTTGATGTTATTTGACTTAAAATTAAAAAATGCATTTTCACATAGTTTTAGTCTACTATTATTTTTATACTTATTTTAAAACCCCACACAGGTTGTAGTTTTCACATTACTCTCAGACATTAGGAAGAAAAATGTTCTGAGCAGAATTAGAACAATAACTAGAGACAAGTAGGTGGAAATATCGCTTTTCTGCTTTTTTTTTTGCACCGCGGTCTCTCTGTCCTGCAGGGGAAAGAGACAGAGAAGCGTGATCATAAATGACAGCAAAACGTGGTTATGTTTAGCGCACTGTATATATCAAGCCCAGAGCTCTTGTGAGCTGTGAATTTGCACAACACTGGCTGCAGCAACTGTCCAATCAATAAAAAAGTAGACATGAATCATGATGGCACCTCGAAAACTCAAGTTCCTCTGGCGCTGCCAAAAGAAAAATGAAGGAAAGGAATTTGGGATTCAGTTATTTGCTGAATTTGCAAGAGGGGACAAATTATTAAGAATTTGTCATAGACAGCGTTTCACAAGGTTGATAACCAGACCCTCCAGAAAAATGTGATTATGCGGTCGCATAATTCAATGCATAATCAGCCAAAGTCTGCATATTTATGCGGGGCCGCATTTTTTCAAATACGCCGCATTTTCGCTGCATTAATTGCCGATTTCCGCGCAAAATATGCGGGGCTTGCATGATTTCATAATCCCCGCATTTTCGTTGCAAAAAAGTCACATATATCTGAAAAATGTTGCGTTTACTTCACACAAGAGCAGCCATTTTCCCCTGTTGCCATGGGAACGTTATGAAGTGACATAATTACGCGACGTGAACATCATCGAAAAGCTGCAAACCCCGCGATGAAGCCATGATGAAGCCCGCAAATCAGTCTACGCAGTTATAGTTTTCATTTTCACAGTGGACTGTTGTAGTTTCATTCAGGAGTTGATGCAACTTTACAGTTGTAAGATTGCACTTTTTTGTTACCAGTGGGTTAAATCATACTAGTTTCAAAAACCTTACAGTTGTAAGTATATTAGTAGTAGCCTATGTAAATTTACATTACAGTAAGAGATGGAAGCACTTATTTTAACAGAAGATGTCTGATTTGTATAGCTACCTCTGTAAAACAGGAAGCACACATTTTTAGGGACCGAGCCAGCGACAGCTGGAGGTCCCTATTGTATTTGCTATGTTTCTTATTATTATTTTTAGCCCCCTTTGACTGCATTTTTGCCCCCCTGAACATATACAAAAAAAATCTTATTTAGCAAAGTTGTCAGGCCTGGTGAAAATGGGGATATTCTATGTGTCGCTTTCGGGTTGGCCACTAGGTGGCGCTACTATCATAAAAAATGCATTTAGGCTAATAACTTCTGCATAGTTTGTCGCATATTCAAAAACCTTGTATCCACACGTTCGGTAAATAGAGCTGAATCTCCCCCACTTCCGCTTATATTTTTTCTCCGCTAGAGCGCAAAATTTCCATAAACTACTTTTCCGTGTTCCGCCCATGCGCTTTGTCCACAACATTTTTCACGTAGCATCTCAGGACTCTCATAATAAAAAAGTGATTAAAAGAATTTTGATATTTCAAAAAACCAGCACATTATAAAATTAGCACTACCTGTGGATTTTTCGTCAAAAAAGGAAGTGGACCATTTCTCCACATTGGTATGTCCGATTGACACCAAGCTTGGGTCCATAGTTCCA
Organism: Dicentrarchus labrax; assembly: GCF_905237075.1. Classification (NCBI taxonomy): domain Eukaryota; kingdom Metazoa; phylum Chordata; class Actinopteri; family Moronidae; genus Dicentrarchus; species Dicentrarchus labrax. The sequence continues at coordinate 20,381,977 of NW_026136719.1, read as the reverse complement.
CATGTCTTCCTTAGGCATCGTGCACAATTTCAGGCCATCGCCACAAGGTGGCACTCTTTAAAACGAAGAAGTTTATATCTCTACAACGGTATGTGTGATTAAGATGAAACTTGGTACGATGCTTCCCCATGGCTCCCTGAGGCTCACTAAAAGATGTGTCAACCATCACTCAGGCATGAAAATGGGTCAGGGGTGAAAAAGGTGAGAAGGAACATTTTTAATATTCCATATTTTAAAGCATCAATCTGATGCATTTTGAGATGCATTTTTTGCCAACCTGGGGAGAGCTGGAGAAACTTAACTTCAGCCATGAGTCAAAAATATTATGGTCTCCTTACTAAGTATTATGCAAGCCATTTCATGCCAGCCTGTCACTGGGTCTAACATTTACAGTATATGAGGCGCAATGTGGTAAGGTCATGAAAACAGGTTACGAAAACATACTATACTAATATACTATACTATACTACTCCTAAAACAGCTGGGCACTGTAGTTTCTGGCAAAAGTTACCCAAACAGAAATAAACAGTGTATTTGTAATGGGACGACTTTCAGCTACGGATTTGGTGAGCTAGTGAGTATTTGCAGCAGAAGAACAGTGTATAACGGATTGACTCAAAATAAACTACAGTGTAAACAAAAGATTAAACGGAAATGTTGTCGATCTTCAACCTTAAAGGGATAGTTCGGGTTTTTTGAAGTGGGGTCGTATGAAGTACTTATCTATAATCAGTGTGTTAGCTACATTAGCTGCTGCTCAGCGACCGCTCAGTTTGGAGAAGCAGAGAGCCGCTCCAGCACAGACGATCAGCTTTGCACTGCAGTGAACGGAGTCCAGATGCAAAGCGAATTTTAATCACTTAAAACAAGGCCCACCTTAAAAAATCTATATCAGTTCAAGTGTATGTTACATAGAGAAAATTCACACCGCTTTACATCACTATCAGACGGCCCTTATACCATATAACTCACGTATTCCTACGCATAAGCGCAACTTTTGCCCGCTGCGGCTGCACTGTATTACGCCGTATGCGTAGGAATATGTGAGTTATATGGTTGAGAAATGTAGTGCCAAAGGAAGGGCCGTCTGACGGAAATGTAAAGCGGTGTGAATTTTCTCTATACAACATACACTTGAACTGATATAGATGTTTTTAGGTGGTTAAATTCGCTTTGCATCTGGACTCTGTTCACTGCAGTGCAAAGCTGAGCGAATATTTCCATGCCTTTTGGCAGGGGCACCTGTTCGCAGTTCACTGAATCTCTGGTACCTACACCCCCCCCTCCTAAACAATTTCTCATCGAATCTACACGATTCACGTAGGTCACCTATTTTGGTTTCAAAACGGCAGATTTCGCCGAAAGGTGAGTGACTTTCATGTATGATCACTGTGCGGAGACCGTAATAGTTATGAATATGAAATTCACAGGGCACGTGTAGAGTGGTGCCTGAAGCTCACATACCAAAAATCGCGTTTGTCGTGTTTGTAGCGCCCTCTACAGGATAAAAAAAACAGCAGCCCCGGCGTCACGTTTCACCGATATGTATGAAACTCTGTAGGCATGTGTAACATGCCGGGACGTACAAAAAAGCCTCTTGGACCCATACCCGAAACCCCAGAGGAAGTCAGCCATTTTAATTTTGATTTTCACTTTCGGTGAACTTTTCGTGAGATTTTCATGTTGTGGTCTGCACGTGTTACGACGGCACGCGACACGGCCGCAGCACTCCCCGAGTTGTGTGGAATGCGAGGTCCCGCCCAATGCTGCTTGCAGCTTTAATATTTTTTTATATTTTATTTATTCATTTTTACAGAAGTTGTAGCATATTCCTTTTGTAAAGCTACAGAACTTGTTTGACTCATCAATGTTTTGTAAGTTTGAGCCATGTGTTTATTAAGGTCTGAAATAAAACAAGATGAGAACTTAAATATTCCCAGCACTTTCTGTGATGTAGTATGCTTGCTTATCATAGGAAGTAATAAGAAATGACTCTTTACATTAAGGTAGTAGCCAAGTGGGAACAGGATGTTGGGGAAATCACTTTTTTTTTCTCTTTTTCATCAAACCGCAGTTTCAGCAAGTTCCCGCAATTTCATCGCATAAAATTGCATAAATATCCCGCATATTCAATCACATTTTTTAAGAAAATGTGCCGCATAATCAAGGATTTTTGCCTGCAACAATCACAAAAAAACTACGCATTTTTCTGGAAGGACTGGATAACATTTCCCCTAAGCCATCAACTCCACAATGTCTTATCTTAAACATGAACAGCGTAAATGCACTGCCCAAGGCTCCGCCTAGAAATATTATAAGGTGTTTTGTGTATTAAAGTCATGCAAGGATTATGCACACTGTGCATGCCACATTTGTGGTATATTAAATTGTCATCATAAAATAAATAATAGTTTTATATATAGGCTATATAAAAGTCAATACTTTCATATAGCGATACAATAACCAGACATGAATGCCTGTAATGCCTATAAAGCAGGCCTGCCTATTGATTTGCATTTATTAAAGCCACAGCTGAAGTATAAATGGGATAGAAAATCTCAGATGATTGACAAATATATTGTCTCACTGAATATACACTCCCTGGCCACTTCATTCCTGTGTGAACATTGTAATGTCCAATTTTTGGTAAAACTTTCAGAGAGGTGTTGTATGTTTATTACTGAAGTCATAGTTAGTGGTGGTGTTGCACTGCAGTGGTTCCCAACCTGAGGGTCAGGACCCCAAAGCCAAAGCTTCATGGAGGGTCGCAAGGCCTTCTTAAGGCCTGCTAGAAAACTTGAAAAATATACACAGTAAGTCTATATCTCATTTGGTTAACTTCTCTAGAGAAATGTAAATAGAAAGCAAAGTAAATTGTAAAGGACATTTTCTAATAGAACAATGGCCAAGTGTCAGGGTCAGGGACAAGAAAACACTGGATTTGTCAAAAAAGAAGCCTAGTAAGTAGTGCTGTCAAACGATTAAAATATTTAATTTAAAATATTTTTATCTATTCTAAATGTCCCTTGATTTCTTTTTCCCATTATTTTTTCTCATTTTAATGCTCTTATCAACATGGAAAAGTGGATCGGCTTGCTTTGTGCAAATGTTGTTTTTATTGAAAAATCATCCATTGTCGCCTGGCTTTGACAAGGGGGCAGAGAATTCGCATCAGCTGTGTGCTTGGCCATCAAGTAGTATTTCAGACTGGATGTGCTGCGATGATAGCTCAGTTCACGACAAAACACACAGATCACTTTGGTCTTGTCAATAGAACCATTTGGCAACTTTTTAAAAGTAAACTTTCCATTCAGAATATTATTGGCATCCATTTCGGCGTCTCGCGCTTGCCATCCACTCAAAACGTAACGTCTACTACTCTTAAACAAGTGTGTGCGGCATGCCTGTTGTTTTGTTTCCAGTCTAGCTAGATCCAGTGTGGTGTTGTAGTTTTTCTAACGTTACTAGCTGTTGCAACAGCATGTGAAAAAAACTACAAAAAAGAACGTTAATCTCACGATAAAAAAATTGACGCCGTTAAAATGGGTTTATGTATGATTATGATTATGTATGATTTAGTATGTATGATTGTTAAAAATGATAACAAATACAGTACATAATACATAGAATTGTTTAAAAAGATCCCTTAACAGGAAATAATCTGCTCAAAATTCATCCAAATAACTAGTTTACACAAACGTGTTGAAGTCCACTATTTGGGTGCATTATACAGTTTTGAATATGAAATGAAATATCCATAAAACATGTCACTTAGTCAGGGGTCATCAGTTACTAAATGATAGAAAAGGGGTCCCTTAAGGAAAAGGGTTGAGAACCACTGTTGTACAGGACTACATTATACTGAAATGTGTTCCTCCGCCCTCATGTAAAAGGGATGGACACAACTCTTTAGAAACAGCTCTCAACATAATGCAGTCCAGTGTAACACCACTGCAAACTACACCCTCAACAATGATAATAATAATAATAATTTAGTTAAATTTTTAACTCTCTGACAGTGTCAATCAAACCTGAACATTATCATCTTTACAAAAGTAGAATTTATGGCTGTTGGTGGGATTCCATTTTACAGGTGTACCTAATAAAGTGGCAACTGAGTGTATTGTTGTATTGTCCACTCAAACTCAAACTCTTGTATGTGTAAAACAAAAACCTTTTTAGAATTGATAATGATCCATGATAATTATGTCATGATATGATTATGTTGAAAACTGACCAAAGATAGTTTAATTGAGTTATTGCCCAGACCTCAACTGTATTCTAAATTGCAGCTGCCAAAATGCAACCACTGCAGTCTTTTTAAATGTATGGATTTTGCATTTAAATCTGAGCACTATCCCTTCTTCCAAGAATTTACTGTTGCACAACTGAAGTGTGTGTGTGTGTGTGTGTGTGTGTGTGTGTGTGTGTGTGTGTGTGTGTGTGTGTGTGTGTGTGTGTATGTAAAAAGGGGATGATATTTGTGTTTCCTTTCTGAGTGCACAATGCAGCATTTTGAGCCCCCCCACTCCAGCTTGAAAAGATCAGTGCTGCTCTTTTTTAAAATTTTCTCTGGGCTGGAGCACACTAATGAAGCACATGCACACACACGCACACACACACACGCACACACACACACACACACACACACATTCAATACACGCTCACAAACATGTTTCAATTATGTCGAGGACCACCGAGTATGTAGTTTAGTCCTGGGGTTGAAACATAGTCAAGGACTTGCTATGCACATTTTTTGCAGCTTGTTGATGTCTTCCACTGTGTGTGTATATGAAAGCAAAGAGAATAACAGGTACGGGTGACTGCATAGCTGACCCTCATATTACTAGAGAGACCAAGAAAGTGTGTGTGTGTGTGTGTGTGTGTGTGTGTGTGTGTGTGTGTGTGTGTGTGTGTTTGTGTAGGTGTGTGTGTGTGTCTGTGTGTGTGGGTGGAGGGGGAGCTGTGGTCTTCTTGACAATGATTGGCCATGACAGTGGAAGTGTACAGGCCTGCCAGGAGAAACAGCATCCTGCTACCACACAAATATACAGCTCCATCATATCTTTACTAAACAATTGACTTTGATGCTTAAATTTACCTTACATTTTGTTGAGTGTCATGTTATTCCCATCGTTCACACTCCTTGAGTGTCTCTTAAATTGCCTTTTTTCCCCTTCTCCTATCCAAAAGTATGACTATGTAGGCATGGTCAAACAATAGCATCTAATTGTCTAAGAAAAAGCCTGAATTAATGAGTGGAGGAATATAAAATGATTCCATAAAGGCAGGAGGAGGTCACGTATGTAAATGATGTAAATCATATGCTATGGATTTAACAGTCATCACATCTCAACCCAGTTAAACCCCAGTTGAAGATTTTGCACCACTAACATCATTACCAAATGAGAGAATACCTGTTGCATGAATGATGTCATCCCTACAGTAGAGTTACAGAGACATAAAGAATCTATAGTGTGGCACACTGAAGCTGTTCTGGTGGTTCATGGTGGCCAAACACCTTACAACTTAATTTCTCACCCATCAGCACCGTTTTCAAAGTTGTTTACTAAAGACATCTCATCTTATGATCAGTTTATTTACTAGATGACAGCCTAAACAACAAACTCTCATTAAATATGTTATTTGATGTGTCAAACGCTTCCTATATATAAGATTAGACATTTTTTATGTTAGTGGAGGTGGTGTAGCACTGCTATACACACCCCATACCCAAATAAACTAATAAACAAAGCTGTGAAAACTGGACTACAAAGCATAAAGCGCAAGATATTGAGAAAAAGGAACAAAACAATGAAAGCATCAGAAGGCTGCTATGCCTCAGAGAGAGAGCTCCTTTTCTTTCAGCCTCCAGGCGGGCGTAAGATGCAGTAACTATCTCTTTAATATTTCTGGGCTTATTTTAAGCAAACTGTTTCATTGTTTGATTTTCTAGTATCATTAGCATGGCGAAGTTTGTTGATTTGTCAAGTACATAATTAACTGGATTAGACAAAAGCAGACGTTCCCATCTGGTTATTTAATTCATAAATGGTTTATGGTTTAATTGATTTTTCAGAAAAACTTCCTACTACTTGTATCAATGTTGCTCACTCTTATTCTGAAAAATGTGCAATTACATGGTTAACATCAATTTTCAAAAAGTGTCAAAAGAGATCAAGGATAAACCACATGGATCACCAGGGCAAAAAAAACATTAAAAATAAATCTGGAAGGGGTATAGTACCTGCTTAGCAACAGTTCAGAAGGTGAGAAGATTTTTACTCTCTCAAGTCTCTGCAGGCATTATTAAAGTTTCAGCAGATCAGAGCAAAGGTTACAAAATGTACTGTTACCTTCGGACCAGGTTGGACACAGGTGACCGTGAGTAAAGCTGTAAGAATTTACAAGCTTTAGATGCAGAAAACATGAGGAAAATCTGTGCCGCAACAGGTTCAAAGTTCAAAGTAAATCATTTTATTTCATATTGTGAGAAGAAAAGAAGATCAGAGAGAAGAGACAAACTGAAGGCTTTTATCTCAAATGTTGTGACTTTTAAGTAATTTCTTGCTGTTTTTTGGATGGATTCAGAGAGGTGTAAGATTAAAGAGAGGAAGTCAGAAAGAGACAGAATGACAATGACCATGATGAAGCCTGAAAACAAAAGCTTTGTTGATACATGAATTACAGCACACATAACTCTATGGCAGAATTGGCATAAAAGACATATACCGCGTGCAGTGACAGCAGGTGTGTTGCAGATTTGAGTCTTTCTCATTAGACTGCCGACGGGGAATTTGATTCTCAGGACCTTATGGGCAAGAGTGCTCTCCTCTAATTGTAAGGTCACAACCACAACCACTGTACTCTCATGTCCATGCATGCATATTAAAACACACTTTCACACAGCAGTAATAGCTCTCTGCTGGACTTAAACGGCTCACTTCACATTACCAGTGGTTGGATTTGACCTGTGGGACTTTTGCCCTCACATGCTATCTTTAAACAAGTAGGCCACCATACAGTACAGTTCACAATGTGAATTATGATTTGATTTTAAAAAGAACAACTACAACTTCAACCACAACAACTACTACAATTAACCAGGTGGCAGAGCAGAAAATACATGCATATCAATGGATATGACTTATTTTTCATGCACATTGTCCTGATGATAGTGGTGCCAGATCAGAAAGAAAAAAAACTGAGGCCCCAGGTTTTTAAAGATGGATCACTGTTTTTAACACATAACCTCATTAGTACTGCACAGTACACCACTGGACATTAGTATTCAGATGCATACATGTCTTTTCCTCAAGAGGCATTCAAAGAAAACGTGTAATTATATATAATTTCAGAAAGGTATGACTAAATGACAGAGGAAGAGTTTATAATCAACAATTCTGCTTGTTATTTCAGTAAAAAGGAAATATGTCTATAACTACCTGAGATACAGTTACTTTACTGTAAGTAAAAGTAGCAAAACCACACTAAAGAAATACTCCATTCAAGTAAAACAATAACTTGGAGTATCAAAAGTACTCATAGGTGTTGATATGATGATATAATGATACAGTGTTATATCATTTGATTATATACAAATCATTTATATATATAATAATACATACTACTAAAAATAATCATTTTAATGACCTGGTCATGTATCTTATGTAAAATCTGTCTGATATATGTATGTGGAGTAAAAATATTTCCCTCTGAAATTTAGTGGAGTAGAAGTAAATAAAGAAGCTTAAAGTATTCAAACTAAAGTACAAAACCTCAAAATTGTACCTAAGTACAGTATCAGTATCTGATACATATCATTAAAATCAAGAAATGAAAGAACGCTCATGACTCTCGGCTGTGCTGCTTGCAGCTGATGGCTCAGTGGCTTCTGAGTCAGGGTGAAAAGTTAAAAATGAAGTGGCTGATTACGATGTCGCTTCTTACTCTGAATCTGCCCCCTTAGCCCGAGGAGGTGCAGACACCTGTTCGCAGCGCCTCGGCATGCTCGACGCAAAAAGTCAAGAAGAACATCTGATGCATGGAACAGACAGGTGAGGCAAACCTGGTGCGCTGCCTTCACATAATAATCTCAGTGAGACAGCTGGCCCCTACGCATCAAGAAAAAAAAATAAAATTGTCTGCAGACTCCACAGCTTCCTTTGTCTGTGACTTCAACATGTTGACACGCATCAGGGACTGCGCTGTTTCCAACGGGCTGAAAATTCATCTGCATGCAGTTTAGGGGGGAAATAAGGCATATTATTGTGAGATTGTGCATAATAAGTGCATTATACAACACAGAAATGCACCAGGATAAATATATTATTCATGTTTTAATGATTGCTAAACTGTCACTCCATCTATCTGCCTTCCTATTGCTGTCTCTTCTCCCAGCTGCAGCCTCTCTTCTCCTTTTTGTCTCTCATCTGTTCTCTCAGCTAACCGAAGTCAGTGAAAGTGACTGTATGGGCTCCTGCTCCTTGGCACCTCACCACTACCACCACCACTTATAGGTCTGAATTGTGTTTTGTATGGGTATGTTTGTATGTGTGTGACAGAGAAAGAAGAAGAGGAATGAAAGAGTGAGCGCGTGCACAAGAGAAAGAGAGGTTGGGAGACTTGCAAAGTGTCAATGTGGTATGTCTGGCTGTCTGGGTGGGTGTGCCTGTGAAGCTGCAAAATCATTTAAATTGGGAAAGGAATGCAGGAATGCTTGCTGGTGATTCTGATCAGAGCCAAATTTCTCTGTCAGAAAAGTCCCCAACCAGCCGCTTTGCAATTTCACAGTGATTGGAGAAGGAGTGAAAAGAAGAGTGAGGGAGGAGAGACTGAAAAAGAGATGAAATAGAGGGAAAAAAGGGGGGTAGAAAGATATGTGTTAGAGGAAGATAGAAGCAGAGAGGAGGACAGACTATGGTAATACTGACTTCATTTTTGTTAGTAATTCAGGGATGGGGGGTAGAGAAGAACAGTGCTGTCGGAGGGGAGTCTTCCATCTTTAAAAACAATTCAGCTTTCCAGGAATAAGCAGCTTAAGTTAAAATCACACATCATTCTCATCTCCCATTCTCACTGAAAAAATTGTTTCCATGCTAGTTTGAAAGGAGGCTAAGTTTCACAAACGACCATTGTTTTTCCTCTGCCCACTCTCTCTTTCTTTCCATTGAGGGCAGGGTGACACAGGCTCAGACAGATGATGAGTCACATTCATTAATATGAGCAATTTAGAGACTCCAATCAAACTCACTTCCACGTCAGTAATGTGAGAGAAACTGAGGGAACCTGTAGTACTGCTGCAGAGACAAAGGAGAGTGAAGACGAGAGCTTGCGTGTCCTTTTGGGCTTTTACAGAACAATAAGCCACCGAGCTGTGATTCATTGGATTCCGTTGACACAAACAATGCCTCAGTATTTAATGTGTGTAAGGGCCCACCGTATCCCAGCAGAGTGGCATTAGGGCTACGTAGTGGAATGGCAATAGGCACAATGTCCTTGGACCAGAGATTCAGGGTTTTACGTCCTCATGTTGTCAAGCATCTGTCCTGCTGAAGCCTCCAACAGCCTCCAACAGCCAGGCACTGAGTCACTACGAGCTCCAGGGGAGCCGCCGTGTAGTTGAGCTACCTGACTTCCATGCAAAAGGGGGAAGCATGTTCCCCTGCTAAGAAAAACCTGATATCACTGGAAACACACCAGATGTGAACATTAGGCTCGCCTCCTTCTCCTCAAGATGAGTCATTTTCCACTTGACGCAAATGCAGTCCTTTACGTTTACAGAATGTGTTTTAAACATGTGACACGATTAGTTTCTGACATGCCTGGAGAAAAGATGTCCAGGTACTGGATTCATCACTGCATGGAGTAATATAACAATCTCGTGAAATCATTTGAATACTCTCTTGATTCATTCCAATGCTTCTTCTCTATTGTCTCTCCTTCCCGCCTCATGTCTCTGTCTCATCCTCCTCACCTCTGCCCCCATCCTTCGCTCTATTGTCAGTATTATCAGCTTGACGTTTATATTGTCTATATTACTCCGTTTGTATTGCACAGAACAAACTTGCAGTAGTAAAGCTCGGAGCACAGTGCAGGATTACCGGGTTGATTTACTCTATCTGCCACCAATCTGAGGGGAAATCCCAGCCAGAGGTTAGACAGGACCGACGGTCAACCAGGATTATATGCTAGTGTGAGGAGTTTTACAAATTCACTCTTTCCAGCTCTCATCAATGCGCAGACACGTTGCAGCTGTCTCGATTATGTCAAACTTTATATTTACGATCTAGCGTTTGCAGATCTTTTTATAATTGGTGTGAGAGCTCCTGTGAGATTGGAGGTGCTGACACGGTTCATGAATCAGAAACAAGCGGATTCACTTCAGTTCTAGCCAAGTGTGCGACACCACGCTGTTGTCTGATCGTAGTGTGAGCATGAGACAAAAAAGGTGAAAGCCTAAAAAAAAAAAAGTGTATCTGATATAATGCACTCTGAAAATCAGTTCTAATTTCAAGGTCCCTAGGTTTAATCGACCCACCTTGCTCACTTTCTTCGCTTTCCTCCCTCTTCTCATCCCCTACTTGTCTCTCGCTTTCCTCCTTCTGTCTCGCACACCTCTTCCTCTTGCTCACTGCACCCTTTTTCTCAACTTTCTTTCCCCTCCCTCCCCGCATTACTCTCACTTTTCTTCCTTTCCCCCTATAGCTGTCCTTCTCTTCACAGTAAAATAAAGAAATGATCATGTGTGCTGAAGCGGCGTGACAAGCTTGCAGAATAACACGCTACTTGTTTCTCCCCTCTCGCTCTCTCCTTTATTAGTTCCTCTCTTTCCTCATTCCCCTTGTTCTTCATGTCTCTCCTCCTCTCATATCCCTCTGTTCACCTCTCTCCTCCTCTCTCTTTTAGGCAAAAAAATCAGCAGTAATCAATATCATCATCAGAGTAATTGTCAGCATTTACCCCCACAATGCAAATTGCAAATTAAAAAATGTGTGTATGCGAGTGTGCACGTATTTGTGTGCATAATGGCAGTATTTTAAAATGTGGCTGTGTCAGTGCACACCCACAAAATGTCTCTGCTCCTAGTTTATCTCATTGTTTGAACAGCGCTGCTTTAATTAGGATAGGCCTGTCTATCCGTGCGTGCGTGTGTGTGTGCGCGTGTTTGTGTGTGTGTGTGTGTGTGTGTGTGTGCCTAAAAGTGAGTAACAGTGTCTAAGTGTGTGTGCATGTTACCATAGTGCCCCCATGTGGAGGACAGTAGAAGAGCACATATTCTATAGTCTTGTTTCTCAACACACACAAGCACACTCACACACACTCCAATGACACGGTGTTATATTTGGAAACACAATTTCATGCTATCAGTACTGGCTAGCTATTCCATTTAGATAGCAGCCTGTCTATATATATGTGTGTGTGTACGCGTGTATATGTATGTGTGTGTGTGTCTGTCTGTATGTATGCATCTACTTGTGTGTCTGCGAGTGCACAGGCTGTCTGCATGTCTCACAGAGATGAGTCCTTTTCCAAGTTTATTGAAATTAAAAGTTGGTTGTCATGGCAACATTTGGATTCTCAGTAATTATGTTGATTAAAAATGTGCAAATTAATTAAAAAGTCAGGAAAATGATCTCACAGCAGATGATCAGCGAAAACATCAAAATGATTCAGATCTCTGTCTCTTTCTCCCCCTCCTCATGCTCTCTCTAATATACACATGTCTTCTTCTCTTCCCGTCTTTCTCTGTCGCACTTCAGAAGTCCTTTATTGCCACGCAACACTGAATTATCTACATTCATCTCTCACACACGCTGTCAGTCCGTTTTCTTCCTTCCCTTCACACTTAAGCACACGAGTTATGACATGAGATTTGTCTTCATGTCCAGAAAACACAGCAAGCAGCAGCAGTGGCAAAATAGCGTATTCCCCCTCTCTCCTTTTCCATTCAATCACTCAACTCATTCTCAACTTGTTAACAAGCATGACAAGACTCGTCTCAAGCCGCCAGAGCAGACACACCAGCAAGTACTACAAAACAATAGCAGCCTCACATTCTCACTTTCAGCCTCTCCATTATTTCAGTTCTCTCACAATCCGTCTCTTGTTCTCGGTCTCTTTTCTCTCTGACAGAATGAATAAACAGGCTCAGCAAAGTGTAATCTCTTTCTTTTATTAGCAACAGCAAACACAGAAACAATGAATTTACCCTGCCCCCCCCCTCCCCCTCTGTCTGCTCTTCGCCTCTCATCAGCTTTAATGAACCACAAATCTCATCAGCCATCTTTTTCATCAGCTCTGCCATCATTACTTCCTGCACTTTAAACCTGACTGACTACTCACAGCATGTCTATTTGTACTGTTGGCTGATGACCAGGCGGACTGTACATCATTTATATTTAGCTTCAATGTACAATGTATATAGATTTTTTCCAAAAATATGTTTTTGGTGCTAATAGTCGGAGTCAATATGAAGCAGAATTTGGTTACAGTTTTCAGTGGCAGCAGTGTTAGTGTGACAGTTCTGCTCCATGGCTGTGGTTTACTAAGTGGTGATTCACTGCCAGCTGATCTTCAGCATGTTCAATATCTCACCATGATGATGTTAAGAAGGATGGTGTTATATATTTCCAGCCATCGGTTGACAGAGCTGGGAGCGTAATGATGGCTCTGTACAGCTTATTTCTCTCTGTACCTGTTAAGTTTAGCATTATGTATTAAGGACGGTAAAAACTAGATGGTGTGAACATTCATACTCTTGGACGTAGCAGTGACTCGGAGCTGTGATACTAAGCCGGTATTGTTTTGCGGGTCAACATCCTTCAGAAACCATTACAGGTGCGCGAGATTCTGAAAAATGTAAATGAAATCCGTCATGTATATAACACGTCTTGAGACTGTGAGACAGAGCCAAACCATTGATCATACGCTGAGACGCCCCTCCCTATAGGCAGAGTAGGGCCCACCCCTCTCCACAGGGCCACCAAGACTTGGCTTGGCCCGGTCTTCAAAGGGTGGTGGTAGTGGTGTTGAGGGTGTGTGAGAGGGGGGGATTAAGAATTTCTGCCAAGGGCTGCCTAAAGCACAATATGTTGCACACCATCAAAAAGACATCATTGATCAATGAAAAATAAGACGTCTTTTCAGCAGGATACTGATGAGGGCATATCAAAGCTATTGTTCTTAAAGTATCAATGCTGTTATAATGTTTGCAGACAGTGAGCATAGCGGCTGAGGAGCTTAAGGATGCTGAGCAGATATCTACATGGTGTGTACGTACGTAATCATAGTGTACGTATTAATCTTTATTTATTTATATTTTTAGTTTTGCCAGATATGCATTAGATTTGTTTTAACATTTGTACACAGGGCTGTCCATGGAAGCTCTGTGTTTAATAGTTGCTCCACTTACACTCCAGCAACAATTTAAAACACATTTCATTCTTTTTCCAGCAATAGTTTTAATCATATTTCAGCTTTATTCAAGTTTCAATTCATTTAATTTCAATTGAATTAAACGCATTTATTATTTAGTCATTTTCAGATTTGAACTAGTTTATTTCATTCATTTCAGTTTTTTTTTCATACAGTGATATCACAGTAATACATTTTTTTTTCAGTTTTTATTACTATTACACTTATTATTTTAGCTATCAGGGTTTCCTCGAGTCTCTAATTTAACACCACGTGCATTAGGTCCATTTCATTTAATGCTTTTAATATTTGTCCAGATAGAGAATACCAATGAAAGCTTGTGTGGTCTACATGTGCACCAGTGTGTGAATATGTTTCTTCCTCATTTATGACTGTCATGCTTTCTACTTCCTCCTAGTGGGAGTGGGACTCTTCACCCCTCTTCCTGTTGGAGCCTTGGGAGGGGCAGGGCTAGGAGCGGGGCTTGGAGCAGGCTGGGTCTTGGGCTGAGGGATCTCAATGGGGAGCTTGGGAGGGATGATTGTTTTAGGGGTCAGAGTTGGCTTCGCCTCAGGGATTTTCTCTCCATGGCGGTACACACTGACCTGGAGAGAAAGAATAAGGCATAATATTATGTAGACGTTTTCCACACGTGCATTTAATCTACTGTTTGTACCTATGGCAATACGAAAAGGGCTACAACACTGTACAGCATTCAACCACATCATTTTGAGTTTTAAGTAAAGAATATTCTAGGTCAGGATTTATATTAAAACTGTCAAATCAAGGTCGGCCAAAAGTCAAAAGTTTAAATATCAGCTATGTAACAGCTCCGAGTTCCACATAACTGTGATCACAAAAATATCTTACTGTTAGGCCCCAATGAAAAGACAAGATTTGTGTCACAGATGGTCAGAAACATTTCACAGCTCTGAGTAAATCCAGTAATTTGTGGTACACAGCAGTGACACTCACCACTATATCCACAGACTCCCCTCCGTATTTGTTCTGGACAATCATGGTATATCTGCCAGAATCCTCCATGGTAACACCTTTGATCGTCAGACTTGCAAACTTGCCCTGGTCCAGGGAGACCACATACTGAAATATGAAATCAAAGGTTAAAAGAGTGAGAAAGGCAGCACAGGGACTTGAGCATGATTGAACATTTAAAACGCCTGTCAGTTAAAGTTTTATTTAAAAATTTGATTTATCTTTTAGTGAGAGCAGCAGCATGAGCTTTGATTACCATCTCTCTTTAGCAAAAGCTGAGCGCTGCTAGATGGCCTTGTTGGACACAAGGACTAACCCTCGGTTCACACTGACCTACCTGAGCTGCACGTGGCTGCGTCGGCACGGTGTATATGTTTTTCGGTATAATGTCAGTATGACTATGAACAGACCATTTTCACCATCCAATTCTGCTGTGTGCACAAGCTGTGATGATCTATTCCAGTCTATTTTACTCTTATTGTCCCTGTTAGCTCAAACAAAATATGATGGAATTAAATTCCCATAAAACATATTCCATCTGTATTTCTGGAAACCACAAATCTAAAACAATGGAAGTTTAAAGTCTTCAGAGTTGAAGTACACTCGTGTCGATGCTCTGCAGACGTCTCAGACAACATAGAGTACTTGTATTCTGCCTTGTACTATGTGAGTGGTGTCGGTGAGAATACAGTGTTTTAATTTCCCTCTCTCATACCTGCCCACTCATTTGCAAGGTCTGGACATTAGTACATTTTTATGGAGTGGCACTTGTAGCAGGCTAATTACATTCCTATTAAGAGAAACACTTGCCTTTAATTTTGAGAAATTAAAAGCTCTACTGGCTTAAAAGTCAAATGGACCCTAAAAAAAAAAAAAGATGCCATATTTGCAATTGATGGCCCTTTTCTAATTAACATGTTATATGGTCTAGGATAATTGCATTCATTTATTAGACCGATGTAGGCTAATCTGTGGGTTGCTGGTTTCTCTTTTGTTATATTAGGTTATTATAGTTGTTTTGGTGGTACCAATAACCACAAATAACAAACTTAGTGAGAAAATTAATTAATTTCTAGTACGCACCACCTGCTTCAGCTGACCTCTGTTTAAGCCTGTATAGTTTTACAGTATTACCTATTCCTACTTTAGTTTCTAGTTTCAATGCAACATTCTCTGGATCTGTACATATTTCAGTTTGTTTTTCTGTTAATATCTTCAGCTGTCTCTGTGGTAACTACATAGGGGAGATGCATTCCTGAGGTTTGGAAAACACATCACCAAGGACGTCAGTTCTTGTTTTCGACAGATTATTAGCAGGTGAGGGAATGAATAAAGAAGAGGCCAAACTTCAACACATATTCCACCTGGACTTCTCAAACTTAAATCTTCAAAGCCGTTTGGAGCCGCAGGATGCTGATGCTGTTGAAAGAGTCTCCACTGACTGGGGATAGACTGTAGACTTATACTGGTTGGCAAGTAGGTCAATGAGTTATGAGAGGTAGATTTGTTCCATTACTGATCCAGGAGTGTGCTGATAATGCTGACCTCACCTAAAGTATGTGATCCCTCCAGTGAGAGATTGTAATTGGTGCTGAAGGCTCCAACAAAAGCAGCTAGAGGTCCTTTGTTTCTACATATGGAGGCTGTATAGAGACTTGCAGCAGTTTCCAACAAGAGACCTAAGTGTATAACTTCTGATGTTTAATTTATTATACACTACCTAAGTAAGTACTTTGTTCATTACCACCTCAATACTTCTTCCAGTATTTCCTGAATATTACTTGTCCATTACTTTATGTTAGTTTGCATGTAAGATTTCTTGTTGGGTCAAAAATTCCTACCATGATAGTAAAACATTTTTTGTAGTCATGGTTGTATGCTGCATTTTGACAGCACATACTGTATGTTGCACACTACCCATACCAATGTGCAAAGAGTGTGCAAAATATTTTAACACAGTCAAAGCCGCCGAGGGTAACACTAGACACACCCTGACTCCCCATAGTCTATCACTAGACAAGTTAATATAAATATACTGTTGCAATTGTGTCTGAATAATCAGGTAATTAATCATGAGAAAGGATGGAGGGGCTGGGTTTGGGAAGGGAGTAATCTGCTTTAAAAGTGAGTACTAGCGTGTGGCAAGTAGGAACCAAAGAAAAGAGTGAGGCTCTGTTTAAAGGGCTTTATCTGCTGGTCTGTGGCATTTACCTGATCGTCAGGTTCCACATCCGCTCCGTTCTTCAACCATGAGACCTGAGGCTTGGGGTCTCCACACACTGTACATGTTAAACTCAGAGTCTGTAGGAGGAACAAAAGACGTCTTGTTAGACAAACATGTACAAATTTACAAAAATTACACAATCACAGGCACTTACCTTCTTTTCCATAATGGTGACCACATCAGGCAGTCCTCCCACCACCTTACCACGATCTGAAACAAACCATTGTTAGTATTACCAATCATGCCTATTGCGTATTATATTGATGATGAACTCTGGGGCCTTATTCCTTCTAGGACAACTAAACAACCAGTAGCTTTATGATTATGGGGACATCATGTCTGATCATTTTAATGAGAAATAATCGTATTAACTGTATTAAAAATGGAAAATGGAAGGATGAACTCACTCTTCTCAGCATAAGCCTCAGCCCTGAAACACACAGAAAGAAAAGTTAGAGTACACTTATCATATACAGTATTGAGTACAACAAACTGCAACCTAAAATATGGCTCTCAGTATTCATTTGTCTTTTAAAAGCAATGAGTGTCAAATGTAACCCTGTAAATGTAGTATAGCCAAGTTTGGTTATGGTCTGTTTCCACTACCTGGCTCTGCTCACTGACCACACACATAATATCTTTTCCATTTTTGACTCAGTAGCAGTGGTCAGATGGTTTGCCACAAGGCATTCTGGGTTTAGAGCCAAACCTCATTACACTGTAGCTTACTCAGGGACTTAACAGAATCTTTTCAATGGGAAAAGTGATATTGCTTTGTAGTAACTGGGTGAGGGCTGTCGGAGCAGCATGAGAGGACCACAGGTCAGCCACAGGACCAGATGGCTGAGGAACTCTGCTCTCCTCTTGGCATGTCGATGCTCAATCAAAAGGGCAACAGGGTGTCACTTGTTTCCATGTGTTGGTAAAATCTTGTGCTTAAATGTCTCTCTTTGAATGTTAATTAGAAAAGGGATTTGGACAGTTTCCACTCTGCATGCACTGTTTAGTGTTTGGAGTTTCAATTGATTTTTCTAAATGGATTTGCAAAATTCAGTGTGGGGTTTCGCTTTGGCCCAATTAGGGACCCAAAAGGATCTCTGCTACCTGACTGCTTCTATTTTTAACATTGATTTTTATCTCAAATTATAATAGACTGGACTTTTTCAGATGGCAAGGCACTGGGTTCTGTGGATTCACTGTAGTTTTTGAAGTTTTGTTCAATTTGTAGATGGAGAGCAACCTTTGCTGAAGTTGTTCTGACCATTCATAAGCGGAAAAGCAGCTCTATTTACTTAAAGGTTTACTTTTCTGTTTCTGCACAGACAAGCACATGAAGCCCAAATAAAACAACTGAGCAACATTTCAATAGTAGCAGTTCAGTGAGAAAACACACATGAAGGCTCTGACCTCTGGTACAGGCATACAACAAGCTCAGCACAGTTTAATGTATGCTTGGCCTTGATCGGGGAGTGAAAATAATAAGCTCCCCCCGGGAACTTAGAAGGAGAGTCGTTCCAGTGTTTGGACACAGATGGGTAAAACAGCAGCAGTAGTAGATGCATCATAGGAGTGGTCTGTCTATTGATCCTTCAAATTGATCTCATTGGAAAGGGTGAGTTGGATTTACATGCATCTTGTGTTTAGTAAAGTAAGCTGTGTGTAGAAGCCAGTAGAGGTTTGGCTGAACTGGTCTATTCCATGTATTCTCTCTAACACGATCCAGTGAGCAAAACGTTTTAAATGTGGAGATTAAAATAGAAATCAATTTCATTTCTTGTTATTTTTAATATTCAAATTTAATGAAAACCACTCAGTCAAAAAAAATCAAATTTATTCATGGTAAACACTGTGCTACTATTAAACTAGGATAAAGAATATAGTTTTCAGTATATGAACAGAAAGTATGCTGGGCAATCATTACACACAACTTTGAGCTACCAGATGTTAAACTTGCAATGATGAAGCAGTGTAAGTTCAAATGTGAAGAAACATCATTAGCAAGAGTTAATAGTTGGACTAAAATAGAAAGGCACAAGTAAAGGAACAGATTTGAGAGGGTAGTCTTACTTGAGTTTCTGGAACTCGGCGAAGGCCTTCTCATACACTGTAATAGACAAAAACAGAATAGAACTTTATATTTTCAAGTGATATTCCAATAGAAATCTACCTTTTGAGTATAAAACCACTCAACCCTGACTTAAAAGGTCGCTTTGAAACCGTTGCTCACTCTTTCACAAACAACCGCAGCACTGCTCGGCTTTAATATTTAAACTGAAATGTTGGTGAAACTAACATATTGTGGTGAAAATATAAAAACACTACTTCATGGCATATCTTCACAGCTTGAGGAGGGAGATAATGCAACATGGAAGCAGTGAACATATACACCATTTGTCGAAAATATAACTAAGCATAACAGAAGAACATAGGAGATGTTGGTTATGCTTAAGGAGAGGCTATTTTCTGCATGAAAACCTCTCGCTATTAAAATCCATTGTAGCCAATATGATTTCTAGCTGACCACAGCTGCAGTTTTTAGTGAAAGAGCAGACTGCTAACTTTTTTACAGCCAGTTTTCAAGCCCACAGGGATGAGTGTTTGATACTCAAAAGGTTGGAGTATCACTTCAAAGTCTTAAACTACAGATTGAAGTCAAGAGCTCCATAAAAACAAGTGTCTCTGTTGCTTCCACTCCTCTTTTTAACTGTATTATCAATAAAAGGCGCAAGTCACATTGAAAGAGAGAGCAAATGAGAGTGAGAAGGTACTGACCATCACCACTGAGGTCCAGTTTGCGTTTATGTGTGTTTTCAGGGTCAGTGATCATGATGGAGTACATTCCTTTATCCTTCTCCATCGGCTCAATCACCTGTGAAACAATCAATCAGTTAAGAAATTGTTTATTTCTACTTGTATGTCTTTAATTAATGGTTTAAAAAAGATTCATTCATCTACCGGGTAATTACAATTATTAAGCTTTCTGACAAAAAAGGAAGACACACTGCTTAATTAATTAAGCTTAATGAATTAATTTTAAAATGTGTTATGTTTTATTCATTAGCCACCCCTTCTAAAGGTGACATTATCTATTAATTATTCTCCAAGTTGCCCTGGTATCACTTCTACAAAGAGGACTTTCAAGCAACAGTACCACTGCCTGATGAGGTTTATTATCATAAAATGACCCATGTATGATCCAGTTAAGAGGCATATACTGTTCAGTATTGTACAGGAGAAGATAATACCTCCATTGTTGCCATAGAAGGAGTTCCTCCAATCACAGCCTTGTCACTGTGGGAGAGTTTAGTCTCACTGAGGAGAGGAGAGGAGAGGTTAGTGTGTATGTGTATGTGTATGTGTATGTGTATGTGTATGTGTGTGTGTTTGTGTGTGTGAGCGCTGGTGAAGCCTGCTTCAGAGGTAATGGAAAATCATGTTTACATGCCTGCCTAATGTTACGCATAGGGATACCAATTTCTCTCTCATGGTATCTGTCGCTCTCTCACCCACACTCACAGAAAAGATGGGGGAGAGGTTAAAAATCTAATCTCTGTCATTTTAGTTCTTTGAATAATTGAATAACAGCTCTACTACCCCCCTGTCATCTTTCTCTATTTCCCTCTTTTTCACATCTTTTCTTTCTTTCTGTCCACTCTCTTTCACTCTACTTCCCCTCCCACATTTTATAATCTCTAGGGTATGACAGAGTGCTTTTAAGTGCAGAAAAACCTTGCTTCTTTATAGGAAATGATAGGGGTGTGATTTTTGTCACAAAACAGGGCAATTTTACTGCAATAACCAGGATAATGAAAACACTTGCCAACAGCCATCACAAGTTTTATTATGTGGCTTATTGTTTTTGCCTCTCCCGGCGGTTTAACTTGAGAGAAAAGCAAAATAATGTGTTTGTGGTCAGCATATTTATAGGCAGACTTAAAAGAATTCTCTTCTTCCTCCTAAAACCCCTGCTGCAACCACGAATACTGCAATATTGCATTATTTTCTTCTTCTTCTTCTTCTCCTTAGTAGTAGTCGGTGTTTTAGTAGTAGTAGTAGTGTTATTAGTTTTAATTTCTTACCCATGATACCAGGTGATGTTCATCTCTGAGGTGTAATACTTCATGTGACACTGCAGCTGAATGCCTGTTGCCGTGCAGTTAATCACCAGCTCTGCCGCACTGGCTCCTAGAGGAGGTGATGGGAGGTGATAGAAGTTGTGGAGGGCACATTTAAAATCAGAATCAGATACATATTTTCCATCTGCTGCTGGATAAGCTGGCCTCTCTCTGCTGGGAGGAGAGCAACAAGATGCACTTTTTTTTTTTTTGCTCAGAACTAATCAAATAGAATTAAACTTCCATCTGCAGCCATTTGAGCATGTAGTACCCATTTTAAGACTTCCCTTTTTATGTTACCTTTATCCATCTCGGAGAGCAGAATTGTAGTAATGAAGCAGAGTGCAGAATGTATGCTGCATTCAATAAAACGCTTCAAAACATCAGAAGCCTTAATAACTATTTTTATTTTTTTATTTTTTTTTTTTTAAGCTGTTACACCTAAATGGAGTTTTATACTACACTGTGACTGTGTGGGACTTTGCTCACTGCACATTACAAGTGTACAAGTGTGTCATCCACCTGGTCACATCACCATGGTTTCCCATTATCACAGTAATGAACCCTCTTCTCCTCTGCAACCACTGCTGTAACAGTTGCTGCAGAGCTGTCAAGTGACTGTCTCTTAAAATAGGAGTAAGATTCTCCTCCACACTGTCACTGTGACAGCGCGGTGGAATTTTAAAGTGATTTCACCACATGACGACATGATGGCCAAATGCTTCCAGCATGACAACTTCTGCCACATGCTGATAAGTGTATGTGTGTGTGTGAGAGTATGGCAGGGAGATTTTAAAACAGAAATGTATCAGCCTGGTAATAAATCTAAATCTCTTATCAATGTGGTTTGATTGTGTCATGTTAAATTTAGATCATTTGCACTACAGTGGGTAGATGATGATGATGATTTAGTACTGTTTTTAATATGGATTTCTGTTAGTGAGATAATTTGTGCCTGTGTATTCACTTATGTGCGTGTGTGTGTGGATGTGTGTGTGGGTGCGGGTGTGTGTAAAAGGCAGGTACCCACCAGCCAGTTGGCTGATCTTGTTGATGGCATCCTCAAAAACTAGAAGAGAGGCAGAGAAACACTAGGGTCAGAGAACGAGCCAAGAGGATGGAGAGTCACGATGCTGCCCTCTGGTGGCTGCATTCAAATCTCAGTAAGGGAAGGTTTAAATACAGCCAGCAGGTGAACAAGTTGGCAAGAACTATTTTAAAAGAGTTGTCAGAAAAACACAGTTGGCATGTGTTACAAATACATTAGTTTACCATGTACACACAGAGAAATAGGGGTATCATTTATGTATCCAAAGATACATTTGTCAGAAAAATATCCATAAGGTATGGAAAAGGTCCTTAAGGGGATAACTGTGGACATTTTGTTTAATTTTAAAGGTACAGAATCATGGCTAACATAACGGGGTACATAATTCACAAATCAGTAATCACAAAATTTTGATTTAAATAGAGAGTTGGATTTTTTAAAATAAAACAGGCTACTAGTAAATTACCCTTGTAATTTTTGGTCTGAGTGACCAGGGAATAATTTAATGAGCAATGAAGTAACTACAGCACTTCCATTCAGTTTTTAAATTTTGCCACATGGACGTTTGGGCAAGGCGCACTTCTTCAGTGTGTATTGGCAACTTCACAATGTATCTATTTGAGGGATTTTCTTTATTTAATCAAGTAACTAACTGCTTCCACAAGCCATTACAAATATTGCCAATTTTTAATCACCTAAGTATTATCACTGTTTTATTGTCAATCTATTTCCTCATTCTTTGCATTCCTCCACAGGGACTCGTTATTCTGTGTTTATTTAACTTAATTTTATGCTGTGACCCTCCCTCATTGAGCCCCTGCGTAGCTGGGTTGTGCAACCTTTTTTTTTCCAGGCATGTGCCCCTGGCAAGTGCACTGCTGAAGCTTACAGGGTTTAAAACTGGATTTAGGACATTACAGAACTCACTGGTTTGGACAAATCAGTTCTAGCTAAACAATACAATGAAAAGGAGCTAAAAAGTGTTAAAATACGTAAACTAGTTGTTATTTCTTTAAATAAAGTTTGGTGAATAATTGCAAATGTTTGTCTCTGAATATAAGGGTATGTTTCTGCCACACAAAGGTTCAAAATGGAATGTCGCTCACCCCAATGGGTACATTTTTGTCACTAGGGGTACAGAAATGTTCTTTCAGAGGCACGAAAAAAGAAGGTACAAATATGTACCATTCAAAGGTACAGTGCTGACAAAGCTTTTGTACCCTTTTAGGTCCATGTCTGTACCTAGACTTCTTACTGTGTACAGATAAAGTATATATATATACATTTGGATCATATTGTTTTTCTGTCTACCACTTTTTAATGAGCATCCATCAAACCCATTTTCAATTCATATTTTTCAGTGGCCGTTTTATTTATTCTTGCTCAGTTAAGACAACCAGCCAGCCAGCAAGTCAGTGAATTACTGAATTAATCAGTAAGATATATTAAGTACGGAAAATATGTTTACCTTTTCCAGAGATGTTAATTTGGCTCATATCTTTTCCTCTGTCATCACTGATGGTGGCCTTATAAACTCCTGTTGTCTTCAGTGAAAACTGCAGGAGAAACAGGAAACACATACAATAGCGTGAAGAACATGGGAAGCACATTGTTGCATTTTGTACAAAACCAAATCACTGAACAGAAATGTTGCATCCATACCAATTGACTTAGTATACACACTGCAATACACCATATCCTGGTACATACATATATACGTCCATATATAACCAGGCATAGAAATAAAAGTATTGTACATGGTTTAATAGCATTTAGATTAAAATGACCAAATTGAAATTACCAGTTTAATTGGCAGTTTACAGACTCCTGATCCCAGGTCAGGTTTCACATCAGGGATGATCTCTGTGTCTTCTTTATACCAGTGGAACTCTGATTCCTTCTTCAAGTTAGCAACCTGCAATTAGAAACATATTTACAAATATTATTAAAACAATTCACATAGCTTTTTTTTTGTATTCTATATCGTAGATTATGGAATCCCAGTGGCACCAATTCAGATAGACCCAGCCCAAAAACTGCATAAATCTGTATCTAAACAATTTATCAGTCCTGGGTTTTAGATAGGTTGCACCTCATCTTTTCATAGCAACCCAACTATTTAAAAGTGTAACAGATTCATTAAATATTTTCTGCCTTATAGAAACCTGTTATCAATATCATTAATGCTGCACACTCATTACAAGATGCAAATCCAAACAAGTCAGTGATGTGTATAAAGTTCAGTTTCTGTGGTGGTTTATTAAGACCAAGAGATGCCTCAACATCTGTACTTTAGGCAGTTTCTCTCACCCCATCTCATGGATACAAAATTAAATCTGTCCCTCAAGAGATTGTTGGCTTGTGGTTATTTTTAAAGAATATATTTTACACAAACAAATCACTGACACCACCTACAAATGACTATTTCTGCAACTACTATTTCTGCAAAGTTGTTGGTGCTTGAAAAGAAGCATATTCCCCACTTAATTTAATGTATGTGTTTGTTTATTCAGAATGCACTTACTTAGGCTAAACAAACAGATCAAACAGATGTCAGCTGCAGATTGTCTTGAGGGATATGAACAATACTTCGATTTTAAAATTGTTTTAATTATATACGTCATGCTAACAAAGCCAAGCCGAGCCAA
This sequence comes from Dicentrarchus labrax, assembly GCF_905237075.1. Lineage (NCBI taxonomy): Eukaryota > Metazoa > Chordata > Actinopteri > Moronidae > Dicentrarchus > Dicentrarchus labrax. The sequence continues at coordinate 20,357,533 of NW_026136719.1, read as the reverse complement.
AATCCTGACAGTGTAATTCTAGTTATTTTCAATCTGGACCTTATCATTAAACAGCATTGGCGCATCCGGCACTCAGCCTCCATAGAATAGCTCATCAGCTATCCACAAATCAGTGTAAATATTCAATAATTATTGAGTTTGGCTGTGTTTACCTTGCAGACCAAAGTGACAGAGCAGTCCTCTCCAACCTGAAGTGACAGGAACTCACTGAAGTGGGGACCTGTGGTGGATAAATGCAGGAGAGAAAGGCCCAAGGAAGGGACATAAGCTTAAAACAAATTACTTGTGGACAGTGATTGTGTGAGCTCCATTAACTGCCTGGTGCATAAGTTAAAGGTGGTTTCAACATTCCTAATACAAGATACCACAGTGGAATATCCTTGAACACCTACATCGGCTGTTCTATAAATGTCTAAGTCTGGGATTTGTTTTGTCATGTAGCGAGCCATTTCAGATGGGTCCATTATGAGTTTAAAGATTCCAGCTCCCAGTTGAAGTGATATTGGTCTGTTTCTTTCTTGTACACTCACTGATTAGATTAGTTGTCTCCCAGGCAACGTAGTGGTGTTCTGGTCTCAGGCTAAGTAGAGTAAAGCTCATACAAGCTTAAAAGTGGATGATGTTTTGTGTTTCTTACCCTCTTTGACTCTGATGTACTCTCTCCTCTGGTAGTCAGCCTCAGCAAGCGCTGCCTTGAAAGCTGTGTATACATACAGATACACATAAACAGAGAATAATTAAAAGATCAAAGTGTTGCCAGTAGTTGCTATAGATTTCTTCAGTGGATTAGCAAGCTAATGGTCCCCTGTATGAGAGTGGAATCATAATTTATGAAAAAAAAAAAACAACATAGCTGCTTCAAACCTACCTTTACATTTATCAACTGATTACATTTCCATCATGTATCTTATGCTAGTCATACAGTAAGTCTACTGCCACACACACACACCCACCTACACCTATACACAAGGACATGCATAGTGCATATGTCTCAATAGGCTGTGTTCTGCCTGAGGACCTGGCCTCTCTTACCATCTCCAATGAGAACCAGGGAGCTCTGTGCTTTGCCTCCTCCATCTGTGATCTGGCAGGTAAATGTCCCCTCATTCTCCTCGGTGAAATGGTCCATGATGAACTCAATGATACCTGTAGAGACGTCATGACCCATCTTGTTGGGCTGCAGAAAAATAGAGTTGCTTGTAAAAATGCCATAATGCACTCGATGATAGACTAGACGGATACCTATTTCCTGTAGTTATGGCTTTAATGTTGCAACATGCGGCTGACTGAATGACTGACTGAATGTACATCTCTCCCCATGTCCATGCCTTAAACTACAGTGTATCTTACATCAGCTCCAGACAGTTCCTTGTTGTTGGCAAAGAATTTGTAGGTGACATTGGAAGAAATCTCCTCAGCCTGCAGCCAGAACCGCATTCTGCCTCTCTCCAAAATCTTATAGGCCAACTCTGATTTCAGTGGTATGACTGCAGGAGAGAAGAGGAGACGAGGGGAAGGTTACGGGTTCAAAAACATTATTGCGCTTATTTACTAATAACATAACCAAACTAGTGTTCATTTATCAGCAACAGAAGAGGCAAGGAGAAGAGACAAAAGAAAAGGATAGGTGAATAGTGGTTAGGCAGGTGATGCAAAAGCAGGTAAGACTTTTTTGAATCAAATAAAAAGAGAAATGTGTTCCTAAAAGAAGAAAGAAATCTGAAAGGTTCAAAGCAAGTCAGAACAAAGCAAAATGAAGGCGTGAAAGGGAGAAACCAAAAAATAGGGAGAGTGGGTAAAACAGATTAAAGACGCAGCAGAGGAAAAAGTGTAAGAGAAGAGAGATTAAAAAGGACAAAGAGAGAGATTATGAGAGATGGAAAGAGTCAGCCAGAGGTACCTACTTGGGTGTCTGATATCATAGCTGAGTGCCAGCATCTTAGCCAACTCTGAAATGTGAAAAGACAACTTATTCATTTCATGCAGCCATGGGCACAAACTAGCAGCTACAATACATGTTACACTTTGTACACAGATATTATTTTATCATGCACTTTCACAGGGTGCTTCAAGTACCAAGTCTGGAGTTGGAGAAGTCACTAATGTAACTGAGTTTAATAGGAAGAGGCAGATAAATGCACAAACAGCTCTATAGCCATAGGGAAGACAATACATTATGGCTCGGTGTTCTTTAAAGCCTAGAACTGGACCCAAAGGTCCACTCTGAAACTCCCCAAACCAACTGCATTGAGAGTTAGTAGATTAAATCACTGGAATCTTCCCAAGTACCTGTCATAATAGCGCAATGTATGAAAAGTTGTATACTTGGAGTTTAGAAATGATTCTAAGTTAGGCTGAAGAAACTGTAGGCCAAATGGGAAGCAATCACTGCAAGGTACACTGAATAACATATCATAGTGTCTGGTAGCATAGTGGTGCAATAGCAAGAAAAACATTGTGAAACTTTCTGACAGGAAGCCCTTTGCCATGATGACATGGTTTTTAAAACACACAAACTGCCCTAAGCTCAGAGAAATTTTGTGAGCAACGTGCTCTGCTAGTACTCATCAGATGTTTAATGAAATTGTTTGTTGCCTACATGCCAGTGTGATCGTTTTTTAAGCACAGTCTCATTACTTTCATCTTTATTTCATCCCACACAGTGCCTCAGTTCTTCAATACATAGTTTCCTTTTGAATTTTGCTTAAGTCTGTACTTTTGATGTACATGTCTAACTGGATGCTGCAGTACAGCTGTACACATTTTCATGATCAAAGCATGAAAGATATTTGCTTGCACTATTTTAACAGATGGAGGAGATAATATTTAATGCGATGTAAATGCTGATGAGATTATGAATAATGGCAACAATTCAAATTACGGTATGTCAACAGGAATAAATAATCTGTCAGTCTGGGCTATGAATAAATGTAACATAAAGGATTTTCAATAGTTTAGGTTGTAGATAGAATTTTTAATCAGTTCCTGTACATTTAGAAAGCCAGAGTTTGGCTGAGTAAAATCCTACCTTCAGCAGAGATCTTATAGCTGGATGACACTCCCTCTGTGTTGGTGACAGAAACAGAATACGTCCCGAAGTCCTCTTTATCTGCATTCTTAAAGATCAGCTTAGAACTACAATGCAGACACAGACATAAAGACAGAGAGATGATGCATGCTCAAGATTTCAAAACGCATTTTTTGTTTGCATGTGTACACCAAATATTTGTGTGTGTGTGTGTGTGTGTGTGTGTGTGTGTGTGTGTGTGTGTGTGTGTGTGTGTGTGTGTGTGTGTGTGTGTGTGTGTGGTGTCTTACTGGCTGCCTTCGGTTTTAATCACAACTCCTTTGGAGAAATCTGTGATTTCTTTATAATCTTTCTTCCAGATGAACTGAGAGCCCTCGTTCATTTGGCACGACTCGAATGACATAACAATGTCACCCGACTTCTCATCCACACCACAGGATACCTCCTGGAAACCTTGAATACAAAGAGACAGGCCAACACACACAAAGTGAGCGTTTTTAAACTGCGCATATTTTAGTCAAAAAAGGCACAGAAGGAATATTGTCCATAGATTTTATATTTCACTGGTTTTTTTATTAGATTTCTCTTCTCCACTTGCAACTTTCATCTTGCCTCTAGCACTTTCGCAACAAAGTGCATCATTCCAACTTAACAAAGCCATAATAATAATCTCCTACTGTCTGTAAATAAATGTTACCTGCCACAGCCTTGGCATACACAGGGTCAGATGGCATTGAGGCCATACCCACTCCAGCAGCATTGACCCCACGTACTCGGAAAATATAGCTAGTGTTCGCCTCCAGACCTGTTACCTAGGAAACAAACAGAAGTGTTAGTGAAGGGAAGAGAGCTATGATTTTTTTTCTGCACCAGTGTTAATCATTAGTTTGGGGACATTTGACAGGGACGGTAACTGTGACATTAACTTTGTTGCAGTATGTTTTTCTTCAACATCACAAACCGCTGCAGATTTCTCAGTTTCTGAGTGACAGCTGTAGTAAATTCTGAGATCCAGCAGCTGCTGCAGCTAATAAATTCATAATATATAGTCATATAGTAGCACCCATTTTTTTTGCAATAAATAAATGAATGACATTTTTATTCACTCATAATTAATCTGTACTGTTTTGCAACCCGTGTTTTATTAGGTCACTAAATATTCTTCACACTACACAGGTACCACATACATACAATGTTTTTTTGACTGACTTTACATGTCACGTAAATAAATCACCAAATTGCCACTACTTTTCATTCTAAGCATATCCATCTACTGTCTTAGCTTTTTTTTTCTTTCTTCTGTATTTAACCCAGTAACTTTTTACTTTATCCACTAGGTGTCAGTATCATACAGTTTAATGTAAGCGCATGTACTATGCAACAGTGTGAATAAAACAGTTTAGGCTGGTACTGAAGGCTGAAATGTAATGGACAGAAGTTTGTAAACAATATTATAGAACAGCATCAGGAGCACAATGTACAATAGTAGAACAATAGTAACTTGTTTCCGCAATGCTGACACCAAACACCAGTTCTGCAACAATAACATTTTCTACAGTAAAGGTGTGTGTTAGTTTTTGCCATGCCAGAAGCTGTTTTACACTTTGTGACCAATGTCTGCTGAAAAAAGAAAACAAGAATATATGGCATAACTTTATGATTACTTTCATTATTGATTAACCTGTCAATGATTTTCTTGATTGAAGTGAAATATGCCCATCACAATTTCCAAAAGCCCAAGTAGACGTATTCAAACTGCTTGTTTTGGCTGACCAGCAGTCCCAAAATCTAAAAACTAGTAACTTCACTGTCATTGTCATTCACAATTGAGAACTAGAGAATTTTGGGCAGTTTTTTTTACAAAATATACATAGTATTTTATTTTTTTCTTAATCAATAAAACACGTTTTTGACTTAAAATAGCACATATGAAAAGATTTCAGATATTCATACTTAACCCTAATGTAACCCTCAAAGAAATGAACCATAAATAATATTAAACATGTTCTCAGTATGTTTTGGTTATATCTCACCTTGAAGAAACGATGACTGACAGCCGTCTGATTGGCTGTGGTCCACTCAGAAGTGCCCTTCTTAGCGTATTCAACATGATAGCCTGTAATTGGTCCAGAACCAGCATAGACAGGCTTTTGCCACTCAACCACCAATGAATTATCTCTCACTTCAGTGAAAGTCAGGTTATAGGCAGGGCCTGAAGACACACAGAATAAGAGATTACATACAATTTGTATTTGTGTAAAAAAAACAAAAAACACATTCACTCTCTTTCTCCTAATTCTCAAGGCTAATTGGTTTAAATGAGCATGATTGCCCTTAACTTGTATAGGCTTCATGTTTTTTAGGCAGGTTTCAAAGTTTGCCAGTGAGTCAGTTAGAAGAGGTTTACTAACCAGGCTCTGGCATAGTCCAGGCCTCACAGGTGAAATCGGCTGATTGTTTGGAAGCTGTTCCGAGGCCAGCCAGATTGGCTGCATACACATGGAACTGATAGACTGCTCCCTCTGTCAAGCCCTCCACCTGTCAATAAAACAGTTACCGTGGTTAATAAAATGCCAATCATCATTATCTTTAACAAACTGGGCAAGCTGCTATCCAAACTTACACAAGCCGACACAAAACAACCACTGTGAAATAGTGGATAGTTAAAGTAAATGAGTGCTTGGTTAAAAAGTTGCTTATTCAGAGATCCTAATGGACCCAGATATTTTTTTTAGAATGTGGAAAACCAAACCAAACCATACTTAAAACAAAAGTATGTGACTTAAGCTTTGTTGTGACATCAAATAACAATTAACTGAAGTGCTTGGATACACTTCATGTCAAAATTGTAGGTTCCTCTTCCGTTTGTTTTAAGGTAAGCTTGACAGATGTTATGGTACCTTATAAAGTCTTTCTGTGAGTGGTGGGATGTGAACCTCCCTCCACATGGTTGTTCCGCTGCGTCTTTTGTCCACGTAATACTCCTTGATCTTTGCTCCTCCAGTGTGAAGAGGCTTTTTCCAGTTAAGAACCATTGAATGGCCGTCACAGTTCAGCAGTCCAATGTCGTAGGGAGAAGAGGGGATGGCTGAAAAGGCAGTACTGAATTTCAATGCTTATAGTTACAAAGAATGTGTTTATTTATTGGTTAGGATCCCCATTAGCTGGGCCCTAAAACACAACTAGTCTTCCTGGGGTCCACATTTAAAAGCACTACAGTCCAAACAAACCAAAACGTTAAATAACATACATTAAACATTACGGTCAACACTAATGACAAACATAAGACATATTAGTGATGTCAAAAATCTAATCAAAATGATCATCACAGTCCAGTACGTAGCAGATAATCATCACCATTTCACCACCATCATCAATAATAATAACCAAAAATGTAATACTGACTGAGGGCAGCCTTAACAGTCAGAGGTGCGGACTCCTGGGATTCATCACTAAGACCCAGCTCATTAATAGCCTGGACACGGAACACATAGGTTTCTCCTTTGGTCAGACCACTAACCACAAACCTGCAGAAACAAAGCCACAGAAACCCACACGTAATCAAAGAAAGACACATTTGTGTGCAATACAGCATGTTTTTTGTTGATTTGAAAACATACTTGGTGCTCTTGTGAGGTTTGTGATTGGCCGAGGTCCAGTCCTTGGACCCCTTCACGCACTGGTCGATATAGTAGCCAATCAGATTGTTGGGTTCCTTTGGAGGAGCCCACTGGATGAGGACAGAGGTGTCTGTTTCCCTGGTAGAAATCACCTGACCGGGAGCAGATGGCACACCTGAAGACAAACATTTACATTCATAGGCAATCTTAAACAAATCAACAGCTTAAGTGTGGATTCATTCCACTGTTGTAGAAAATATATTCATCTGTGTAACACTATAAATAATTGGACAGAAACAGACCTTTGAGCTCCTGAGTCTCGATAGGTCCAGTTGGCTCTGATGGCTCGCTGTTTCCATACATATTGGCAGACACAACTCTGAACTTGTATTGTTTGCCCTCTGCCAGGTCAAATACGGCATAACGGGGAGATCGAATAGGAACCTGAGTGTTAACACGCTGCCATGCACCAGTGTCTGCCAGGCACTGTGGGGAGAGAGAGACAGAGAGAGAAAGTGCGCTTACTGATACTACACATACACGTAGTGATATGCTTTGCTAAATTTGAGCCTGGACTTATTGCAGATCTTTGGACAAATCTAACTGTTTAGATTAAACCAGTAACTTCAAAATAGTCTTATCTAGTGTAGTTGATCAGAAACATGCACAAAAAAAGCTTTTATTTTCATCATGCATGAAAACATCATCTTCTACATCAGTGAAGATGGTATGGTCACTAGAGTAGTTTGCCTAATATCAGTCTGTCATCTTTACTAACCATTCAAATCAGTCAGTCTTGCCTTTTTTATAGAATTTATAGAAATGAAATTAATATTGTTGGGCCAAATACAGCATTGTACAGGAAAGTACTTGTTGTCATTCACACATTTAATTTATTTATTCAACCAACCATTGTATGTGCCTCTGATTATGTAATCCTGTTTTTTTTTAATCCACCCCTTTGCTTCCAAGGAGAGAGAGGAGTACAAATATTTTCACACACCGATGATGTCGAACCACACAGCAGCTTTACTGGAGTAGAGAAGGGCTTTCAAACATAGAAGAACGTGCATTCTTACACTGATAAGGCATGCATCTAAGTAGCACAGTGTGTACACTGTTGTACTCAAAGCAGCATTGATGACATTGTTTGTTACCTTTTCTATGTAGTACCACATGGGAGCCTTGCTGGAATATGCAGGAGCTTTCCAGCTCAGAACAACATATGTCCTGTCTGTTTCTGAGGCATTAATTCCTGATGGAGCACCTGGAGGCTTTCCCTCAGCTACACTCAAACACACAGAGAGGTGATTAAATACACATACACACTAGTACTTTGAGACATATACTGTTGTCCTGCAACTGGATATTATAGATATTATAAACAAGAAATAGATATATATTAATTATAGTAACAACTCACCTTCCACTTCATCATGGTAAGACACAACGTCTATTTTTCCTCCAAGTTTTATGGCTACAGGAAGGCAAAACCAACATTATCAGCAATTATGTTCACGTTGAAGTTCTAGTACTTGTTTATTTGGTCAAATGTTTTTGTTTGGCTAGAGATTTAGATAAATGTTCTTTTGTGGTTCTTGAAATGTATCAAATAAGCACACTGGGATCAAATATTATCCATCATCACATTATATAATCAAATATATGTCAGTTGTTGATCAACGGTAACAGAAGGACAACTGCTCTGACAAAAGAAGGCCACATCATTCAAACATAAACCAAACTTTGTACGATGACCCTTAAATGTAGCAGAGTCCAATAAAATAGTTTGGTCAGTGAAACAAAATGATCAGACACGCAATAAATTCTGAAGTGTGCGTGTCCAAGATTTGTTTTTGTATTGAATAACGTGGAAACATTCACAAATTAGCTGTTGAACTGTGTTTGTGTCCAGTCAATGAAAGCAAGTAGCAAAACAACCATTATATTGATATGATCATGTCATGTGTATATTCCATTCAAAACAGCAGTGACATTTGGCATTTGTCAGCAACTACAGGTGGGACGCATTTCAAATCTTCAAATTCTGTAATATAAAAGGTAGGGGTGACATTTCCAGTTAAACCCACCATGGAGCTTGGCGAACTCAGTGGGGTCCAGTGCAGCGATAGGATCAGACATGCGGGATGGTTTGCTGATTCCGTGCGAGTTGACTGCTCTGACTCTGAAGTAGTAGGAGTGTCCTTCAAACAGCCCAGACACTGGGTATTTACAGATCTTAATTGGGTGATCATTGCACTGGGTCCAGTTTTCAGTTCCAACCTCACATCTGTAAAATTAAGATCAAAAGAGACAAGAAAAGTAGTTCAGGAAAGTTCCAGAAAGCACAAAGAAAACCTTATTATATACCTAGGCTTACATTAATACAATATTGTGTTAGATATTTGACAGGTATCATGCTGTTATGGCTCAAAAAGAGACCATAAGTTATTTAATCATCATGTCATAACAGATAATAATTTTATGTTCTGAAGTAGTAGAGGTTTGGTTTGCAGAAGAGATTTTTACAAGATCCTACAAGATGGTGCAACTCAAAATTACGAGCACAAGAATACTTTCAGAACTTCATGCAGTAATAAGAGGCCGTAGCTGAGTAAATTATTATAGTGATTAATAATGGCAAGTGCATTAGAATACAGTGGATTCAACATTGTAAGTAAGAGTTGAGAAGTGGTCAAGTAATAAATCAATCAACAAAAAATGAGCTACATAGAGATCATTTTCTGTCCCTTATGGTGCTTGGTAAAAATATGAAATGTAGTTCTGTTACAAGAAATATGAAAAAGGTGATTGCAAACAAATGATTCTTGGTTTAGACTCCTATAAGTTAGTGAGCCAAGCGCATTTAAGCTTCTATTGGTTAAATATGTAGGGACAGAAAGGGTCAATAAGAGTACATCTGAAAATAAATGGAGGAGTAAAGAGAAAAAGGGAGTACTCTCATACTGTAGCTGTAGCTTGATAATCAAACAAACACTATGTGATGACTTACAGTAATCAGTTTGTCTTTATGTTGGTCAGTTTATCTATTTATGGTGTTTATATCAGTAACTCCTACTTGTCCACAAAGTATCCCAGGATTGGTCCCTCTGTGGTGGTATTTGGGGGCTTCCATGACACAATGACATAGTCTCTATTGGCATCGTGGATCTTGATGTCCATAGGAGCACCAGGTGCACCAGGGACTGGGGGGGGACCATCTACGCACAAAATGACACACACACTTTCATTATAAGTAAGTAATACATATCTAAATAACAAACAGTCACAAAAAACAGGCAAGTATTATGTTGACAACAATGAAATAAAAACCCAGTATGATTCAAGTTTCAAATTGTAATCATTGGTGTTTGATTTCAAGTTATCAACTCCTCTCACCTGAGACAGAGACAAAAGCACTGTGTTCTGCAGTGCCTCCTTTAGTGACCATGCGTAGTGTGTAGAGGCCTTCATCATCTTTGAAGAGGTTAGGAAGAGTCAAGGTGGTGACTCCTCTGCCAGTTTCAATCTTCACCCATTTAGAATCAAACAGACGTGTGTCTGGAAATGAGACAGGATCCTGAATTCATTGTCACCTCCTGCATAATTGTTATAAACCTCCATTTTAAACTTGCCCTTGCAATATGTTTCTATAAATTAAACATGTGGTTTTATTGCATATAGTGAATATAGAATATAAAAGATTAACTTATAACAATTTGCTCTTATACCACATGGCACCTTTATGTAATGTCTATAGACACTCATGAATTGGGGGTATATTGCTAGAGTGTATTTAACTACTTTCACTATAATTAATTAGCAATAGAAATAGTGTCCATAACAATTTCATCCCATTTTTCCATTTCTGTGCCTTTGGCTGCGTGTCGGCTAAATTGGGTCTGGTAGTCGCCTTGGCAGGCAGTATATATTAATAGCAATTATAGTGTAATTACTTTGTCATAAAATGCAACTTCATAACAATTACCATCTCTGTACCACTGTGCCTCAGGCTGCAGGTTGGCCAGGTTGGGGGTCAGGGTCATAGTAGCAGTCAGTGATGCAGATTCTCCCTCAGTCGCAAAAACAGGCCCAAACTTTTCCAGAAAAGTGATGTTGATTTTAGTGTAGTGGATCTTAGGAAGCATGGCAGCTGAGAAATTGGGGGAAAGGAAGAAACTATGAATATAAGAGTGATGGGAATATGGCTGGTGGTTGCTTCACATTACTATGATGAGAGAAAAGAGAGACATATTTTATTCCCTGATCTTGTGATTTCTGGACATGTTAAGACGGAGCTGGAGGAAAATATGATGCTTACCAGTGTAAGGCAGCCATGCATAAGGACAGGACTCCTCTTCCTGCTTAAACCCTACATGATAAAAAACAAACACACCAAAAGTTAAACATTATTAGCAGCAGTCAGTTGTAATAATTAAGTAAGTAATCATTGAACAAGCAGAAAAATGGTAACTGATAGCAGTAAAGGAAAACTGATGGCCTAAAATGGGCAGGTATGGATCCAAGTGCCTCAGCTAAATATAATGACAAATGGTTTGTTTATGAAACTTCAGTTATTATTAACTGAACAGAGATGTTAGAAAACACAGCTTTAGCTCTGTCAGAGTTGCAGAGTCCTGCAAATAAAGATAATAAATGTATTATTAGTAAAGTAGTTTAGATCTTAGCTAATGGCTAATCTTGAGATAAGGGTGAAGCTCTGCCTTAAAATATCATTTATAGGCATTTATAGAACCCACTGATATCCTCTTGCAACTGGTAGTGCAAGAACTTGACATGACAATGTATGATAAAAACTACAACATCAGATACAACAATCAGATAGAAGGACTTACTCTTGACAATGATGGAGGCCTGACTAGAGGCCTGTCCATGGTTGTTACCAGCCACCACAGTGTACTGGGCGGTATCATCAGTTGAGCAGCTAAATATACACACATAATAAAACACACGTTAAGTATACCTTAAATATACGACTCTCATTGTATTTAATCAAAAGAATATTTCTTTAAATAGCCAACATATGTGTGACTGAGACCATGGATTATCCTAACAAGGTTCTTCACTGCCTTATATCAAGCCAGGGATGTTGAAAGTGACTATAAAAACATGGAAAATGCCTACATACTAGACGTACACGATATCCTAAAGGATCTGCTCCAAAAGGACTAATTGTAAACCACTGAAGTAATGTCAGTGGGATTTGCTTTTACAATGTATGTATGAAAGTAATACACCGAATGAGCACTAATTTCCCAACTGAATGCATTATGTTGCCAGGGATCATCAGCAGCTGAGCGGGCACAGTAAAGATTGTGCGAAGCCCTGTTCACACATACAGTAAAAGCTGCAACATTGCTGGGTCCATTTCTCTGGGGAAGGTATTGGTTTTAACTTGCAGCGCTCCTGCTCTAGTGTCTAGTCTGACCCTACTTGACATACGTATTCTGGGGAGATTACTGTAAGTGATGCTTGGACAATACTTGGCATTAGACATATTACTTGGAGACAGTGCAACAAAGCTGTAACATTAATCTGGTCTTCTTTGTGAATAGATGACAGTTCTTTTCAGTCAGCATTGGTTCAACGTCCAGGGCATTTTAACAAAAATGCTTAATTTACAATAAAATTGGCTGCTGCAAAATGCATGGTGTGATCAAGTTGCAAGATGTAAAGCTTCCCCTTCTGTGTCTCTTGTTATTGGAATGCTCTAAATCATATTTACATGAGATGCTGTGTTCCCTCTAGAGCCACAGATGTTCGACAATCTTAGCTAGCCCCAAGCAAACAAGATGCAGAAGCTACTGATCTAGACAATCAAGTTCTGCTTTCAGATGGTGCCATCATAGAAAAATGCATTTGCTGGCTAAGGTGTATGTGGGAGAGATGTAGAGAGAAAGACTAAGAGGCACACAAGGACTGCTACTGAGGTCAAAGCCACGTTTCTCAGCCTCTCACTTCTTTAATTCTCTCTTTATCCTTCAGTCTCTTCATCTTCTTCATCTCTTCATCTCTCTCTCACTCTGACGCTCTTCTCACCAACTTTTCTGAACTCTCATATTACACCAGTATCATCTAGCATGGGAATTTCAGCCCGTGCAGAATGCAAAGGCGATGAAGAGGAGATGACTTTGACATTACTGCCGGAAGTAAGTGCAGTGAGTTGCAGCAGGGAGCCGAGGGAGAGCAGCAAATGTATTCTTATTTTGGATCATAATAGCGTTCAGTAAATCCTTCTAATGCACAGAAATGTTTGCACTGCTGCAAGAGTGTGTGTGTGTGTGTGTGTGTGTGTGTGTGTGTGTGTGTGTGCGTGTATGTGTGTGTGTGTGTGTGTGCCTTTGTAGGGGATGATAGGAGGGAGCGTACAGAAATATCATGGTGTAAGGATTGAGAGGGGGGGGGGCATTCCTCTTTCTGTCATGAGCCTGGCTTAAAATTACGACATGTAACTGGTAATTTGCAATTCAAAGCAGATTTTTCCTCTACAGTCTTCTAAGTTAGCTTATTTTTCAAAACTTTGATACCATCCTAAGCCTTTGATGGTAGCAATCATTTTGTCCATTCTGCACTTTGTTCCCTTAAAACACACAGAATTCAGTGTTAATGGTAATATACTGTATCTAAGAGTCTTGTGAGTTTTAGGAGAGTGATGGTGTTTATTTCTCTACAAGGAGTAATGGCAGTTGGCTATTCTATGTGTAAGTAACAGACAGAAGGAGCTAAAGGTGACTAGATCCAAAGAGAGAGTGATGACTTGAAGAGTCCTGGAGTATCACGTACCACTGAGGTCAGCAGTCGAACAGCTGAGCTTCCTAAGACTGGAGGGAGAGCGGGATATGCATTCCCCCCCTCCATATCTTTAAGCACACAGCCTACCCACACAGTCAGTCGGCTGACGTTATTACTCTAGTCTGACTTTGTGTGGCCATCCCAGTGGGACTGACAAGATGGTTTAATATGTAGTCACTGGGATCAATGATTAACCAGTCAGTGGCCCATGAGGGCAAGTGTCATGATTGGTTACATGTAGGTGTGAGTGGTCACTTACAAACCCAATAAATGGACAATATAAAAGACAACCAGGGGAAATCATTGTACACAAAAAGTTACTCACCAACATTCATTGTATCCTTAAAGCCAACATTAAATGCATTTCTTGCTACCTTTAATTGTACCTTGTGCTGCCACAAATTATTCCTGCTCCCTGTTGAATTCTGACTTTACAAAGCTCCCTCCAGTCACAGAAGACACATATATACACACACTGTACCTTGGGATCTCCAGAGAATGGACTCCACCTTTAGCTTCGACCAGGTACTTTCCAGAGGACACGTCCAGAATCACATCATCTTTATACCTAAAATGGAGGGAAATTACAGCTCACCAGCATCAAGATGTGAAACCGTAATAGACTTTTTTTCTCAACATCGCCACTAAGATTTACTATCATATTACTATCATATCTGAAATAAGAAAAGAAAAAGTGGTGATACGCCTACCTATCTTCATAAAAAAAACATTTTTTTATTAATAGACTCAGCTTTAGTATTACCATATTAAAAGACTCACCATTTTACAATAGGCATGGGGAAGCCATCGACAGTACAGAAGAGTTTGACTGGAGTGTGTTCGAACACGGTGTGGGATCTGAGTCTGGCCAGGAACTTTGGTCCCCTGATCATAGGCCCCTCACGCACATATTTGTCCAACATCTTTGCACTTATCTAGACAGGGAATCAGGAATAGCAATGCATAATAAACACATAAATAATATACACTCCTTACTCACGCACATCTCCACATCACCATATTATAACATACTGACATTAATAAACTCCACACATAAACATTTCCAAAACAATGTGGTTCAACTGCCACTGTGTCGATATGAGCTCAGGTACAGATGATTACACACAATTTTCACGCAATGTTTATATGCAAGTCTGGATTGGAAAAGTCAATAGATTCTTACCATTTCCTGGACGTGAACACGTGTTTTGTGCTCATATCTTTCCTCCACCGCCTCAGAGCTAAAGACAAACACTGAGTCAGTTTTGCTAACATGTGATTATATGTGATTTTGAACATGTACCTACTTAGTATGTTTATACTGTAACACTACGTAACATTTGTTAAAAATATGTAAGAAGACATTAGCTGCATTTAAGGGTTCATCTCTCAGCACGGGTTTCAAAGCAATAATAATCATGTGTGTGAAAAATGCCTTGTGCTATTGAGGGTGTTTGGTGCTGCTTGCTTGCTGTTGTATTGTGTGTTTGTTTTGTCTCTGCATACAGGCTGTATGCAGTCTGTGTTGCCAGTGATTGACAGGGCGTGTAATCGGATTCCACATTGTTTCTTGCCATTTTTTAAAACTATGACTAACTAACTACTTGTAAATGAAAATTAAAAATATATCCATTTGTATCAAAGGATATCCATTACATGCCTAGTTCTATGAGGGTAGTTCTTTGTGAAATGATCAGTAAAGTCAATCAGTACTGATCCACTAATCCCACCTAGTACTTGCTGGAACATGGGCTGTTGTACCCCAACCGGGCATTCATGAAGACTTAAGAAGTGGTACAATGACAAGTTCAGAGGTTGTGCTTGTGGTTACTGTATTATTTGTGTTATTTTTCAAATAGGTATTTTTCCTTCTGACAGGCATTTCAAACTTCAGAGTAAAGTCCCATGATTTTAAACCCTGCCAACATAAAAAAAAAGGGTGTGAACCCAGTTCATGCAAAGTATGCAGGACACTTTCCATGATCTCTCCGTAGTAGAGACAGGAAAGCAAGGTTTCTTGTGCCTCAGAATCGTTAGCTTTAGATGTGGTTATTATTGTATGTCTGCACAACATGGATTCATTGGATGTTTTCTTGCTGCTATACATATGTTTTGCGCATTGCCAAATCCCATTCTCAGCAGGCTATGCCACTGAAGGCCCAACCCCTTGAGAGGCTGCTCCAGGGCTGGCAACAGGCCTGTTGCCTGGGAGCTGGAGATTGTCAGAAGCAAAGACACAGCCAGCAGTGGGAAGCTCTGTGTCTGTGTCTTTCATCACTGTTGTCCAGAAAGCCTTCAGGCCTGAAGTCATTCCATCACTGCCACCGGAAAAAAGAGGGGACTGCCCTGCAAAGGGAAAGTCAGGGTGATCCTGAAAAGATGGCAGCTGCAGATGAAGCAGTTGGTGTGGGGACCACTGTGATGAGAACAAGGTTGGAGAAGGCGTGTTGCATATTAAGAGAGGAAGATGAGGACGTTCTTGACCAAAAATATGTCTTGGTTTTTGTGTTGCAAGTAGATGCCAGGTTGGGGTATGATGACCATTTACACAGCCTCTGGGATTTGTGGGTTTGTTCTAATTAGCATGTAACATGTAATGTTTGGTGTGCTGCTCTGTACAGGAAAGTGGGTAAATGTGAAAAACAGCTTTGTCACCTAGACAACTAGGAAAGATCATATGTGGTTGTGCCTGCATAGAGTTTTTATCAAGTCTGTTGATTAATTATTATTTTTCACATACAATAGTTAACCTGTAGCCTATTTTATTAGTAATTCATTGTTCATGGTATATTATACACAAAGGATTCATACTTACTTGAGTTTTAAATAAAAGATAAGGAAATTGGTTAGGGAAATAAGCTCTATATTAGCAGAATCAGTACTACTACATTATTGAACACTGTGTTAAACTTGTGCACTGGTTAGCTGCTTATTAGCAAAGATTTAAAGAGAAGCAAGAAAAGTAAGCAGCAGCAAGAATAAGATATTTTTAAGTGGTAAATATAGTCATGAAACACAGCAGCCAGAGTACTTGATGGTATGCTTCTTAAGTCACACACACACACAAACACACACACACACACACACAAACACTTACCAAAAAAATGTACTTGATCCTGATTAAATCAAAACTTAATATGTGCATTTCAACATGATTCAGATTCCCAGTCAGACATATTTTAAAATTAGTACAAGTTATTCGTCACTATTCATCAAAACTTTCCTTTTGTGTTTTGTATTTAATCTGAGGAAAAGGCATCAGCATCAGACTTTTGCTGCTTGAGAGTTTCAACAGCCTCTCTTAAACACAAGAACAAACAAATTCAAATGCAAATCCAGAGCAGTTTTTCTCAACCTGCTCAGTGAAGTGTAGTCTCAATACGTAAGACCTTCATTAAAACTGTGCAGTTCACTCACTTGCACTTCAGTGCATTGCAAATAGGTTTCAGTGTTTTAACAGTGGGGTGTAAGGAAGCTGTAAATTACTATGGGCTCAAGTTGGATTTAGCTTAATATCGTCAATAATGATCTATTGTAAAAAAAATAAATGCTTTGATCAGCCCTGATATGGATTCAAAAGATGAGCCTGGGACATCCCATGTGAAAAAATTCAGTTTTAGCGTGGGGTTAGTTTGGTCTTGGTATTAGCTTGTTAACCAGGAAAGATTTCTTAATTTAAACCTAGTCTGCGTTTTTAAGCTAGGTTATTTTGTTATATTTAGCTTATTAAGCTGCATTTTTAGGTTTAGCAAAGACAAAGCTGACTACTGTTACAATACTACTGTTAAATGTTTTAGTTATAATTGCATACAGCACTAGAGTGCAGCATATACCTGCTGTATTCTTTTACCACATATTTGCTTTGTTTGTGGTGGTATTCATGGTTGTAATTCCCACGTTTCATCCACACTGACATGGTGACACCGTAGATACCGACCTGTTGGACCAGCAACACACACACACAGACTGACATGTTAACAAAGTACAGTAGATCCTCACAAGTCATACACAAGCACCAAGGGCTACCAGTGACACCAACATACAGAAACACCAAGGGCTACCAACCCTTAAGGATTGTCAAAGTGACTTCAGGAATTAATGAAGACAACTGTAAAGAAGGAAATAGATGGTTAACTATACGAAAAGTACAGTCCTGTCTTTCTCATTAATGATTTGGTGTTGTGCAACAATGAGTAGTATGAATAGTGGATAATATATTTGTGTTGACTGCCTCGCCCCCTGCAAAACCCTCCTGGAATTTGGACACATGAGAGTTTGGAAACAATGTCTCACACACACAAACACAGCAGCATTACTGTCAGCTTTAGGAATGACAAGGTGACATTATATTGATTTAAAGACACCAGCAACACAGAAACACATGTGTACACATACGTAAACAAAAGGCATGGCTGTAAGCTATTCTTGGACCAGTACTGTATATGAACACCAACTGACAGTACAGCTGAACCAGACCATGTCCATCAATATGACAACCCCGAATTCAGCACAAGCAGTCATATATTTATTGAACAGTTGTCAACAGTTGTGAATATTTTCCGCTTTAAAGACAAGTGAATGAAACGATACTGAATGAAACATGAAAGGATAGTTACTTAGTGTGAGCAAAATACAGCTCTTGTCATTACAAGTGTCTATTATTCACATGCCATAACCTTCCCTAGCTGAACAGAACTGAGATATAACATGGCATGAATCCAACACTAATGATGTTACCACAAATACAAAAAAATTAAAGAAAGAAAGAATGCCACACACGTATCACTGTTTCCTCAAATGTGCCTTCAAAAACATTTAGCTAGCTCATTGCTCACTGCTGCAGCAGACTAATGAAAACTTCCAATATAAAAAAACCTCAACTTCTTAACTTTAAAAAAAGTTTTGTTTGGGGATTCTCACCAATCAACCATTTGTGAATGTGCATCTTCTTTGTTTCATGGATGTTAAATGCACTGCCTTTACTTTGTACGAAAATACAGTCGAGGAGCCTCAGCACTGTATTTAAATCTCAAATAAGTGAGTTTATCTGGAAACTATAACGCTGAGTTCACATGGATTCAAGCAGACGGTAGATAGCAAACCGGATATCGTGTTGGTGGATGAGAGCAGGAGAGTAAGATTAGGTGAGAACAGCAGACAGGGCAATCTGGACAACGAGATTCGGTTACAGAAAACAATACACACTAAATAATTTGATATAATCTATTTTATTCAATTTTTTTGTAAACGATAAGACATCACCATAGCCACAGCATCATGCATGTTTCATTTTGCCACCCTGCCATTCTGTCTGATGGTTTCTTTGTTTTTCCCATGCTGTCCGGAAGATAGTGCCTGAATCCACATGAATGCAGCATGAATTTGTCTGTATTCATAGTTTAACAGTAGAGCATTTATTCGAGGAAATTGTTTGTGTGTGTTTTTACTTTCAGGTAATGACAGTATTCACTTTCCAAGTAATTTGTACTAATTTTCTTATTCGCTGTATGCCTGACATGTTTTCAGTACACACCAAGGCAGGAGCATAACTTTGTCTTACATCATGCACACAGAGTGGCGTTGGAACATAATTGCCTTACATCACCCAAGTTCTTAGAGACCAGAAATAAGCTCAGATGAAACATAAAGCGACTCTCCCTCCCCATCCTCACCCTAAAAGCTACTAAGACGTGCTCCACTGGCAAAGACACTCCCGTTTCCACATCTCTGAAACACTTCAGGGTCATCATACCTATCACTAAACCCATGTTTGACTCACCTGAAACGCCCCAAAACTGCACGCAGCCAGTCAATCAAATAGATAAGACCATGATGCCCTAATTCCTCACCTCTGACCCCTAAAGTCAATAATGACTGTTACATTCCAGCTTGAATCATGTGGTTGTGCAGTGAAAAGCTCCAAATGATTTACTTGTCATGAAAAAAATGTTCTGTGGTTAGACACAATGAACCAGCTTGTTCAACAGTGTCACAGAGATGTACCACTAAAATCACTCACAGCTAAGTGCCAGTTGTTTTTTGTGGTTAGTTTATTTATATAGCACCTTCTACAGCTGATGTCACAAAATCAAAAATCAAACAGACGTGGAAAGACATCATGCTTCCTAAGAGCATTAAAGCATTAAACTCAACTGCCAGTGGCCACCACAGGCA
Organism: Dicentrarchus labrax; assembly: GCF_905237075.1. Lineage (NCBI taxonomy): Eukaryota > Metazoa > Chordata > Actinopteri > Moronidae > Dicentrarchus > Dicentrarchus labrax. Next base: position 20,337,898 of record NW_026136719.1, on the reverse strand, counting down.
AGTTGTCACTGCATGAACGTCATATTCTAGTCCCATCAGTCCTATGCCCCAGTGGCTGTCCTCTGCCTCTGTCAGTCTGGCCAATACTGTAACAGCACAAATGCCTGCCAAATGACACCTGACCCTCTCCGTCTGTAACAGTAAACCTCTAAAATTCTCAACCATAAACGTACAAACCTCTGAAATTCTGTAGTTCTATCATAAACAGTTGCTATTTGGATCCAAACACTTGGCTGTGTGCTAACTACTGACAATGGTAATACAATGACACATTAATGGTTTTACTTGTAAGTTTGTTCATTTAAAATGAGAAGATGAACACATTATGTGTTCCAGAACTACACACCAGCAATTTGTCCACTGACACAACAGACCCAAATATCCGAAACAAATTTGACTGTCTAGTGGGAGTCCATTTGACCAATTAGTCTTACTATAATAAACACACAGAGCAACCTGCTGGCTATCTATCCTGTCTCAAACAAGGTAATTATGGCCATTATGCTCAAAACATTGGTTAACTCATTTATTTCAATTCAGTTGCACAGCTTTCATAATTCATATATCCTATCATTCATCACTTTAAGTATTATCAGCTCTGGTTAGGGGCCATGCAACATCTCTTGGGCATACCCTAACAGTTCTCTATTTCTCCATCCCACTGATCCCACCTGCTACACTTTCAGTTTGAAACAAAAGTAGATTAAATATCTGACAATCCAGAGGAGATCGCAACAGAAAGATAATAAAATTGTGTTTTTTCTTACCCCTTGAGACTTCTTTTGCAGCGACTTCGGTTGTCAGCCTGAATCCACAGGGAGTCAGCCTAAACGAAGTACCAGGCCAACAAAACCACCACCCGTCTCCATTCAACCCCCACCTGCCTCTCCCTAAGGCCTTATAAGGAGAGAGCTACCTATATATAACCAGTATCCTTCAAGACTCAGGGCCACTAGAAGCAGTTTGACTAACAGAGTTTACCCATTACAGTTTTTAGTAAAGTCCATGTTAGCCCTTGCTGGTTTCTGTTATCTCAACAACTGATGCTAAACAACTGCTATTCAAGTATACTAGCTGATTCAAACAATGCAAAGAATTGGGCCATGGTGATGTTATGGTGGGCCATGCAACACATTTATAAGTAGCATTTTAGCTCTACAGAAAAGGCAACAATATGGTTAAAGAACCACACTGCAACAAGGCTTCTTACTATAATTCCGTCCATATCACAATGGCATAGTTGCTGAATAATAAAACATATTTCAGACAGCATTTTAGACTCAAACATTTTACACCAATTTTAAAAAATGGAAATGGATATCTACAGTATATGACTGTTTCACATTCTAAAATCTAAAATCCTTGAGACAGTACTGAAGTCCCTCACTAAGATCTTTCTCCATATGCACTCAAAAACGTCTTGAGACACTGTGTCGCATGCTGAACTTTGGCCAGGGCCTATTTATAAAACTAGCTACAGTTACAGCTAGACTATTCCTGACACAGTGGAGAAGCTGTGAAACACATTTCACATCTGAGGCGAAATCATCTGATGGGACAAAATGGAGTTACATTTTGAAAAAATTAACGAGAGAGAGAGAGCGGCAGGGTGGGGGCTTGGGGAGGAGTGCGTGATGTGTGAGTGACGACAGACAGATAGAAGAGAGTGAAAGAAAGCAATGAAGAAGACACAAGATAAGAAGGCAACAAAACAAAGCATATGTGGCGGATAATTTCTTTGATGCTGAAATCTGTAACTCTCCAATAAAAGCACCGTCACAGACTCCATAAAATCAATAAAGTCTGTAAATGTGTGAATTGGGATCGATACTAGCAAAGGAAGGTGAAGCGTAGTTTGGAAACAGAGCAGGTCACTGTTCTGCAGAAGTTTTATAGTAGTATTTTGGTAATTCACTTTTTTCTGTTACATTAAAGATCAACAGTACCTTCCACAGAATTGAAATGGATAGAAAGATAGCTGAGGCTGACCTCTCCAAGGAACAAAATTCAGGCATCCTTTTTGGATTTACAAGGTCGCCATTCCTATCACTCACACAATAACATTTGAAAATGTAACATTTTGAGTGAGATTAACATCCAAATAAATACAAAGTATAAAATGCATGGGGTTAGCATTTTGTTGAGAGGTTAAACTGTGAGAGGTAAGAGTCACCAGGACTCAATAGGACCCTGCAATGAAAATTATATGGAGTTTTAAAGTATATTATGCCTTAATAAATACTTAATGTCTTACATGGGCAGATATCCATTGTACTTTCTTGCACCATTGTAATCTTTGTTCTCCCTTTTTGTCTACGTCAAAAACAGAACTGACGTCTGTCTGTGGTCAAAAAGAGCCCTCTGTTGGTCATATGGTTGTACACTCTGTAACCAAAGCCTAGTGATAACTTTAGTACATTATGTTGCTGACATTTGGTAAGCCAGGGCTTCGGGGTAATGAGGTGGTGTTAAAATGGACCAAGGAAGAAATGGCATTGAAAAAAATGTTATCTTTAAAATATATGTACAGTTTTGTTGTATTTGTCAATCTCTGCTTCATCAAATTGGATGTTTTGTTTTACTATTACAGGCAACATCTTTGACACTGCAATCCCTGGAGACGTAACAATATGAATTATTCTCTTATTTTAGTCTCCTGACATACTTTATTTTTCACATTGGCTTATAATGAGTCATTATTTAAAAGAAACCCCTGGGCACTCATACATTTAATAAGTCAGGCCTGTCCGATTAACTTTAAATTATGAACCATTAGTGCAGAGCATTTTACCAAGTGGAATGTCTGTCAGAATATTTCAGCTGGTAGGCACACAATACCTTTAGTTGACTTTCTCTCTATTAACACTATTTAGAATATACACAAAAAAACTAGTACTATATAGTAAACTGTACTAACCAAGCACACACAAGTATTTTTGGATCTTGGATTTACACTGACCAAGATATGAAGCATTTTGACAGAAAATGATATCAACGGTCCCTTTCCACTATCTGCAGAGTGTGTTCATTCTGGGCTTGGTAAACCTGTCACATGATTTCTGTTAAGCTTAGAGGCATAGAGGATGGCAGCTTGCCAAAACCGGCAGCAGCTGTAAAGACATTAATGCACAGAGTAACAATGGAGATATACAGTAACTCCCCCAGCATGTCCAACTGTTCATGGCCCTTGTATCAGGACTCTATATTAAACACACAAGAAATATATACATTTAGAATAATGAATAATAATTTTTTTTGTCGCTTGGTTCATATAATGTTAATACAACTGACTACAGATTTATTTTTGGTGAACGCATTGTCAAATTGACATTTTCTGTTGACACACTTTATGGACAGTTTTCCAAATTTCACAAATGCTGTTCTATATAAAAAACTGATATTCTTTCCAAAATCACTAAAATGGTGTTCATCAGAATGCAGTCTTGTTAGAGAACTGACATTTCAGTCAAATCTGAATTAGTTACAAAAATCAATACTACTTATGAGATCATGGTGTTATAATACATTCTTAATCATGATAATTATGCCACCTGTAACATGAAACAAAATGTGACAGGAACTGTCCTAAAATCACCATTAAAACTTAGGCTACTAATATTTTATTTTACATTGTAGTGCACGATGCCTTGAAAAGGAAGATTGTACATTATTACACCAGCCAACACGGTTTTCAAAGCCTCACTACAAACAAGGCTCCAGGAGAAGAAGGAGCAGCCGGCTGGGTCCGGACAACGAATCAAGCAACCCATTCTACCACGTGATGACGCAAGACGTCTACGGCGCTCCCGATTGGCTGAGCACTGGCAGGTAGTGAGGCGGCTTCAGTACGTAATGGACATAAACAACAGACTGTGCCCTGGGACTGTAGGGCTTGTATGTAGCTAATGCACTCACTAACCTAGTTAAGTTAAATCAAACACTGCGCGGCGTTCCCGGGTAACCATCCACAGACATCTGTTGCAACATATCCGATACAAGGTGAGACCGATTTAAACACTGCATATATGTTTAAAGTGAAGTTGAGTTTATCGCTGTGTCATTTGTGGTTACATGGCGATAATAATTGCTGACTGAAGATTCAGTAGGTTAGCAGGCTAATGTTTAAGATAGTGCTTGGAGCTTTTTTTTAAAGCCGCCTTTCACAGGATTAGGAGCGTACCTTTTAGATTAAGTTGTTAACTACAGAAAGATGTTAACTTCTTCTTCCTGACCACTGACTGCAAAGTTGCCCGTCGCTATCTTTTTGTTCACTTAAGTTACAGTTCAGTGTTTCTGAGTTGTTTAAAATTTAAGCATACTTGTACTTGTTGTACTTCACAGTGCGAGAGTGTTAACGTGTTATTGTCGGACACCATTTTTCCCCTCCTGCTGTTGAACTGTTAGCTGCACTGCTGTGCCAGGAAGCGACAGTTAACAGTCTCTGGTAGTGTTTTCTTGTTGTATTTACACAAACAGGGGAGCAGAAAGATCTATCCTCTCCTAATCCTAATCACTGTCAGAATCAGAATTGGGTTGTTTCTTCTATCCTTATTTCTCATCATGAATTTCCCCAGTGTTGGATCAATAAAGTCTGTCTTATCTGAACTTATTTGATCAATCAATCTTCCATGATTGATGGGATTTAGGGAACTGGCCCAGGTAATGTGTGTACAGGAAGGGAATTTCAAATATATTTCATGTCCTTGTTTGTTTATTTGGGGTAGAGACTGATGGGTTGCAGTTTATTTTGATTGCCTAATTAAGTTGTCATACGAGGTTTTTATCAGCACCCACTTCCCCCAGTGGAAGCCACAACCTGTTTTTCTCCTTTAGTCAGTCAATGTGCTCTTGTGCCTTTTTTCTTCTTGCCTAGTGAACCAGGCCAACTTGTAACATTTTTGTCATACATGGTTTCATGAAAAATCCACTATTATAGAAATTTACTTTTTCTCCACAGTCACTCTGAATGCTGTTTTAATTTTGTTGTTACGTGGTTGTTTCAGTAACATGGGCTTATTCTGAAGTTCAGTACTGAGTTATGGATAAAACTGGCCGTTAACTGACAAAGCTGTTATCTTCTTTTAGGTCAAACATGAGGCTCTGCACTCCTCTCCTGCTCTGCCTGGCAGTAGCACTGTCCTCTGCTTTTGTGATTTCACCTCCGTAAGTACAGCAAAATGATATACTGTACATATAGATGAATGTAAATTCTCTCCTTCTCCATTTGTATGTATAACACTGAGTCTTTGTGTTTAATGTATGTGTTTCAGGCACATGTGGACCAAACTGATCCTGACCCACCACTGGCCAACCACCTTCTGTAGTGTAAGTATCTTCCTGCATTGTTTATTTGTTTTTCTTTAAGATTTTTTCACAGAATCCAATCTGACATATCACAGTTGAAGAAGCCTAGGTGTAAGTGATCAAATTGATGATTGCCATTTAGCTGCTTGAACGGAACAGCCCCATTGTTTATGTGATTAGTAAAACCTGAGCCTTTCCTACTATGACAAGTCAAAATATCTGCTGGACATGTGTAATTAAATGTTTGAGAAATCTTCTTAACTCTAGATTATTAATCCCTTTTACCCCAACCATGTGTTACTCACTGAAGTCACTGAATCAATATAAGACGTCTATGACAAAGAAGTTTCTGGTTTACTACACTGTCAGCAGCCTGTGGTTGACGAGTCAGGTTTCAGTTTTCACAGTCGACTCAAGAGCCTCATGAGCTTCGGTGTGTTTTCATGAGCAGCATTCTTACTCCAGCATTAACCTTATATGTGTCGACCTAGCCGAAATATTATATGTATGTCTGGTTGGATCTATTCCTGCACTAGCAAAAATTAATAAAAACCTTGCAACAAAGCAGGTTAGCCATGGATTACAATGGGTTCTGAGAGTCAAAACACATTTTAAAAAAAAGAAACATAATAACTTACTGTTTCATGGATACTCTGTATAGGTTTAGATAAGCCTAGTTTAGTGACAAATTGAGGGTAGCTTTAGATAATAATAATCTAATGATTTTGACAAATTAATAACTTGATGTCCCATCCTGAGACAATGTTGCCCTCTTATATTGCCCATGTATGTAACCTATATACTATATCAGTGAGTTCTCATTTAATCCTTATATGTCACGTGATGTCAATGAGTCATGAGACTGGCTGTGTGTCAACAGTCTGGTTTGATTAGACAGCATTCTGTTAAACACGTGAGCATGTGATTTCAACTCGCGTCACGACACAAAACACACATCCCATTTTTTTTATACTCTTACTAAACTTATCACGCTTTTTATGTTTGCTGAGAACCTTTCTGATTGAATCGTTTGGCTGTATGTCAGAAGAAGGTTTGAATTGGCAACAATGTGGTCATAAGTTTCTGTTTGGGGTAGAAATTTGTTTCTGTTCATTTCCTCTAGGTGTCATTTTGCTTTATGATTTAAACTTGGATATACCAAGACAAAGATGTAGATCCTAAACGGCAAAGCCACAAAATTTCTGCAGTTCCCTTATTTAGTCAACAGTGAAAAAGAGGAAGAACTTTTTTTTTATTTTAGGTGGTTGGCCAATATAAATGCAATATGCATGACCTACTGTACCCTTAAAGTGATAGTTCATGTCATCAATCACGCAAGTCTTTTATCAAGCAACACCGTCCTTAAATACTACAACATTAATAATGCCTTCAGGATTTTTTGGTCATACAAATTAAAGAATACATATTTGATATTTAATAGACAAAACAATTTATTGGCTCATTTAACGATAATCAAAAACGATCAATACTAGAAATAAGTAGCTTTTTGTTCATTTCAATCTTTTTCTAATCTTGTGTCTTCATTAAGGTTGTAACTATATTTCAGCTCAATGAGACACTCCCAGCTGGATACTAGTGAATATTAATTACTAAACAGAATAAAGTTTTAGGTTTATGTGTTCAGATGGAATAACGGTACTATTTTTAAAATAAATTTCAGATGGAACACTGTCATCCCAACATTAGCTACTGGACACTACATGGACTCTGGTATGTGTGTGTGGTTTTTAATCAGATAAGAGTGTGTTTTTCATGGAAAATATTACTGAACAACTACCTGTTACCTGTAATACCCCCCCCCTCTCTCTCTCTCTCTCTCTCTCTCTCTCTCTCTCTCTCTCTCTCTCTCCGTGTGTGTGTGTGTGTGTGTGTGTGTGTGTGTGTGTGTGTGTGTGTGTGTGTGTGTGTGTGTGTGTGTGTGAGAGACGAAGAAAATAAGACCTAATATCGTGAATCTTTCTGCATTTCAGGCCAGATAAAGGGATTGACTGCAATTCATCGTGGCATTTCAACTCTTCTCAAATAGAGGTACAATATTGTACCTAAGTGTGACAGTAGAATTGGCATTACTGACTTTTGGAAGGCAAATTAATAATTTTCTCCTCTTCTCCAGTTGGTATACTGACAGATAAAACAAATCTGTTCTTGGTTGTGTGTTTTCAGGATTTGCTTCCAGACATGAAGAAGAGTTGGCCTGACTTGCTTAACCCCTTGTCTGCTGGATTCTGGTATTGTGATAATAACTACTGTATTGTATAATAGTGATCAGTGTCTCCTATTAATTACCTAGACTGTGGCGGCCCACCACAATTTAACTTGTCCCACCAGTTTCATAATGGAAATAAAATATTTTTACACTTCTCTCTAACAATCCGTTTTGCACTATTGCCTCAGAAAAGCATCTCTCATTCCCAGTCACAGCCAGAGTATCCACAATCGATTAACTAGTAGGTTTCCCATCACTCTACCCTTCATGTACTAGGGACAATCGCTCTGCATAGAAACAGAGAGAGAGATGTTGTCTGATGTGGACATGGTGAATATTGTACAAGCACAAACTAGGTAAATCAAGAGTGAACAGCAGTGAACACACCAGTTGGTGCCGATGTCATTCGGTACCACGTTGATTTCGACTGTTTCAATCAAAACCAACATGGTTAACAACAAGCCTTACCCACACGACTCACCTGCTGTTGTGAAAACAGATTTGTGAGTGAAAAAAAAATCCAAAACATAAGTTACAAAAGATACTGCTGATAGAAGTCACCAGAGACACATACAGGGAGAAGAGAAACAGAAAGAGGCGGACCGGGGCAAGACGATGCATGTTAGAAACCAGTTGGTGTGTGTGAATGAGTACTGAAGGGAAAAGAAAAGTGACCAGATTGGAGTATTTTGTGAGTTAAGTAAATAATAAAATATACTAGAAAAAAGGTTAACGTAGCCCACCGCACACCACGAGATATTGTGTGTCTACTGCCCATGGTGACCTCCCTATTTTTGATCAGTGAAGATGTTCTATGATCTTGAAGTCAGTCATCATTAGCCAAATTGTGATGATAATTATCATGTGTGTTCCTGGTGTAAATGATAATAGTAAAACCTATCGCTATTTCTTTGTTTATCCGTCTGTTTCAACAGGAAGTATGAGTGGCACAAACATGGTACATGTGCAGCCAAAGCAGATTCTCTGAATAGTCAGCATAAATACTTCGGCAAGGCACTGGAACTGTACCATAAAGTGGATTTGGACAGGTACAGCACATTTTCACACATTTACACCCTCACACATGCACATACGCACACATCTATCCTCAGAACCAATGTCTAATGTCTCATCTCTTAGTACTGTCTTGGTGTTCCTGCTAATGCTGTTCGCATTTGCTGTCCACATTTTGGTTTCAGAAACTGACTACTGTTATATACTTATTTTCGGTCACTCTGAATAAATGCATTAGCACCTCAAAGCCTTAAATACAAATGTGTGTTTCTGTAATTGTAGCATCCTGAAGAAGTTTGACATCATCCCTTCAGAAAAATACTACACAGTAAGTCAATTTATATTTTAACATCTAATTAAGGTATTTTAAAATCCCAAATATTAGTAATATGTAAGGAATAATCTGTGGCATGAGTTATTGCCTCTAACGTTTGCTATTCCCATGTGTAGTTTTCACAAATTGAAGGCGTCATTGAGAACTTCTACGGCATCAAACCTAAGATTCAGTGTGTCCATCCGTCAATGGTATGTAAAACCTAATTTCAGTCAAATAAAGAAGTCCTAATTTGCTATTTGTGTTTTGCATGCTACTTTTCAAGAATGTTTAAGTGCTGTATTTAAGCTTAAGTTTCAAACGTTGGCAGACATATCGTTAAATGATATGCTTTTATGTTTGACAGAATGCTGACTTCCAGATTTTGGGGCAGATTGAGATCTGTTTCAACCCTGACTTCACTCTCCTGGACTGTGAGACACGGTTTACCATGGAAACAATGTCTAAGAGAGATTGGGACAAGCTGATGGCTGTTGACAAAGCATCTGGGTTCAGTGTGTGTGACCATGATTTGCCCGTTTACTACCCTCCACCTAAAACACATACAAACTGAAATGGAAAACACACTAAAACCCTACTTTTACATTTTTACTTTTGCACTCAAAGACTGAATCTTTGTTTACCAGTCAACTGTACTGTAATTTAGCATGCACATACACACACTGACTAGCTATGTTGTTTTTTTTTCTTCACAATGAACATAATACCTTTTTTTTTTTTAATGGTAATTTTTGTCAAATATGGCCTATTCATATCAGTGCAATCTGAAAACCTTTTTTAACTGCATCAAAATTCTGGCTGTGACAGGTACTTGAAAAAAATCACCTTTAAGTGCATTATTCTTTTTATATCCTATAAAAGCCATGGCGCGCGCGCACACACACACACACACACACACACACACACACACACACACACACACACACACACACACACACACACACACACACAGACTCCACTACTACTTAGTGCTTTAATGGAATTATGTCCCTTCCTGACCTTTACTAGTAGATGAATCCGATCCACGGCTCAACAGGAGGCATTATGGTGAGTTCAGGTCAGGCAGGCGGGCAGTTTAATGTGCCTGAATCTTATCGGCACATGAGTGGAGCCTTTTGTCAAATTTGCAGGAGTCTTCATGTTGATTGTGAAGATGTCGAACCCTAGTGTGTACGATCTGATTCCGCTAACCATATTTTACACCACATTTTTCCACACATCTTTTTTTTTTTTTTTGATTGTATTTTTTAGTTATCAAATAAGTGCTTTTTCCACTTTTAATGTGATGTGATGTGAAATGATAAGTGATTAATCCAGCATATCAAGACAGCAGCCATTCTTTATGATTAAATCACTACAGAAATAATATGGGCTAACATTCATATGTTTGAGGGCTTTTGGGGCAAGGGCCATCATTTTAGCCCAATACTGCTGCTTTGCAACAACAACATCATCATTTTTCAGATGTTATAAACTAGTGGTAGTAATGATTAGCTACCTTCTGATGTCTTGTGAAGTAATAAGCCACTATTCAGTGTTGTGCTGCACGCCTGGTTAGGTCTGTGTCTATGTTGCTGAAAGAGGGCCATTTATCACATTTGTGAGCTTAAAGCCAATAGTTTATACATTATGTATAGACCAGAAAGTAAATATAGTGTATGGTGTATAAAGTCAATGGTATAGTCTTTTCTGCATATTTAATTTTTAGTAGATAGGAGTTAAAATACTCAAGACACACCCCAAACACAATACTTTACACAAGATGTCAACCTCATTATGCATAATCTTTGCCTGTCCAGATAAAATGCTTGTTTCTCAAGGATATAGCAAATATTTTGGTAAACACTATTTTACCCCCACTGATTTCTACAAGGATTTGTTTTTATTGATGCTGTTTGGAATTTTTGCCATAGATAAATCGATTCGGTGTAAGCTGAAGTGTTAGTGATCACTGTAATTACAGCTACAGTGGACAAATGCTGTGGTATGAAATGGTATGGTATGTAATTTTTTAAAATGTCAATAAAACATTCAATGTGTAGTCGATCTGCCTCCTAGTCATCTGTGATTATGTAACATCCAATATTGATAGTGTATCTATTGGCATTTTTGAATGATGTAATTGAAGGTGAACCTGTAAATAGAGCTTGGTGATTAAATATAGAAGATGATCTGCCTGAAATTGTGGTGTCAGGATGGTTTTAAAGGGATCTTCTGTCTGTATGTCTGTCATATAGTATATAATACTGTATGGTAATAGTACTATATTTCAGCCTGTCTGTCTATCTGTCCAGATCTACTTTGTGTGTATGAATATTAATGTCGTGATCTCCTTACGCAGACATAATCCTACCGGGACAAAGACACCAGTCCATAATCCCGAATCTCCTCCCACAACACCACTGCAGATTGACTAAACACGTCTGATTACATATTCAATAGTGCTAAAATGCCCTGAAACTACGTACCAGCTATTCTAAATGTGGTCCAAATCCGGTCAAACATGAGAAAACAGTTTCTATGAGCTCTGGTTTTAGTGACGTTCCAAGTTTGGGGATCATAGTTTGGGCGTTTGAGGTGAATAAGCCTGGCTGAAGAACTTGAAACCTTATTTTAGAAAAATTACAGCTCTGGTCAGTTACGGACACATGACCCAGGTAGAGCAGCAGTCCTGATTTACCCTCTGCTTCCATCTAATAAAGCCCCCCCCCCTCTCAGTCTCTATTTCCATCTCTCTCCCTCTCCCTCCCTCTCTCTCTCCCTCTCTCTCTCCTTATGTAACACTGCAGTTCTGCAAAGCTGCTGATGTGACAGATCCAAGTACCTACACACACACACTCACACACATGCCCTGTGATCAACCAGATCACACTGTACTCTATGTGATTGCTGCCCTTGCTTCTGTCATCATTATTGATTGTAACATTGATTGCTGTCCTCAAACTTAATTGAATTCTGATGCAATGTCACTGAATCTGAGCCACACACATTTCCACAGGGCTCTACTAACTTTACTGCTCAGGCTCTACTTTATTTTGCCATAATTTTGTATTCCATCTGTATCCATGTGTGTTATTGGGATGTCATGCGGGAGCAAAACAGAGGGGACAGAGGAAGAGGGAGACAGAGAGAGGTAGCTGGGTTACACCATGTGACCTCGCCAGCTGTTGCTGTATGCTGGTGGGAGAAAGAGAGAGGGAGGTGAGGGGCAGGAACAGGGGAGAATAAGGGAGGGAGGGGTTGGGAGCTCGCTGGTACACAATGTGACTGGTGACAATCCCTTGTTCTGCAGAGGGAGAGGGAGGCAGCAGGGGATGAACACACACACACACATGCTCCAGCAGAGATGTGAAGAGGGAGCTCACACACACCTCTCCTGATTCAGCGGAACAGATTTATTCGTCACCTCTCCTCGCAGCCTCACGCAGTGAGCCTGCTGCAAAACAAGACAATCCCAAACCCGGTGGCACCTGCCCCGTCCGTCAACCCGCCTGTCTGTCTGCGTAGATTAACGGCTCTGTTACAACTCTGACTGCGTGCTTACTGGCGTTCACTGCAGCTGAGAGACGGGAGTGGGGAAACGACTGGCTGAAACCCCACCAGAGAGACGGGCAGCAAATGTGAATGATGGGAAAACTAAAAAGCAACGACTGCATTGAGGATGGGCCAATGGATAAACTGCGGGACAAATAGATAACCAACCAAAAATAAAGCTCTGATTCTGCGTCTCTACCTTAGGACCTCCTGCAGGGAGATGTTCATCATTATGGGATAGATGCACAGGTCTGCCCGTTGCCATGGATACAAGCACGCGAAAATTCACAGTGCGGAGATGGTTTTCTATCTACCTGAAGAACAAGGCAGCGAGGAACAAGAACACCACTGGCTTCTGTCAACTAGAGGTGAGTCAAGCTGTTTAGACACACACCCAGGCACAGTACAAACTTACATCAACTAAAGATTGGTACATGTGTGTGAATCTGTATGTGCTGGAAGGGGAGGGGCGGAAGGGGGGGGACTGCATCACAGTTGCACAATGTGTGTTTGTATGAATATGAAGGCCAAAACAAAACAAAAACAGCCGTCTCACATCAACAGTAAATGAGCATGTGTGTGAGGAGTCACATGGGAATGGGTGTGGGAAGAATGCGTGTTATTTGGTTTGTTGTGGAGGGCTCCAGGAGTCATTGCAGCATCATTACAGCTGTTGCTCTGTCTGTCTGTCAGGAATCCAGAAAACAGAGGGACAGAGAGACACTGTGTTTTGACTTAAGAGAGTGAGAGAGAGAGAGAGAGAGAGAGAGAGAGAGAGAGAGACAGGCTACGTGGAAATACAATCTGACAGACAGAAACGCTAACAGGCAAACAAGCAGCCAGGCAGGCAGGTTGATAGATAAATGGATACAGACAGATTGATTCAGTGGACAGCCGCAGCAGTGGTGGTCTATTTATAGCCCAAACAAATCAGCGGGGAAGAGAGAGAGAGGCGGTGTGCTGTTTGCAGTACCTGTATCTACCTGTATGTTTGAGATATAAATAGAAATGAAGTCCCCCTCCCCAGCCTTTGGCCTTTGTTGTTGTGATTGCTGATGAATTAGCTATCTACCTGTTTGTGTGACTGTTAGTCTTTCCGCTTGTGTATGTTTACCTGTTTGGCTGACTCTCCATAGCATGACGCCTTGAATGCTCCATGTGGGGAATTCCTGCTTTTTACATCCCTCCCCTTCATGGGAGGGTCAGAGTTCACGATCCCGCAACCTTGAACCTGTTCCTCCTGCTGCTCTGTTTTAAAAATAAAACAGCAATGAATCACAGAAGGCAAACTGCTCCCGCACTACTCTCTATAGGCTGAAACTTTGCAGCTTGTTACACTTCAAGCCACACCCCAATCAGTCAAAACTATATTGTAATAGCTTTGGTTTTTCAGTTATAGTCTGCAAAGAGCTTGTGTTAGACTCAATGTGCAAACCCTAACTCACACACTCAGTGCTTAGAATATAACCATCTCATATTAACACAAATGCTGTTTACACTAATAAACTATATGCATGTTGTATTACCTGATTTACATAATGTAGTGACTCTAATTTGGTACAGTTCCACATACTAGAATTAGAATTTGAAATTATTTTGTGCATTTGCACAAACTCTGCTGTGAAAATTGATTCAAAGCAAGTGTAAGATATTGTGATAGAAAATCCATTGACATCGTTGACTATTTCATGTGGGGTGTGGATCTGCACTGGGTTTGCTTAGTTCTACACTTCCTTTAGGATCTAAACCCTCTATTTTTGTAATTATCTCCATTACTGAGGACTAGCAAGAGAGAAAGATAATTTCACTTGTTGCAATATGAATCTATTTACATTTTATGGCATTTCTAGAAAGTGAAACTGCTCCGGAATAACTGGAGTTATCTGTACCTGTTCTTGTTTAAATAAAAATAAATCCAAATTTTTTGATCTGATAACTTGCTTTCCTGCATTCTTTTGATGAGGGTAAACTGTAACAGGAACCAAATTTGCTGTGTTATTCACAGACTCAATAACACTCACCACAGAGACGGCATCAAATAACTTCCTGTTTTAGCAGGAACAGATGTGACAGTTTGATTATTTTTAGCTTCATATAGACTTTCAGTCTTAGAAATTAGTCTAATTGCAAAGAAAAGGGATAGGGATCTCATACCATTATAGAAACATTGTATATTGGATTGATTTAAGTAACAGTGGGGGGCAACTTTGTAAATTCTACCAACCAAAATAGACTAGAAAGTACATTTAGCTTCTAAAATAATCGCACAGTATAGTATGTATGCAACATGGACATGACAACAGTATTAACCCCCAAATTTCTGCATTTTCTAAATGCCATTTTTCAACTATGCTAAGCTACACTTGTAAATGTCTCAGTGCCTCCTGCCTGAGAAACAAAAACCTCAGGGAAGGCCTGATCACGACAACTTCTGAAAAAAGTAAGTAAACTCATGGAAGATATCAAAAGAAAATATAATTTACAACCATTACCGTTCCAGATTTACTAACATTTAAGGACATCTATACTAACTAGTATTTCATACTTGATTGAAAGTGGGGTGTAAAGCTTAACTTCCAAATGACACTGACATCTTTACAGAATTACAGTATGTTGCCATACTGACCAATCTCAGTAGTGCCTCAGATTGGTAGTTGATCATTTGCCTCATTAAGCAGACTGAATAGGCTGAAAAAAGGAAGCTTACACTATGCATATTTATCGATATGGATGTTACTTGGACAATATTTCACAACTGCTGAGACGCTGTAAAATATATTTCATCACCTTTGAGACAGGTGTTTTTCTGTCTTTGTTTATAACGTGATGTCTGTCTCTCTTTCCTCAGGATGACAGTATACTTAAGGAGATTGACATCAGCCACCATGTTAAGGAGGGTTGTGAGAAAGCAGACCCCTCTCAGTTCCAACTGCTTAAAGTACTGGGACAGGGCTCCTATGGAAAGGTACATGATACACATTTTAACCATAACCTCTGAGACCTGAATAGTTCAAACCACAACTCATATAACGGGAATTTGAGAGAAAGCAGGTTCTCTCAAATCCATTGGCTCAGAATACTGAGACAGGAAGAGAAAGACAGGAGATCAGTGTTGACACCACCAGCCAAAAGATAATCCCTCACAGTACGTCCACCCTAGGCGGACTACTACAGCTCACCCAGTAGGTGATTACTCACCTTAGGTGGCTTCAGCTGTACTACACATTTATAGCATTAACACCACTTGGATTGAGTGTAAAAATGTGACTACAACAGTTCGGGGGGGGTTAGGGTCAGGGCTCTGTTTGGGACAGTCAGATTTGGTAGATTATTTCTAGAGGAGCAGAATGTCAACTCATGCCACCGGTCAGTACGTTTATTTAAATCAGTGAAGGCCTGCTGAATTGTCAGTGTCACTGTAGATTAGAGGTCTGCACTGGGCACACAGGAAACCACAGCAGATGTTAGCCACAGGCAGGCACGTGAGGTCACAGCTGGCCTGGTTAGCATGTTTGCATAGCTAACTATATATTTAAATATATATATATATATATAGGCTTAATTAGCATTTGGCAACCAGGTGTATATCATAGCTGTTTTCTGTCTCACAGTGGAACACCATTGTCATTCAAAACTGTAATCATAACTGGCTCTTCCCTCAGCTTGGTAGCCTACAAACTGCAGGTGAGGTTGGGTGGAAGTTGGTCACTGAGGCACAAAGATGGCGCAGGTGGGCGTGGTCTTAAAAACAGGCCTGCGTTTAAGTGCTGGTTGTTAGCGGGTTTATTCCATTAGCACAGGTGGAAATATTCTGATCTCTTACTTAGCAAAGTCAAAGTAACAGTAGCACACTGTGAAAATGCAGTGCCCGCATATAAATGCTGCATTCAAAAACGTAAGTAAAAGAATGTATTAAGCTAAATTTACTTACAGTATTGAAAAAACTGTTTATGCTGCATTTTACTATTATATATGATGTTTTTGGATTAATATTAACCTACTGGTGCATGCATGTGTATTTTGAATTTTACTGCTCTAGATGTTTTAACTGTATGTACTGTTTGTTGTGGGTTTTAAGTGGTTTAATTAGCTTTAGAAGTACTAGATTTTTCTCACCCCATAAAAGAACACTTAACCTTTCAGTTGAAAAAAAAATACCTGTTATAAATTTTGGAGATACATGAAATGTTGTAATCTGTAAAGTAACTAATAAGTAAAGCTGTCAGACAAAAGTAGTGGTGTAAAAAGTACAGTGTTTGCCTTTGAGATGTAATGGAGCCTATAAAGTTGCAAAAATGGAAATATTCAAGTAAAGTACAAGTACCTTCAATTTGTACTAATATGTACGTACTTACCTTCCACCACTGATTAGCAACACCTGAATGACATGAGTATTGATATTCTACATGTGTTTTAATGTTTAACTAATGTTGCTATAAAGGGTCTTTTGAAATGTTAAGATAGTGTTTTAAATTGTCACAAACACAAAATAGTCTGTCTGACAAAAATGTGATGATGACAGTGATTAATGATGGTGATGCTTCCAGGTGTTTCTGGTGAGGAAGATCAGAGGACTGGACAGAGGACAGCTGTATGCCATGAAGGTCCTGAAGAAAGCCACACTGAAAGGTAAAAAAGAGAAGCTCAAATGTTATATTTAAATTATCTTTTTATAGTGGCACAACTGGCTCATGCAGCTATTTGACAAGAAAAGAAGAAAATAAATTTTTGGAGGGAAAGTTTAAAGATAAAAGAAAATATTACAAAACAAACAGCAAAAGTGTCTGTTGAGGATGTTTTTCTTGTGATGTTAATGTACTTGCAAGTTCAAGTAGTACTCAGATGCAATAACATCTTTGTTCTTTATTGGGTGCTGACTGGTTATTTGTTAAGACTACTGTGGGTCGTGCACAAGAATAAAAAGAGATGAATGTCAGAGTTCTTAGAGTGCCCTACATTTATGAGGATTTGGGGTAAAACAGGTTAGTTTGTACTTTTGATGCAGATAAATTGTTTTGAGACGAATAGGATTATTGTAAATGAGGATGTACTGTAAAAGCAGGTTGAGATGTCATGTGCTGATTTAGTGTCTTTGTACAAGGCTTAATCCTCTTAACCTGCACCCCTGGAATTTAAATAGTTATGCTCTCATCCTGTCAAGGAGACAGATGCTGCAATAACACTGTTATTGTAGTTTCCACTGCACTATAGACCCACAGCAACATAGGATGGGTCTAATTCAATTTACATTTTTCAATCTGGTAAATGCAGTTTCAATCTACAGAAAACCTACTCATGGTATTAGAGGCTTGCGGTGATTTATGTGCACGCAGATATAAATAACTGAACATTATGTTCTTGCCCCACTATCTCCTCAGTCCGGGATCGCGTGCGGTCTAAGATGGAAAGAGACATTCTGGCAGAAGTGAACCATCCCTTTATAGTTAAACTGCACTATGGTAAGTCTGAAGTCTGATTTGAATAAGCTATCTTTCTCTGAAATTACACTTTATTCCCATTTGTAACAAACAAGATCCTCTTTTCTGACAAGAGAAAAGCAAAAAAGGAGGTTTAGATGACTTTTCAATCTTCCTTTTGAAAAAAAACTAACGTTTTTCAAAATAAATGTAGTGGCTCAGTGCTGTTATTTCATTTCAGAAGAACAGAGTTAGATCTGAAATGAACAAACAAACTCCAGGTATCAGTGCAGACTTTACAGTTGGCTGCTGAGCGACTCCATTAGAGCATTTGGAGCTGTAGCCTTGGCTCATTACTCACTGGGAGTTACAACACATGAACACTTTTTTAGAGAAAGTAAAAATTTGTTTGGATTGAGGGTGAATACAACAAGATGAGGAGAAAAAAAGAGAATAGTCCATGCTCCACAATAGTCCATGTGTTAAATTCTGCGATGTTGCTGATTTTGTCCCACACCTGTACCCTGCTGTGGCTGCATGTGCACGAAGTATACCTTTTGTTCTTTAAATATATTCTGTGTGTGTGTGTGTGTGTGTGTGTGTGTGTGTGTAGCCTTCCAGACAGAGGGAAAGCTCTATCTGATCCTAGACTTCCTCCGAGGAGGGGACCTTTTCACTCGTCTGTCAAAGGAGGTAGGTTTGCTCCTGATAGGCTCTCTGGCTCTTTCCCCATCTCCACTAAAAGAATTAAAAGCCTTTACTTTTCAAGGTATCTGTACTGTATAAAACTGATACAGAATCACCAGGAGTGAATATACCTGCCATCATTCGTCTTGTGAATGCTGTGTTGATGTGACCCTCTCCTCTGTTACTGTCATACTGATGCATCATGAGTAAACACAGAGCACACAAGTGTGATGGTTGGTTTGTTTTTCCATTAAGACCCACAAGTCTAAAGCAATCACTGTTTTTGCTGCAGTGGGACGCTAATTTTGTCTGTTGTACTGCGGCTTTCCCAACACAGACTATTCTTCTAGAGTGAAGAAAGAACAAACAACAAATTAATGAGAGAGTAGTTTTCTTTACTGTTATAAGAGGAATGGAAAAAGTGCATCTTAATGTCACCAAGAGACCCTTACCACATTAAGACGTTTGACTTACAGAGTGAGATGCCAACATTTATATTTTAGTCATATTCTTTACAGTTTTATTATCTTTTTTTGTTTTGTCTTTTTAATCTCATCTATCTCTCTATCCGTTCTAGGTAATGTTTACGGAAGAGGATGTGAAGTTTTACCTCGCAGAGTTGGCCCTGGCCTTGGACCATCTACACAGTCTGGGGATTATTTACAGGGACCTCAAACCTGAAAAGTAAAGGCTCATAAAGGCTCCCTTTTTGTATCCATTCCTTTCACAAAATGATTTTTTAAAACATATTTTAATATTCGTGTTCTCCAACAGTATTCTTCTGGATGAAGAAGGGCACATTAAGATAACTGGTCAGTGCTTCCAACGGCAAACAATTCTGCCTTTCAATTTTATGTCTTTCTATTCATCTTTTACTTAATGTCAGTTTTTCTGCTTCCCTTGCCCCCTCTCTCTCTCTTTCTCTCTCTTTCTGCTTCTCTGTTCCAGACTTTGGACTGAGTAAGGAGGCCATCGACCATGATAAAAGAGCATATTCTTTCTGTGGAACAATAGAGTACATGGCTCCAGAGGTAGTAAACAGGAGAGGGCATACACAAAGTGCTGACTGGTGGTCTTTTGGGGTACTTATGGTAAGAACTGTTTAATCTTAAAACCGTATTTTATTTTGGTAGCCTATTTTCATTTTTTATTTGAGCTTGTGATCTTTACTACATAGTACATAGTCACTTTTTCTACTGACTTGCAAGTTTTGTCTGATCATGCTGTCAAAAGCAGCAGGCCTGAATTTACTATATCTTATGAGCCAAAGACTCAGCTCTTGTCTAATGTGCTAGTGTACCGGTTTCTTAATTTGGCTTTCTTCTAGCAGTAAAGCTGCTTAATTACCGTATCTGGCAGATTAGGTCCCATCACTTTCAGTAATCGTGCATCTGTTGGATTCAGCTTGTTTTGTTAGGCTGGTGGCTTATTTTACTAATACTGAAAATGAGGTTAACATTCACTGACAGCTTGCAGCTACATCAGGGCACCAGGGAAGAGTGCTACCCCTATGTGCTCTTGTCTAGTATTATGAATATACAACTATTAAAACTAACAAATAGCTGAGCCTTTACAAATAATCTATTGAATTTTTCCTTTTTCCATCTTATGAAACTTGCAATAAGTGTAAAAGTACAAAACAATCCATCCACGTCTACCCTTTTAATTGGCCAACTGCCTTGTGTTCTGAAAATGTTATCATCTGTTTTGCAGTTTGAGATGTTGACAGGATCATTACCATTCCAAGGAAAAGATCGTAAGGAAACAATGGCGCTTATTCTAAAGTAAGAACAATTCACACTGTTACCATTCAGTGGTTCTCAAAGCCTTCTATGTATGACCAACTCCTAATGGTTTGGGTTTAGATTTTTATCTACTGTTATAGATCATTTGTTTAACAATGTTGTTATTGTTTTCTTGTGGTACTGATGTTTTATTAGTGTGTTGTTCTTAGTGCGGTGTACATGTGATTTTCTTCATATACATGTACAGGATGTTACCAAACTGCTTTTATGAACCTTAAATTATCAATCTCAGGATATCCCACTATATTCCTACTTACTTAATGTATCAAGACATTACCAAACATATGTGCGTGCATAAACCTACTTCTTGTCTTGTCTGCGCAGGGCAAAGTTGGGAATGCCACAGTTCCTCAGTCCTGAAGTGCAGAGTTTATTAAGAGCACTCTTCAAGAGGAACCCCGCTAATCGACTAGGTATTGTATACATGAACCTTGAAAACTAATAATGAATAATGGCTCTACATTTTTTTGCTGTTTTTGATTACCGATTATTGAGGTTAGTTCTTACGTGGAATCAATAATTTTTGAACACTTTGCAAAAAAAGTTAAGTCAGTTAACATGAGACACTTTACACAAACGGACCTCGGGAGCTAATGCTATTAAACCTCATCCTGATGACAACTTCTACAGTCTTCCTACAGTATGCCAATAAAGATAAGCCAATAATGTTGAGTCCATTGGAAATCTGGAGGTGCTCATTAAATATCAAAACTGAATGGCTGTATTCATGCTCTTTGTATGTTTGTATTTATGTTTGCCTAATCGATGTGAGCAAAGACATAATTCTCTCAATTTGTCTCAATCTGCGTGACTGACAGGTGCAGGACCAGATGGAGTGGAAGAAATAAAAAGACATCGCTTCTTTGCATCGATAGACTGGAATGTAAGTGCAATTTATGAAGAATATTCTGTAGTCTGCATCATTTTAAGATATCCAATTCTGTTTTTCCTTTAAGGAAGGACACTATTTACATGGCCACTTTTAACTTGGTTTGAAAGTATATAGGCTACAGTTGTGGAAAGATCTTTCCTACTAACAACCACTACTCCTATTGTGTATTAGTTTTGTGGTCACAGTTGCTTCATGTTAGGGTGAAGAAATCTTTTTTTCTTTTTTCCAGACATTTTTTTCTTTATCATGTGACAAATGTCAGATACTGTCATGTACTGGTTTACTGAAAGTGGTACTTCTGAGATTCAGTATTCAGATAAGTGACCTGAGTTAAATTTAAAAAAAGTTTATTCTAAGAACAACACATATGAATCACATTGTGGTGACTATAGTTCCTGTATCCTGTCATCAAAACCTTGCAGCTGTTCATCCACTTCCTCAAGAGTTGCCCACAATCATGAATCATTAAGCATCCTTAGTAGATTTGGCAAAGTGGCAAAATCCCCAACTTCTCTTTCTGCATGCCATGCCCAACTTAACTGTAACTAATCCTCTATCTGTAATACTTTTCCCCCCAGAAAGTTTTCTCATGCACAAATGTTTTGGCCACAGACATTACCTGCATTAGTCTAACCCTGACATCCACCCCATCTAGCACTGTCAGGACCCAAAGTTTCTATTCAAGTAGCTTGTCAAACACCACCGAATCATGCTCTTGAACTCCATTTGTTTCTGAAAGCTATTCCTGCAGC
Organism: Dicentrarchus labrax; assembly: GCF_905237075.1. NCBI lineage: Eukaryota > Metazoa > Chordata > Actinopteri > Moronidae > Dicentrarchus > Dicentrarchus labrax. The sequence continues at coordinate 20,315,932 of NW_026136719.1, read as the reverse complement.
CCCTATGTCAGTAACATCCATGCTGCAGATGCCTTTGACTGTAAAATATCAAACATAGAAGTACATCAGAGTATGTGCCAATTGTAGCTTTATCAAACTTAGATGTACACACCAGAAAGACTTTGCTCGAGTAACAGACAGAGGTTTTTGTCTCTAGAGAAATCAGAAATCTCAGCAAAGTAATCACTTTTATTGATTGAACAAAATCTTTCAAAGCACTCATGGTCACACTGTTGCACCATTCCCTTTTTATTTTTTTTTTGTGACACTTGTTTATCTGCTGTTGTGAGTAGTGACGCTCTCATTTCTAACAAAATCCACTATTATCTGCTTTGCATGCCCACTAATCTCTGCCCTTGCCACTGGCTTTCACTGTTACTCCTCACTACTTTACTACCTTCTCGCCCCTGCCAAACATCACATTTTCCCATTTACAGACGGTGTTGCTGGCTTGATGCGACAAGCTATCAATAAGAGGCTTAAGTTCTCTTCCACACTATGCTAATTAAATCACTGTGCTCTACCAGGCAGAGTAATTTCCTCTGTTGTCTCTCAGAATGTTGTTCGACTTTTTCTCTGTGATCCTCCAATCTTTTATCAATGTTTCAATCTTTGAGGAATTTCTCTCAAAAGACAACTCACAAAATCTGCATCTCAGCTTCACAAAGAATAGAAATTGCAAAGTGTGTATTACTGGTAACAGTCTCACCATAAATATAAAAAACCCTGCCGGACTGTTCACAGCAGGCAACGACTGACATTGCAATGGTGACATCTGCAGGCAATATCCAGTAATACACTTAAGTAAATAAACATACAGTGGACTGTTATACAGTGGGCATACAAGGGTTTTCACCTGACATCACATGACATTACGTATCATAGAGGTGTCCTACTTTGTCACTATCTATAAAATGATTTTTTCGTTATGGGGTTGAGGCCAAATATTATTTTCCTATCTAATTTGCATATTTGCATTCTTTATTTAATTCTCTTTTTTTTATAATTTGCTAAATTCAATTTAAATCTGGCTGTGTCATTGCTGACTTTCCATTCAACCTTGCATCAGTATGGGATTAGTTTGGTAGATGTGAGACAAAAGTGGGCTCGCAGCCACTGAACCCATTATTCATTCTGGATTCAGTGATTATTAAAATCAACAGCAGTTTAATGGAAAGAAAGCAACATGTTGTACACCAGAGCTTCAAGCTTTAACCAGATGTTGTGTGATGATGCTGATATCGATCATTGTTGTTGTTTTCTGTAGAGGTTGTACAGGAAGGAGATGAGGCCCCCATTCAAACCCACAGTTGGAAGACCTGAAGACACTTTCCATTTTGACCCTGAGTTCACCTCCAGAACACCCACTGGTAACTAAAACATACAAAAACACACACAGGCGTGGTGGTACGATGCATTTGGACTAGATGAGAAATATTATTATGATTTTAATTTTCATTAGAAATCACTGTAAAGTACCATAAACACATGTTTGTATCTGTGTGTCTTTGCCTATCCAGATTCGCCCGGCATCCCTCCCAGTGCGAACACACACCAGTTGTTTCGTGGTTTCAGCTTTGTTGCGACTAATCAAAGTCAGGAGCCTACTGTTGCTACAGTAGCGCCTTCTCGTCAGGAAGTGAACAACATAAACCCTATTGCGCAGGTATGTGTATATGTCTTTAAGAAAACAACTCATGTCCTAACTCCATATCTAATTAAATCATACACTTGCACACTGATTGGATAACAAATCACTGAATTAATCAGTGTTATGAGTTAACTGACAGATAAACAGACTGATTAATTAAGAGATTGACTATTTAATGATGCTGACCTTTCTCAACATTCCCCCCATAAATCACGGCCAACTGTATTACTACAGCCACTGACTGCTGGACAGAGCAAATATTCTCTCACCTAATATATGACTCTGATATGTTTGACTATGACAGATGTGTGAAATATAATACAAGAGTGTGTGTCATGTGTTCCCTGCAGCATCTCCGTGGTGATGTGGCCTTCAGTGATGTTTATGAGCTTAAGGAGGAAGTTGGACAGACAGCGACTTCTGTCTGCAAAAGATGTCTGCACAGAGTCACTGCTGTGGAGTATTCAGTAAAGGTAGTGGACAGTAAACCTTTACGAGAACTTATTTACATATACAACAACATTATAATATATTTAAAGTAGCTCTAAATATATATAAAACGTATTTACATTTTTGTCATTGTATTTCATAGCATCCACATTCTTTCCTCAAACACACCTCCAAATCAAAACAAAATGTAGTAATTACATTTGCATAAGTGGATGAGTTTTGGATTCTGGGAAGGGATGCACCCAAGCTTTGTGCATCCTGGCCATGTATATGTGGTGTTTTAGAAGTTGCAATAGTGTGTCTTTCTCAACATAACATGTGTGTTTCATGTTTGTGTCAGATCATTGAAAGAGCGAAGAAGGATCCATCAGAAGAGATTGAGATTCTGTTAAGATACGGACAGCATCCAAACATTATTACCCTGAAGGATGTAAGTATAACACACAAAAACTATGTTAACATGACAAGCAGAACTTCTTCAGCATCTTTATAATAGTTTTTAATAAGCCACGTGTGTGTTTTACTATCAGGTTTTTGATGACGGCCAGTCCGTTTTCCTGGTTCAGGATTTACTGAGAGGAGACGAGCTGCTGGACAGAGCTCTGACGGTGCCAAACTTTACAGAGAGAGATGCGTCAGACATCATCTGCACACTGACCAAGACTGTAGAATATTTGCACTCACAGGGGGTAAGACGGAGGGACAGAAACCTTAACACAAGACTTCTTCTCATCACTATACTTGAATGTTAACAGTTAAACTAATAATTAATGTTAACTTGCTAATCGTATGTGTGTTTTTGTCCGTGCGTACCTTTCCCGTTTTCAGGTCGTGCATCGAGACCTGAAGCCCAGTAACATTCGCTATGCTGATGACAGTGGAGTCCCAGAATGCATCAGGATATGTGATTTTGGCTTTGCCAAACAGCTCAGGGCTGAGAATGGCTTATTGATGACCCCTTGTTACACAGCTACATTCATGGCTCCTGAGGTACAGTTTTATCAGTAATCATAATAAGAAGTTTCTAATGTCTCAACCAGCACTTGCAAATGATGAAATGCTATCAAAAATACATTTAATGAATGACTAATCCCATCATGCACTCTATTGACTGATGTGTGTTTGTGTGTGTGTGTGTGTGTGTGTGTGTGTGTGTGTGTGTGTGTGTTTGTTTGTGCAGGTTCTGAAGAAGCAGGGTTATGATGCAGCCTGTGACATCTGGAGCTTGGGGATCCTCCTCTACACCATAATAGCTGGGTCAGTTTAAATGCATTTATAACTACCAACGATGACAGACTATAGACTACAGTACTACAGACTATAGTTTAGCTTTCTGCTTCTACCTTCTGTAAAGGTGTAAACTGCATGGAATGTTTCCATTTCCTGCAAACGCTCCCCCTGCTGCTTTAAACAGGATGTTTTCTAAATGAACTCCCCCGGTGAAATAACAGTGAAGACAATAAAAGACAATGTTATTATACCCATGTGAAAATCAAAGGTTATTGCTTTTTATCGTCTCTACAGTGGGTTTTATTGTCTCTAGATTCTATAAAGTCAGAGGATTTAATTTATCAAGCGGTTTGTCTCAACCAGTTTTTAGATGGCTCTCTATGGTCTGCCTCGTTCTCGGTTATTGTAATTCACCCAACCTTTGAATTGCTCTCTGTAAATTTTTATTTTTATTGGCCAGTTTCAGTCCATTTGCCAGCAGCTCTGAGGACACAGCAGAGGAAATTCTGGCTCAAATCGGCTGCGGGAAATTCGTTATCACAGGAGGGAACTGGGACCTGGTATCAAACACTGCCAAGGTAAAATTACATTTTGGGGGGGAGGGGATATAGATACGGATAAAGTGGTTGTGTTGTTGACATCATGGCTTGTCTAAATAAACTATACTATACTAATATCACGTGTGTATGTTTACATATGTTAAACAGGACATTGTGATCAAGATGCTCCATGTGGACCCTCACCAGCGCCTGACCGCCCCCCAGGTACTATTACACAGTATACTGTATGTTAGCTCGCTTTATTGTTTATATGTCACCATTAGGAGCAGTTTTCGAAAAATACATTTTGAAATAATCTTTGCTGTGATGCCTTCCAGGTTCTCCGTCACCCCTGGATTGTGGACAGAGACCAGCTCTCTGACAGAGCTCTCGCCAGACAAGATGCACTCACTGTCAAGGTCAGACCTGCGTGCATGTGTGTATACAGAAAACATTATCAGAATATCAGACAAATACAGGTGGTTCATATAAACAATTGGCATTGCAGCTGGCAAGATTTTTTGTCTTATGCTGTTCACTGAGTGAAGCCTCAATGGGTGATCTCTTTAAAAACAAAATGTTAAGATATATTTGGATTTAAAACAGAGTTAATGTCAGCGTCAGTAAAATTTACTACAATGCAAAACAATGTGTTATTGTGTTGTGATGTGTTTTTCTGTCTGTCCATCGGGTGGCGCTGTCTGCTACTTATTTAGTTGTTGGAAATATGTACATAGGCTAGTATTAATATGATATGACATAGTCTCCTTTTATTCCACTAGGGGGCATTGTCTGCCACCTACTCTGCTCTGAGGCGCTGTGCTCCTGCTCCGGTCCTGGAGCCTGTTCAAGCCTCCAGCCTGGCCCAGCGGCGAGAAATGAAGAAGCTGGGGAATCCCAAAGTTAACTCTGACCCTAAAGAAAAGCAGTAGCCTCTACAATCTGAATGGAACTCAAAAGAAATTAAACTTAGTCCAACATAATCAAAGAAGATGTACTTGAAAGCACAAACCTTGTTATAAAGTGTTTGGAGGCCTATAAAATGAATGTAGCAGACCAAAAAAAAACCTTTACAGAAGAGACAAAGTTTAATTAACTATAACAATAAAACATATATAACAGTCTGCTATTGCTGGCACCAGGATTAGCTTCAGTTCACTCAATTCAAATTAAACCTTATGTGATACGACATTCATCATCTGCACCTGTAGATAAACTGTGACCTTAAAACTGATCGAAACCCAGTGGCGTGAAGAAGTCGATTAATATGACCCTAAAATGAATCATTCTGATCACAGAGGGCTTCACTTAATCACACAGTCATGTGGGGATTACAAGCTTAGTCTGAAAGTTGCCCTTGATTTTAATTGAAAAAAAACATTTATCTAAATGTTATTCTCAGACAACATTTGTCATAGTTTGGTCATTGCTATACATTTGCAAGGAACTGGACTGATCTGACATTCAGAGCAAACACATGGACGTTTACTTTGTTTGGGTCATACATGTCAGAATACACTTAGAGCTGTAGTGCAATATAAACAGTCAAATTGCTACCTGCCTTGATTAGTATCTATAGTAGCTCCGGTGGCTGAAAGTGGGACCAATTAATCTGGTCACCAGAATCTGAAAAACATAGTATTCAGTGCCACAAACAACATGCCAAGTAGTGAGTTTAATTTAGCTTTCATATTCATGGCCAGCCATAACAATACAGTCTTCCATAGTCATTACTCTAATATATGTCTAACATGAGATATACGTTAGAATAACATCTATTTGAATGAGACACTGTCATTCAGATATTTTTCCTCCAATCAATCTTCTACAGTGTTATGCATGTTAAAAATGTAAATATTCTACCAAAGGGAATTATTACTTAAGTTAACAATGCCATTGAAGTCTTATTGTTCATAATATGCTTAATAATTTTACTCTATGTATTGCTGTCTTCCATAAATGCAGCCTTTGACTCCTATGAAATGTATTGTTAACCGTGTCACTACTGCACTTCCCAGATTAGATGGAACAGTGAGATATGAAGGTGTTTATGTTGAACGTAGATTGTTGTGTTTTTTCATAACATATTCAAAATGTCATTTGGCTTAAGAGTAGACACAAATGCAGGATAAAAACCATCATATTGGTCTGTGGTAAATGTCACACTCATAGCAAAACTCTGCAGCCTATAGTACTTTGTATTATTAACTCTGCGTTCAGTGTGATGGTTAATTTTTCTGTGTGTGCTTGAGTGTGTCATGTCGCTGCCAGTAGGCTTCTGTTTGCTGTTAGTGTTTGAGAGCCAAAATATTTGGGAACCACTGTGTCAGAGGATTGTACATACTGTCTATTGCTGCTGCCCTGATTGTATCTAATAATAAGTTGTACAATCACAAATACGAGGTAAGACTGAACAGGGTGCAGAAATGAGTAGCACATTTTGGGTTGTGCAATTTACCAGTAGGAATGTAGATTATGATGCTCCACAATTAATACACATACTTACTGGTCTGAGGTAAAACAAAACATGTAGTGATGTGTAACTAATAAGCACTGTAGCTGAGATACAGTAATTCTGTACATTATGTTTGCTGAGACTATGTGTTGTGATGCATTGCACATCTGTAGAGGTGGAGCTTGAATTGATGAGTATGCAGATACGGTTGTAGATATTGTGTCGCACAACCAGAAGTTTGAGGTAAAGTTGTAAATATTGTTTACTAATTTAGATTGTACATACTGTCATGCAAAACCACCAATAAAGAGGTTTGATTGTATATATATATATAGTGTTATACAACTATCGGCAAGCAGTAAGACTGTATATATTGTGTTTGCAGATATATTGCGATTGTACATATTATATTGTGTTGTGCATCCATTGCTCAGAGTGTACATACTGTCTATACCTGGCCAATCACTGAAGTTGTTGGCTAGAATGCCAAAGTTTTACAAATAAAGCAAAAGAACGAAAATTTGTTTTTCTTTTGATTTTGTTTTTTGTCTTGTTTTTTTTTAGTGCTGGCATGCGTGTATTTTAATCATTTAACCTGGGAGTTCTTACCACAGGATTAACAACGTGTATCACAGCAAATAAACTTACCTTCCTAGATATCAATAGGTCTGTTTCATAGAAGGTATTTTGACTTGTCATTGTAGAAAAATTACAGATGGTACTAATAACATTAATGATGGCTCTGTTCTATTTAAGTGTCAGCCAGCACAATACCAGTACCCTACAACTGAAGAAGCTAAATGGAATTCATCATTAAATGTATTATTTAGACCAATTCTTTTCCTATTATATGTCAAAATGTGAAAAGGTATATTAGCACAGTGCAATATTCAACATTACATGACAATAATCAAATGTTGGCCCTGAAAAGCTGCTGCACAATTTTTGCTTTATTTTCCTTAAATTTAAAAGCAAGAACTGTGCTTATAAGATGTAATCAAGGCTTTGTAAACATAGTAAAAGGAGCTCAAAACAGGCACAGATTAGACAAAGACATGTAATAATATATAAAATACTTACATATGACAAACTAATTCATCTTTATACTATAATACTGTAAATACTGCAATATGAAACCCCTTATGCTTGATATTCAAATAAATGTGAAATGTTTTCTAAGATTTCACCCCCCTCGCATCACAATATGGAAAAACTGTCACATCAATATAGTTTTATATTCAGTACGCAGGGCCCCCAAAGGAATAACAAATAACCTTTTCTCATTACACACAAGAACTCCATGTCATGTTAGCAGTTGCGGAAGAATTCACTTTATTGTATTTTTCTTTCTGTCCATCATAATGTGGCAGCAAGTGCTTGTCAAAGCCACTAGATGGCAACCAATCATAGTCTATGCTCTCACTCGCTCTCTTTCCAGTTTCTCACCAGAAGTTGTCCTTTTAGTGCCATAATCCCTAAAAAAAAAAGAAGAAAAGAACGCTTTAATTTATATCAACCACCAGGCTCACACTCTGTTCCATAAAAGCTTTTAGCAGGCGCTGAGCTGATGTGTCAGGTGGGTGTGGCAGGCTCATCAGCCCTGACATTTAAGTGCAGTAGTGCTCAGAGCAAAAGGGATTGGAGGATATGAGTAGATACAGATGACAAGCCCCCCTGCGAAGATGATTGCAGTGGAGTGACAAGAGGAGACCAAACAACAGATAGAGGAAGGGGAAGGTGTCGGGAGGTGAGAGATGAAAGGCAAAAGAAAGGAAAAGAGCTTTGAGAAACAATAACTCAACCCAACAATTACAGCTTTGTCAGAATTTATATTGTCTTTCATAAAGTAATAGTAAAGCAATCAAATAGTTCAGGTTTTAGTCTTTAGTGTTCCTTAAAAGTGAGCACATACAAGACAAAGTAGGAAACCTGGTTTGAGTCTGGCCATCCTTTAACCAGAGAGCCAACGTTCAGGTCCTTGCTATACCATAGTGTCCTTGAGAAAGTTACAGAATAATTACCCACTCTGGAAGTGCTGTTTTGTAGCAGGACTTGACCTGAAACATTCCTGCAAAGGGGAGAAAGTGAAAAGACATTCAGAGCATAGGTGCTCCTCCCCAGACAAAATTAAATGTAGAATATTGTAGACAATTAAGGGCTAAGTGTTAAGTGCTAATTACTGCATCCAACATACAGGATAAAGGGGTACTATTTATCACAGTATAAACTGTTTTTGTTATAAGATAGCAAGCATCACATTATATTTGCAGGATTGATTAAAGACTAAACAGATAAAGGTTATTTTGAGATCAACAGGGTACTACAAAACTCTTGTACAAGATTGGCACATCATGATAAATGAAAATAATCCCTTGACGACTACTGAAAACAATATTAATGGACTATTATCAGTACTTAAGTTACAAATTACAGTCATTTTTGATTTCAAATAACCTTTTTTGTTAACACATGAGAAATGATTTTCAATGTTTCTTGTTAATCTATGAGCAAAATGATTAAACATCATACCTCTATGCAGAAAACAGAGCCATCTAGTGGAAGACCACTTCCAATTTAACATTTTCAGTCACGGCAATAAAACCTAAATACTTCACAGTTTGTCATGGATGACACATCACATGATATATCTCGAGAAATATTTGCCACAAAATAAGAAAGATGATGATGAATGCAAATAAACCCTGAAGTGCAGGTGATTCTGAATTGGCTTTTAAATATAAAATGCAAACTCTCCCTTGTGTATCTGTTCCTCTTTTGCTCAAAATTCTTCTTCTGCCACAAAACAGAGTTCTGAAGACAAGCGGCATACACACACTGACAGGGACAGAGATCCCACCACCTATGGCACTGAGTGTGTGCACACACACACACGCACACACACACACACACACACACACACACACACACACACACACACACACACACACACACACACACACAGACCCACGGACACCCTGTGGCACTACAGCTAGACCTGCCACTCGGACGTTCACCGAATCAGACGGACAAATCTCTAACAGACGGCTCCTGACAAAGAGATTATCACCGTGACAAGAGAAGTGTGTGCAGCTGTGGGTGGTGGAGTTTACAGCGGAGAGATGGGGGTGGGGAGGGAACTCTTTGTACATTCACACATTTGGCTCTTTTCTCTCACCATACCAGTGTTGGGAGTCAAAGTCAAACTTACTTCAGTTTCTACAAGATACGACTGTATGATGAGGATGACTGGTCAACACATAAAAAAACGAACATATCTGTGAGGTGATGTAGTTTAAAAGAAGATGGCAGGTGGAAAACTTGAGCAACATATGTGTAACTAAAGGATTTTGTGGGATCAGACATTTAAGATATTTTGGGAGAGGTCAGTCTATCATACATACAGACAAATGCAGACAGACCAAAATAAGCATTTTCGACTGAACTTTTAATGGATAGATTCTACATACCAGAGTCGGTTAAGTTCAAGACTATATTTATAGTCTCACTGTCTGAGACAACAGCCATTAGTCTTGTTCTACAAAACAGTTCATCACAGCTTGCTTCACCGACAGGCAGTGAGGAACATTTCATCCATTTACATAAAACATGCACAGCTCCTTGTCTTATCCTCTACTGTCCTATATTGTGCAAAGAGATCTTCCCTTAATGGTTCAATCCCTATTCATTAAGCAAAGTTTAGAATCATTATCTAATTCTTGACACTCATTTCTACACCTACACCTTCGTTTCTACACCATTTCTATGTTGTAGATAATATTATGGGGCTACTTTGCAACATATACAGAAACATATAGGCTTTAAGTCAACAGTATGTTCCTGACAATACTCTTTTCCCAGTACTTGTTTTGACCATGTAAAAATACAAATGTACCCTGTAGTTGTTTAGGAGCTATGTAGTTTTCCTAAGTAAGTAAGATTTAAATCAAAGTAAAACTATACAAGCCAGGAGTTTGGGGGAAGGTTAATAAAGTTCCCACATTGTTACCCTCTTATTCCGTAACTTCACATCTTCCCTTGTACCTATGTATGTACCAGTGCATACTGTACAAAAAATTGTACTGTAAATGGCAGAATATGTAGTACAATGTGGGGCATACTCTAAAGAGTTACCATGACTGTTAATAGTCAAAAGCAAATGAAGAATCATCCACACACTTTTAACACAAATTTTTAGCAAAATTAAAAATGTGCAAGTCAACTATAACACAATGGAAGCTTCTGGAGGACACTAAGGATGAACTAATAATTAGTAAAATACTGTCACTAGGAGCATGGGTGCTATCTCTAGTAGTATCAGACTCATGCCATCACAATGTTGAAACTAAGATAGACATTGTTAGCTCAGCTAACAAGCCCCAGTCCTTCAGCTATACAGAGCGTGTCGGATCATTTTCTCATAGTATTCCATATGAGAAGAAGAGGCTCGAGTGATACATTACAGATGTGGTGGTGCCATCAATACGGTGTCTTTTATAGATTGTTTTTAAGAAATAAATTGATTAAATAATTAAAAAAAGTAAATCAGATGTGGTGTGAAAAAAACAGAGATTTTATTTTTAGGCTATTACCTAGCCCTGCGTACAGTATGTGTTGTCAAATTGGTGCTGCAAGTCTTAATTAATGTGCGTTTAATTTAGTTTCCCCTGCTTTTTCTTAGGTTGCAGTGCATTAAGCTCTCTCTGTCACCATATAAAGGACATACCTGCACACCCTACCCACAATTGTGGTGCCGGCTTTATGTCTGTTCCTCAGAATTATATGTTTTAAATTAGATGCAGGCAAAATCAAATCAAGAGATAAAAACAACAACAAAAAAAAGATAAATGAGTAATAAAGTTACTCTTTATTACATTAATTATTTGTAATCACAAAATATTTTACCAACAATGCCACCAAAATTTGCTTTAATTGCATAAAGGTACAAAGCAGCCACTGTGGATGAAATGGTTGAAGGGACACAGTTTGATATTATCTGACACAGTTTTGAACAAACCACAAATTGCCGCAATAATGGTGATATAATCATGTAATCCAAACACAAATACACTCACAAGTCAAAGGTGCCAGCAGAGGATAAGTGAATCTCTGCAGAAAGTCAATTAATCTTTTCAGTGGTCCCCCTTCCCTCCACCCTGCTTAAAAGCTTCATTTACCTCCTATGGAGAAGAGATAGAAACACCATTAGTGAGATGATGGCAAGACTGGAAAGGGGAAAGGAGAATCTCACAGTTGGATGAGCTGAAACAGTATAGGCCCCCATCCACTCAAAAAGTGTGTGTGCGCCAAAAGGCGAGAGCATCTTCTGCATGGGTGAGCTCAATTAGTTTCTATCTTGATTATCAAAAGGTAGCGGTGTACAACTTTTAAGGCGGAAGTGTGCCACAAATGCTGGGGGTGTCAAAGGGTGGGCTGACCTGCAGAGTCAAAGAAGAGTTGGAGTGACAACAGGGGAAATATGGCTGAGGGGTTTTCTGCTGCACAGAGGTGCTATACAAGGCGTACATTAGAGGATAAGACCATTATTTCCATATCCAAGCTGATGTCTGTGTGCATCTGTGTGTTTGTGTTTGTGTGTGTGTGTGTGTGTGTGTGTGTGTGTGTGTGTGTGTGTGTGTGTGTGTGTGTGTGTGTGTGTGTGTGTCGCATGGGACCCCAGCTGGATAAATGATATTCATGTGTGTTTACATGCACGCGTTTGGGTGTGTGAAATGCCAGTGAGCATATAGGCTCTGCTTCACTGAGCTCGGCTGGCTACTGGAGCACAATTGGGGGTCTCTCTGTGTGAAAGAGGTCAGAACACACACACACACACACACACACACACACACACACACACACATGCAGAGGCACAAACACAAATAAGGAAGTTTGGCTGAATACTCAAGACCCCGATAATCGAACCGTATGCAAATCAGCCAGTTCCTTTTTCTTTCCCATATGAATGTCTGAGTTAGAATAAGTCACACTATGGATGCTACTGAAATTCATGTCACGTATGTATCACAGTATTGTTACATTATTCTGTATATTTCTTGACATTTCAGTTCAAGCCACCTGAGTTCACCAGTTCTAAAATTATGTCAGTCAAGGTGCAACATGCTCTCTCCTCTCCCTGCTGATCTTAATTACTGTAGGTCTGATCTCAGGGCAGTAGGGTTTTACTTGGGTTAATAAAGTTGCTGCTAAAGGAAGGTCAAGTTGAATCGGTAGGCAGAGAACAGACAGAAATACCCAGGGCTGAAGACATAAAGGCGTAACTACAGGCAGGAGGCCCAGTCTCCATCTTCTTAATTACAAGGAGCTTCAAGTGTCGACCCTGAGGACAAATACAAGCCAATAGACATGCGTGCTGTTCAGTATGGGCTCTATTACATGCTTCATGCAGCTCAGACTCCTTCGGGGGACAACAGGCCCCAGGCTGGCATCAGGACTGTCAAACTAATCACTTAGGAGTCTGCAAATGGCACCAAAGAATAGCTATGCTTCTCTTTATGTGAATATGGCACTTTCCATCGCCTGCCATGTGAATGTGTGTGTGACTCAATGTGTGCCTGTTTGCACTAGTCCAGTGTGTAAACAAATGTTTTGTCCCAGTTAACTAGGTCCCAGTCGGACCAAACCTATTTGGCATTGGTCCGTTGATGCTGGTGTGCATGCGTTTGGGTTGCTGTGATATATATATGTGGGCATATGTGTGTGTTGTGAATGTAGCAGCCGGGGGGATAGCATGCTGCTGCTGCTGCTGCTGACACTGGGCCTGTCTGCCTGGTGTGCCCCTTTCTGCACCAGTAGAGCTGGCACTGCCTCCTGCCTCTGCCCGGCCGACTCGCAGTGCGCCAGCTGGGCGCTACCAGGAGAGGCCCTGCAGAGAGAGGACACAGGTCAGCCGTGACAGAGGGATACAGAAAGAGAGAGAGAGAGAGAGAGAGAGAGAGAGAGAGAGAGAGAGAGAGAGAGAGAGAGAGGTGTGAAGTAAAGTGGCAAGGTTTAGATACAGAACAGGGATATCCAAAAACATACTGGGAGAGGAAAGTTATGAAGGGATTGAATGCAAAGTATGAGGAGAGATGGTGTGAAAGTGGGAAAAAAAAGAAATCTCTCAGAAATGGAGATCTGCAGTTGCTAGACAACATTGTCAAGGAAGTCCTTATACTTAGTTAATTTTTCTTTTGCATGTAATTTTTTTACATTGCACCTCTACTTTGGTCGGCAACCCCTCTTTTTACAACCTAAGCAGGAGATTTACTGTAAATATACTGAACTGCACTGCACATGTGATAAGGAAAATGAATGACAGAGAAAAATTACAAATGTAACAATCCCGGCAGATTCAAAACATTAATGGTATTACTTGTTCATTGTAAAGTGCTCTATTTACTCTGTATCTGTTATAGTTTAAACTGCAGAAAATCTAAGTTTAGAAAAACCCTGCTTTACGTCTATGAGAAAGTTAATTATGGAATCACCTTTGCTGATAATTTGAATGAGCAAAAATCTGGATTTGGTTGTTTATTCTCTAATAATAAAGGCAAAACATTTCTATCAATTAGTTTTCATAACTTAGAAAATCCTAACCTATATAAAATAACGCAATAGACAAATCGCTGTAGTGAGTTCAGTGAATTTTACATTCTGTCATATATGACTACTGTGCATACAGGCATTATAGACCGCACACACACGATGAGTAGTTTTGCCACTGCAGCTTCAAATACCCAGCGTGACACAAACATGAATATTAAATCACAGTGAGAGAGAATTATTTTGTTTTATTGTTCACATCATATTTGTTTCTTTAAACGGAATCAAACTTGTTATCAAAACCTGTAACGGATACACCTACTTGACCGATCCTGCTGTACATGGATTGGCAAGTTAATAGTTAGACTGTCAGGCTGGGTAAATGAGAGCGGAGCTGAATTTCGCCCCTGATAAAGATCTCTTGTATTGTGGGGAAATGATTTGCTCCCTTTAACAGGTTTATTCTGGTTCTATTATTCAATTAGGCCAATTTCACGTCACCTCTACTGTTTGCATATTTGTTGCCTTCTTGCAGCCTGCAGCAACGTTGGCCAAACGAGGAGTCATCTTTGTTATACCTGATGTAAAATACTTTCTTGTACAGGATTTAAAGGGGTTGCCAAAGATACCAAGATTCACATTTTTCAAATTGTAGCTATAAAAGAATTATGCATCAAACTGCTCCATTCTGGCATTTTCAAATGTTAGAAAAAAAGAAGTAAAGTAAGACACATGAGCTCATTTGGTGCTAGGGAACACCTCAAGAGGAGTCAGGCTCTGTGTTTCTTAGTTTGCTCATCCATGTGTAAAGAACACTTTTTGCAATGTACAGTGATTAGGGGAATTAGAGACCTGCTTAAGGAAGTAACAGTGTGTGCCCTTCCACCAGGATGTAGGGTTGTTGCAATGTACAATGTTAGACATTGACCCAGGCTGTGTTTCTTTTTCACATAATAAGAGACAGACACTGCTCCTCTAAGGCATTTAAAATTTAAAAATTTATTCAAACTAACTTTTTATTATTTTTGTTATACACTTATCGTATCATTGAGTTATTTATATATATGTATAATTTCTCCAAAAGAAGAACAAGATAGTTTCACATCATAAATTAGAAAAGCCTAAGGTCATGTCTTAAAACTGCCAGGTTACTTTTAATTACATCTTGCATGCACTTTTGTAACAGAAAGCAAGTGAAGCTCTATCTGTCTTTTTAATTAAAAAAAATATATTCTTCTTCTTGATAACCCAGCCATTGCAATACATAAATATTTCATTCACTGGTCTTTTTATCAGCATGTCTCTTAAAGTCAGTGTAGTCGATCTGACTCCAAACATGTGTGGTGCCCCATAGCCAATGCTTGTGATGATATTCAATACAGCCACACACAATTTTGTGAAATGAGAAAATTACTTGGATATTATACTCCTTATCACAAGACAATAGTTCACACTGATTAAATCATTTTCACATTTATTACATTTAGAACTTTGGTTAAGGTTGGGGTAATGTTTATTTGACTCAGGTTAAGAAAAGTTGGCCTGAGGTTATAGGAAATGTATCTTCATTGTCATGTCATTTGTCGTCTACAGAATACTTTTAGAGTTGCACATACACATTATTTGCATTTTATGATGTAAAACTAATTTCCTGTGCCCCTTGTCTTATTGGAAAAAACTTTACTTAAAGCTAAAAAAAAGTCTTGAACTTGGTTTAAACCTAAGGAGGAATTGACATTCCACCTTTTAAATTACACTACTTGGATATTTTACTTTTCAGAAGTTCTACAGTTTCATCAATACCTAGACTTCAACCCACGTCCAAAAGGGATGGGATCAAGAAGAAGAAGAAGAAGAAGAAGAAGAAGAAGAAGAAGAAGAAGAAGAAGAGATGGTTAAGTTTATAATAACTAACTATCAAAGGAGGAAGGAAAAAAAGAAAGATTAATGATCCTGATCTGGATTTAGACTCTACCACTCTTGTCTCTCTGGACACTAATGAGTTTAGCAAGGTGACAAACAACAGCAGCGGCATGAGGGTCTGTGAACCGTCACTAGAGCCTTAATCATCGAGATTTCCAGAGGACTAAATAAAATTAAATCATGTTAAGGTTCACCATAACCCAACATTAAAATAAAGAGTGTACAATAAAGTGACAGAGCAAATACTTTGATGTATTCTGGTGCCATATGCCTTCTATGCAGACCTGAGGAAGGTCAATTAAACTAAGTCTCACCCATGCAAAAAAATGCTTCTAACATAGAAGGGAAACTTCCAACAAGCAAAAGACAAGTCAGAAAGTTATTTTTGGCACAACATATACATGCCAAATAAAGTACATGTATGTAACCCTGCTAGCTTAAAGGATAACAGCTGGTCGCTTACACCTCTACCGTCACATCCCTATGTCATCCTGTAGCTCAAAGCCCAACTGTGCTGGCTTTGACATTGTGGAGCCGCAGGGACGTCCCTTAAGCACCAGAATCAATGAAGAAGTCATTACACCAGTAAGTGCAAAGGCCCCGAACATCCTCACCTCTTTTCTCCTTCTACTCCGACCCTCCTGCCCCACCATAGACACTCTCTGAACACCCCACCCAAGACTGCGCCTTCTCCAAAGCGGCCTCTCTCCCACCCCCTTCTCCGTGGGCCCTGGGTCCCTGGCTGGGGCAGGCTGGCACAGCTGTGCCGGGAGCCGTGCTGTCACAAGCGGTTAGGGTGACAGCCACTCACACTTCATAATGTCCCTCTCACAGGTCACCGAGCGACAAGCTGGGTCACCTCGCTCCAGCAGGCAGCCCCAGGGGAAGCAGAGTGCCCCCCCACCACCACCTCTCCATCAAACTGCCGCCCCCACCACAACCCTCCTATTGCCCAGGAAAATAGAGAGACAGGAGGGGGCAGGTGGAGAGAAGAGGTGCTCCATTGTGCTGGGCTGGGCTACAAGAAGCTCGCCACACCGGAGACAACGCCAGGGTCACGATTAGGGTGGGCACGCCACTGCTAGTTCCTCTGATACAGATGATGCTGGCAGTTTGGGTTAGGGTCAATGTGAGCTGCTTAGATGGTAATTGTAGACCTCAGAGGAATACTATGATGTACTGCCACTCTTGATGCTGTAGGTAGTTCAGGTAATGGTGTGGAACGCAATGAAAACAGTTGTCATACAGTCATGTCATATAATACATTAAAGCTAAATGAGATCAAATGTTATAAGAAAGCTTTATTATTTGTACATCATTATAGGAGGAGAACCTTAAAATGTATTTGATTCTCTTCTTCCTTATGGGTAAAAGGGATGGTATGAACTTGGTAATGGCCATAGAAAAGCCCCATATGCTCCTGATGTCTGTCATCCAACTGTCATTAATGTGCATTACCTCTGCTCTCAGCCACATTGTGAAGTCTAATCTGATAGCAATACAAGACTGAACAGACAACATTAAGATTCACATTAATGGGCTCACAGTGACAGTCTCTCTAATTGGTTTGCCATTTTCACCTAATGCATAGCTTTCAGGTCATCATTATTAAAACTGTCTATCTGAGTGTGTCACTTGAATTAAGTGGCTGGCCCTTGATGATTCTCAAAATATCTGTAATGTTAAAATACCTTCAAATGAAATCATTTCTTGACTTGAAAGATGTAAAAATAGTATTGTATATATGAGCATACTGTACAGAAAACCAGAGAACAACAACTATAGGCCACAATGTGTTGTTCACGTGTTTTCCTTCTGTATGCACTAAACAACGGCAAGTTAAGCATGCAAATTTGGGGCCAGATAAGCTAATTGGATGCAATGCCTGCAGTTGGCTTCAGCTGTGAGTGAGAGGCCTCATACCTAATTCCCGTTATTCAAACAGTCACACCCTGAGAGCGGTTAATTCACTGAAGGTGCGTACACACCCACTGAACAATGTGTAGCAATTAATTTCGCTCTCCCTCCCACATCTGGCGCTTCTGTGTGACCCTGCCTCTGCTGTGCTGTGTCGCTCAGGCTAGGCAAGCCTTTGCAATTTCACACGTAAAGGACTCCAATGAAACGTGAAAAGAATATGTGGCACTGTTAAATTGCATTAAAGAGTTTAAAACAGTAGAGCTGTGTCCCCCCCCCGCGCGCTCTCCTCCCCGCTCCCAAGAAAACAAAGCGGTAAATGTGCTCAAATGCTCATTGACGAGACGTGCAATACGCACCGAGGATGCATTTTCACAAAGAGGAAAATTTCATCATGAGGCCCCATCCACTCGTGATAAACACCTCAGGAGAGAAAGATGAACTTGATGCCACAACAAGAGTCACGCCAAAGGGACTGTCAGGCCTCTCTGGGTCATGCATCAATGTGTCCCAATTTATTTTGAACTTACTGTATTAATATTATCCTCAGAGTGAAGAGCAGGGTGAATTTGAGATCACTGAAAGTTCAACATAAGCCAGAAATGCAATTAGTCAATTAATTGATTTATTGAGCAGTTGGAAACAACATTCTTTTCAAATCAATTAGCCACTTAAGCCATTCAGTGAGCAAAACTTCTCAGACGTAAGGATTTGCTGTGTAACGGTGTTACTGTACATAAATAAATGAAAAAATCTTCAGGTTTTGGACTGGTGTGACGAAACAAGGAATGTACACTTAAAAGGTACTCTGTGGAATTTCTGCTCACTTATTAAAACATCAGTTCCTTGAACAGTCACTTGAGGCTGACTACAGAAGTGAGTCAACCTCCATGAGGCCCCATAGGTCCCAAACATGTTTACAGCCTCGTACAATAAACAGATTTGGTCTCTATAGCTAAACTGTGCAGGGGGTAAGTTTTTTTTAAACCACCCATTTAAATCATATTAAGGCTTAAAGTTATACATAATTAAGGGCATGGCCGTTTTGAGTGACAGGTGGGCGCCATCATGGTGATGCCTGTTGCCATGGTCCTGCTTGACCAACACTGCTAATATTACTATATTATTATTAGTAGTAGTAGTATTATTATTCATCATCCCCCATCGTTGGATCTGTTATCATTGTCATCATCATCATCTTCATGAATCCTCATTATCATCATCACAATCATCATCATCATCATCATCAGTCATTTCTACTAGTATAGTTGTTGCTACTGTTGTTGCTGTGCTCTGTCTCTGTCCTTCTCTCTTTACCACCCATGCATTTTTAATTCTACAGCCTATGGGAGCATTTGCATAAGCATGAGTTTAACACGTTTATTTTAAGGATATACTCCTGTGTATGTGTTTTGGTGAGAAACAATAAATATAAACATAACTTATGTTTGTTTACGAGAAAACTCGACAATGCACCTTTAACTTCAGTTGTGGAAATGGATTGTGAGGACATTTTTTACTGTTTTCTGACTTTTTACAAACGATAAAATTGTTATTATTCGATAATAATAATAATAATAATAATAATAATAATAATAATGCTAATAAGTTGAATCCCTAAATCTAGACAGCACGGGCACTTTGAGTATTCTGCAGGTAACAGAGAACTCATCTGTTGATTCTGAAGTCTGCATTTGCTTTTCATATTTACTTCTCCTCCTTTACCCTGTGCTGCACCATCTCCTCCTCTGCACCACCTCTCTCTCTCTCTCTCTCTCTCTCTCTCTCTCTCTCTCTCTCTCTCTCTCTCTGTGCCACTGTGCCAGTCACCCTGCTCTAGGGCTCTGGAGATATTTCAAACATATCTGGGAAATCAATCTTACAGCAAACTGAAGGAAAACATCGAATGTCATTGAGCAATAAGTATGAAGCCTGTCAGAGGTAGAGCTGAGAGCTGGGCCTGCGGCGAGTTAGGCCTGCCAGTGTCTCAGTGAGAGGCCTCGTCAGCTGGGCCCCCTGCTTCTTCACAAACACACACACACACACACACACTTCTGACAGAAAAAAATTAGAACACAGTTTATGCTGTCATGGCATTTTCAGTTCACACCACTTCTACCACTTTTCACTCTCTTTGCGATATATATATCTCTAAAATCAAATTTATTCTTATAATCAGACTGACTTCTATAAAATAAACTTATTGGGCATCAAACAAAGGCATAAAGAGTATTTAAATGTTGAATGTGTAAAGAGATGGAGGATGAATGGCAGGACAATTCAGTTCATTCTGCAATTAACAGTTATTTTCTTAATTGAGTCATTGTTTTGTCACAATCCAACAATTTCCTAGTCAAGTCAAGTATAAGGTGACGTCTTGACGAAGTCAAAATTGCTTGTTTTGTCTGACAGTCCCAAACCCAACTGATATTCAATTTACTGATGATTAATTTTCTGCTGATTGAGTAACTGATTAATCCATTAACTGTTCCAGCTTTGAATAAAATATTATGGAACTACTTTGTGATGATAGGATCATATATCATCATTATACAAAACTCTGTTGTAAGTAATGATTCCAGACAAGTTTTCATTCTAATGTGTGAAGAGTTTTGGGACATCGATTTTAAGAATCTGAAAGTCCTCTCACTCATGGTTCTGGATTATCCTTTACATGTAGCAGGGGCACACCGGCAGTTACAGAGAAATAGAAAACATGAGAGAGGAAGATGAATTTCAGCGGGGGGGGGCAAGAGAAAGAGAGAGAACAGGCCCAGACAGACAAGTGAAGGGAAGCAGAAGTTGATGAAACAAGATGTCACCATTGATGGGTCATTACACCCAAGTAAGCATGGGACACTAGCTGGGCCTGTACTGACCTCCCCCCCTCCCTTTTTTGGTCTCCCTCTCTGAGAAGGAACTACAATACATATTGTCTCAGTTTCTCACTATTACTTCGTAGGCTCTGTGGCAATTATCCTTACGGTACAGCAAATCACTGCAGTTCAGTTTCGCAGCACTCCTAATTGGCCCTCTTATATCCAAATACACATGTGTTTACATCTCCAGGTCAATTGAATTAGGTCTTATAATGAGCCTGGGTGCTGAATAGCTAACACTGCTCAGCACATTGAGGCATAAACCGGCACAAATCAGGTGAATCCAGTTAAGAGTGTTTACACTTTACAACACATGCACCCAGTATTTGTCACACAGTCCCCTTGCTGCACCCATCCTGTTTCTCATTATCAGGACTCCAAGCTGGCATAAAGATCAGGGCAGAGGCGTCTATGATGCCACATCAACGGGTCGAGGATATGAGACCAAAAAGCGACACTAATCTACAAATCCGTAGTGTGAGAGTTTAATAGCAAAGCTCAACCATTATTTGTTTTAAAGCTCACTCATTATTTGGAGACTTTGCACACAATGCCCGTATCACACAGCCACTGACCACGTCCCAGAGATGAGCCAATTATGACTTTAGGATACAGAAAGTGAGATGTTAATGTATGGAAGAACTTTAGGTGCTATTATTCAAGGAAGTCGCTGGATTAGAGTGTGTGAGGGATGAATTAGTGATCTGCCAGCGATTTAGAGCAATAATGAAATGTTTGTTTCTGCAGACAGGAGGACCTGAATAAGTCCTGTGATGTGAATATGACAGAGTGGGATAAGGATTTGATGGTCCTTAGGCTGTTCAGTGGCAGGGAATAGAGAGGTCATCGTTTAAGTAACAGTACTGGAACAGATAGAGCCACTGGACTGTGAAATCTAAGGTTTTATGAGTGTTCACTGTCTTGCATCAGCTACTCATGCATTATTCTTATTGCACTGTATAATGAATAGATGAATCGAATATTAACACAGTTTACTAAATAAAATCTCATTGACAAGCTTTGTAAAATGACTTTTTTTAAAGCAATTAGTTGATTCGTTCTTATATTAAAAAAGTGAATTGTGTTGAGTGTGTTTTGATTCACAAGATAAAACCATGAGTGCATGCAAACAATCAAACCCAAAAATGTCTCACCCAGGCCATCTCTATCAATCAAATGCAAAAAAATACAGAACTAATGTAGTCTGAGTCGGATAAGAGTGTCAGGTTTTCACACAAGAGGGGAGCGGCCCAGAGGGACCTCACATCAGCCTTCATGTGTGCATTTAGACTAGTGAGTGGAACTAAAACCTGGCCTGCGAAACCAATGCGCCTTGCTCCATTGGGACACACATAAGCGACAATAACAACCAAATTAACCATACACATGCAGGCGTCAGTCTGTCGAGCTGATATTGGTGGGCTCAGTCAGTGGCCCTGGGTCCACTCTGGTCCACTGATTCGAGGGACTACAACGAGCCATCATGCAGTCAGGATTCTGTACTGTGAAATTAGTCTGGGGTGTGAAAGTGGAAAAACCAAGTAAGCATGAGGTTGAAACACGGTATCACGCTCTCTCGCCTGTCTCATTCCCGCGCCTCAACACTGTCAAACTCGATAAAGAAGAAAATTGTCCACGATCAGATGTATCTTGGTTTCTCTGTTGTGACTAATGTGCCATCTTTGCCTCGAGCTTGTTGAAAATACTGTCTTCTTTTTCTTTAACCTGAATTATTAAGTCATGCACAGCTCTCCAAGCCATTATATACTCAAAAGAGAATAATGAAGTAGTTTGAAAACCAGAGTGAAACTTATTTTCCTGCCTTTCTGTTTTACTTTAAGGCAACAAAGGTCAAGAGACTGCAACTTTATGCAGCGGCACTGCGGGAGGTAGTTTTCAACTTCCTCATAGGTGTATTGATTTATATTACTTACTGTGTAATTTTTACATTTCTTCAACAAATCACAAATGAGGATCCCTTGGCTATATTCTCTCAGATTTTATTTTCTGTCCATCTGATATCCTCCTATGACCCTTGACATGCTACTGCTATCATGCTGGCAATTATAATAGCATCCCATCCACAGAGACCACTGCTTGAGCCATAAAAATACGTCCGCACACACACACACACACACACACACACACACACACACACTCACACAGATTAAGTTGAAACACACAGACGTCATATGGGTATTAAAGAACAAAATATACACAAACAATCACATTTTTCCCCACCAAAGGAACCTCTCTTGCATTAGAAATACAACACACTTTGAAGAACAAACAATGCACACACACTGACACCTCTCCCTGTTACCTTAACCTTTTGGGCCTTTCACTGTCCTGGTGGCATCTGAAGGTGGAGTCCAATATTAGTATCCATGACCACACACAGAGAGACACACACATACACAGACGCACACACATGCAGCAGAAACAGTCAACGTGGGCTGGCAGAGAGCTGGTCTACAGCACTCTCGCCACACCAGGCCTAGTTATACTCTGCCTGTTTGAGGTACACTGATTACTGATATTACACACACACACACACACACACACTACCTTCACTGCAGGGTATGTGTAAACTCACCATGCAGAAGCAGGTCGCTGCATTAAACACAAGCATATGCTAGCAAGGAGTCTTACTATGATCTTGCACACAGCACTCCACTAGACTGGGCTTCAGCACGCTACACTAGTCTGTATTCCACTGCATTACATTGGGCAGAGCCGGCTAATGCTAGCTAAAGCTCTGCCACAGTGTAAGAAGTGCAGGGCCTTGCTAGCATGATGCTAGGATAGGCTAAAGCAAATCAAGGCCTCCTGCAGTCATTGGTGTGAGAGCCCATTTTCACAGTTCACAGCCGACCTGCTAATGGCTGATCATTCATTCACGCTCTCTGTTGATTGTGCAGGCAGGGGGTTGGCCAGTCGTACAGTTTGCTAATGTAGCGTACATAGTGGGGATAATCGGTGAGAGCAATAAGCATGCTAATGTTCTGTTAGCCATGAAAACTGAGGTCTACGTTAGAGCCGGATCATGACTAAGTTGTGCTTTGGGTGGGAGCTGCAGGTCGGGACAGTAATGGACATTAAGATTTCATCCGGACACAAACTTTGTTACTTTCAATCAGTGAAATCAGGGGATGTTCAGTATTAAAAAGTGTTCAGATATCTCATCACAAGGCCTTTTCTGATGGTAACTTTACTGTTTATAATTTTACTGCAAAAGGCCTTCCACCATTTTTGTCATTTCCAGCAGTGGAGTTACCACATTATATTTTAAACAGATGCTGGGTGCAGATGCACACCTCCAAAAGAAACTTCTTTACTAGTGCCTGTCCTGATTTTTCAATAAGCTTTGTTTCTACTGTTTTGGGGGTTTTTTGTCAGTAACTTAAGGATTTAATTACAATTTAAGTTGCAGTAAATATTGAAAAAGAACTGTAGTGTGACGTTTGTATCAAAAGCAGCTTTGGCTGTTCACACATACAGTATATGTCCAGCATAGTTTTAGTATCAATTCCGATATGATGAGAATTTTTGACTCATACAACGTTTTGAGCAAAATATTGTCTCCCTTTGTGAAATAATTTTAAGCCACTGAGCTCACACTCAGTTCCAGGTGGCGCAGTAATCAAGAATCATCTTCTTTTTTTACCATTGTCAATCTTTGCTTGCATGCTATTTGAAACAAAAACAAAAGATTTAACTCCCATGGTTGCAGATATGCTGCACTGTGCTAGTTCAGTTCATGAAAGATTCCCTGGCCCAAAGGGCCTAAGTACTCAAAAAGGAATTTTACATTACAGGAATGAACCACCATGGAGGGCAGAGAGTATTGAGGTTTTCCTTTGAACTACTACACCAGCTGATTTGTTAATGAACACAACTTAAAGCAGAGAGGAGGAAGTGATGAGTGAAATCAGCTAACGTAGTGCGGTGAAAACTCATGCACTCTTGGCCCTCTACGGGAAATGTTTATTTGAGCTGTATCATCTCAATTATCTTGGCTCCAAATAAACATTTCACATGCAACCACTTAGTTATCTTCTTCTATCCAATATCAACTTAATTCAATCATAAACTAAACATGCTTTGTGTCATTATACTGCCATTATATTTTGAAGTAATGTCCTTAATTAGAACTGTATATGTTCTCTTATAGAGATTTGTTTTTATGAACTAATTTGCATTAGAATAAACCCATTACTTGTTGAGAAACACCCTTCTAAAATCACCAAGGTTTTTGCGTAGCTGGAAGTATGAAGCCTTTTCTAATGTGACATACACTCCAGCTACTCTATGACATTTAGTAAACCTGATTATGTTACTAATCAGTGAACAGAGGAGTTCTGGGAACTAAGACTGCAGAGAGAAAGAACTCTCACAAATAAAAGCCTTTATAGATTAAGGCAGCATGCCTCAGGCAGTATTGGGGCTGTTAACAGTAAAAGCACATTTCACTCCCTATAATTAACGTCAGTACATACAGAGACATACTGCACAGAGTTTCCTTGCTTTCACTGTATTTAGAAATTCTAATTGACATTAAGCCTGTATCAGTTTAGCATTTTCTGTGTCAGTAAAGAGCTGTGAGGCGTGTTGATGTGAAACATGTTGCGTCTGCCTCCCTCACAGGTTTTTCACAGTGCATTAGGAGAACCTTGCAGAAACAGTCTTTGAGATCACACCACATTTTCTGTGCGACTTCACATCTTTACCCTGTGGATGAGCTCGACTCTGCAACCCTGTCCATCTGGATATCCCAGAAAGTCCAGTTCTGCCAAACATGACAAACTTCCTCAACTAGATTGGATTATTGCATGAGAGGGAGCGTGCAGCCATGGCCTCAGACTTAAATGCTCTCCAGGCTAAAAAGAGAGTGATAGAGTTAGTGCCAAGGAAGCATAATTAATGTTCTTAATTGGGCCTTTCTTTATAGTGGCGACTGATAGTCCACTCATAGCCAGTCATGGCTCCAGGGGCCACTGCCATGCGCTGTTAATGGCGTGTGTCCTGTGCTTGTCTAATCTCATACAGTTCCTGGCCTTTCCTAGCAAGAATCTGTCTCAGATGACACTTAGCTGTACACTGTGGTCAGAGGGGGAGTCGCACACTCAAACACCATTGAGCTGCAGAATAGAAATTTAAGACAAAACATGTTTTTCATACTTCTCAAGCTCATCATGTTTTAAGATGAACTGCTCCTGCTGTTGAATGATGAATTTAGTCATAACAAGACCCCTCTGTGTCCTTTCTGATTGAGCATTTGTCCACTACAAGATGGATTTAACCTCCTGAACCTGCTCTCCCCCAGAGGTCTTACTCACAAGCACTCTCCTCCTCCCACTGACCCATGGCTTAGTGACATCAGATGCGCAACGAGGTGTAAATCCGTTGCTCTTACAGACCCCTGCCACAGTTAAGTCAGGTGTGACACACAAGCCTGTTTGGCTGGGAAAATGTACAGTATATCCACATCCGTTGAGAGAATGTGTGCACAAAGGGCTGCAAAGATTAGTTTTGAGGGTTCTGGTGCTTTTGAGGTTTAAAAAGATAAAAATTAAAATGTTACTTGGGGTGTCCTGGTTGCCTAGCAGAGAAGCAATATCCCTGGTGTGATTTCAGCTGGAGACTTTTGTTCTATGTCACCCTTCAGTCCCCCTATTCCTATGTTTACTGTCTCTTTACTATACTGTCAACCATTCCATACAATTAATAATCCCCAAAAAGATTTATATAAAAACTAATGTGAAAAAAATGAATGGTCTATACATAAGATAAGGTAAGGTCAGTCCTGCTTAGATTTCAAGCTTTCAGTAATATAATGGAATAGCATGTATTTAAGTTTACTTTATGTTTTTTATTTAAGTTAGAGAAAAGTGTAGATAAATTCTGAAAAAGGAGAAAGCAAAAAGAGATACTTTAAAGTCAAGGAAAAAGATTTTTAATGAGTGTATAATTCACTTGTCTACTGTTTTTCTGGGCAACATCACACCAGCAGGGGTCAGTAGTGCACTGCCATCAGAGCTCCTTATCGCAAGCTAAATGGCCTTTTTCTCACAAACCAGCTGCACCAAGCGTTTACATAGGTTACACTGATTATTTTAAATACATAAAATATTATTCAAACTGTCTGTATATTATATAGTGGACAGTGATACTAAATATCCAGTAAAATCACATGGAATTTTACAAATAAGTGAAACACATTATCAAAGATAATTATTTTCATGCTTATGGCTCATATTAAAAATGTTGATAAGGTCAGTAATTCAAAGACAAGTGTGGAATGGAAAGCTCTCATTTTTAAATCATAATGAACTTAGGTTGGAGTAAGGGGCTAGACATCACTGATGCACAAAGGTAGAGACAGACATTACCTTGTAATTGTTAAATCTAATCAGCATTTATAATATTCACCTCAGTGAATTCAGATATCTCATGACGTTCTGGCCTAAATTTAAATTCACTTTATTTCTACGTCCAATTAAATACCATTAGAGTGCATGTCTAACCATCTATTTTCACTGTCTCTGTATAAGGATGTCATTGTTTGTTGTGTAGAATTTCATCGAGTAACAATTTAAAAAATGGCAAGGAATTGATAAGAATGAGATAATCAATGATGACTTTAAAACAATCACCTCATACTTAGATAAATAAAGGCCACTGAGCTACATCTGCACATAAATCAGCGTGCTGAAATGCCATGTTCCTTGGCTTCCGTGGTCAGAGGGATGTGGTGGCAGCTTAGTGTTCAACACGGGGAGAGACTGACACACTTTCTCTCTCTGTGTTTTCACCCTCAGGCAAAGAGCTAATTAAGAAGGGACTCTGGTTTTATTTACTGTCAGCTCCTGGCCCCTGGGTGTGTGTGTCGCTGTGTGTGTGTATGTGTGTGAGAGCAGGACTGATTTTGCCCTATCTGAGACCGTTCTCAGTCACACCAGTTTAGTCGGGCCTTGCCATTTTGCCCACATACAGCCAGCGGCACTATGATAGTGGGAATGCTGACCGTTATCCATTAGCTAAAGCTTCTCTTAGAAGGGTATCTCCACAGTGATGCAGGGAGGTGCTGAACACTGCAGCCAGCGCTGCGGGGAGAAATGTAATTACTATGCCCTCAATATGATACAGATATCACAGATATATCAAAGATGTGATCTGGACATGAATAGAGTGAGGCATCACAGGGGTAATCTGATGGAGCTTATTATATCATTCTTTAATCATAATTGAATGAATGTACAGTACACTAGGAACATTTTCTAAGTATTCTAAATAATCTTCTAAATTATCCAGCTGCTTTAGCATTACTCGTACATTGTTTTTTAAAGTATATTTTTTGGGGGCTTTTATTGCCTTTATTATAGTGACAGCTGAAGACAGACAGAGAGAGGGGATGACACGCAGCAAAGGGCCGCAGGTCAGATTCGAACCCTGGGCTGCTGCAGCAAGGACTCTCATGGTACATGGGTCGCCAGCTCTACCCACTGAGCTATCCGGGCACCCATACATTGGTTTTTCACTATTAAACGTCCTAAGACCTGCTCCTCTTTGTCTTCATCACATAATTTATCATTCATAGTTTTATCATAATAAAGGAAATCTGTAATTTAAAATGTTCTTATCAACCTCATCAGTGGACTTGAAGTGTGCCCTTTTAAGTACTTTATCATCATATTTTTGGTATATAAATACATACAATACAGTCATAATTTTGAGTTCTTGACTTGCCCTAATATGTTTGAAAGCTATTGCATGTTTAAAACACACATCATCAAGCAGAGCATGTTTTAGATTTTAGATTCAGATTTATATCGTCCCCAAACCATGATAATGCCTCATTCAGATGTTTACCACAATGAGGAAAGTCAATATTTTTAACTCTATCAACCTCATCATTGAAGTGCAACAAAAAATACTTAAAACATTTTTAAAGAATAAATACAAATTACATGTGGTTTGACTTGTCCAACTGTAAAAACAAAATTAACTCCACTCAAAAATGTGTTTTGCTTCATTTAGATGTTTGACCTTCAAGGTGCAGAATGATTTTAATGATGTTTGACACTAGCAGGCTGTTTTTACGATTATTTGCTGTGCTCATCTTAAATCTCAGTTTAAGATGTGTACTTGTGAGCAAGATGTTGTGATATCCCAACTAGATTGGGATACATTCAATGTCCAAAATGCAACTTACACAAGTGTGATGTGAAAACTTGAAAAGTCCAGCAGACATACAGTGAGAATGGACTTTAAAGTGAAGTAGGGGACATGTTGCATCCAGCAGTTTGACTTTTGAAATTAAAAATATATGCAAATTCATAAATGTTGGATTCTTGAATGTGGGAAAAGAGTAGATATGCCTATATGGATTCTTAACTAGTTAATCTTTTTTTGTGGAAAAACCTCAAACTATTATTCAAAAGAGAGTATTTTTTATATATCTCAAAGCATGTCTGGGGGAAGGTGGCTGGTTTAAAAGGTAATTTGGCAAGTAGACTTCCCTGTTATGCTTGCATTCTTACATTCAAACTAAATTTGATCATCAGACAGTTGTCATTACAGAGATTATAGACCTTCTGATTGCTATTCAAGCCTTTATGGATTCTGATCTTGTTGAAATTCTCCTCACTTTTACCAAGTAAGAGACAGCACCACTTGTTTTTAGCTGTGTTCTTAGAATATTACATGCTATTCTCTTAAACCTACAGAAAAATATATACACCCACTTAAATAAATACCCACTGTCTGTGTTGACTGTGAATGGTCATTTGTAGTTAAGCTGACAGTGGACATCCTCCCAACATCCGCTGATGTTGATCAAACAGAACCTGCAGTCCCCCACTGGCCCCAAGCTGACTCAAACAGTACCTCAGCAGGACTCTCTTTACAGGGTTCCCACTACAGCTCCATTTGTTGGTGACAGCGCTGCTGCAGAGGTGACACACCACAGTGACAGGGGCAGCCCCCCCTCCACCCTCTCCAGCCAACATCCACTCACCCAGCAGTGGTGCCCCAGTGAGCCCTGTACCTTGGCCATGTCAGTCAATAAACCGCAGGCGGCCACACACACACACACACACACACACACACACACACACACACACACACACAGACACACACATCATCGAACAACTTGAAACTGTTGAGGGGAACGACAGGATGGAGAGGGAAAGTAAGTGAAAGAAAGGAAGTGATAGATGGATGGAGGACAGTGTTTCAGTGGTATCAGCAAGGAGAACTCTCATTATGTGCTGTTGTGTCTGACAGTGACGATGCTGTAGCCGTTATAGGGAGTTGATGACCCAAGTAACCCGGAAAGCAAGGCGTGGCCCACACAGCTGTGGTCACCGTGGTGATCTCACACAGTGTAATTAATGCACACAATCAGAGGTGTCTGCATACGTGTGTGTGCATGAACACCCGTGCAGGGGTTTGCCTGCTTATTACAACCAAACAGTGAGTTACAATCTGACAACAGAGAGCTCTGGGTAATTTCCCATCATGCCTCATCAGGAACAGCGGGGGGCCAAGAGCCTCGCCACATCAGCTCACACTCGGACCTGGGTAGAAAATTACCATCATTAAACAGCGATGTGTGAGAGAGAGAAAGAGGGAGCCAAAAAAAGAGAGCCTGTGACAGACAATGGGAGAGTCGGAGACAGGCAGGATGGAGCACTTCATATGAAAGAAATCAGATGAAAGGAAAGAGAGAGATTGGCACAGTCAGACTACAGCAAATGCCAAAATCAGGATGCAGTATTGATCAAGGCAAAATGGAGTTCTCAGTATCTCAAAAGACAAATCTATGATACAATGCCACTTTGATGAAAAAACACAGAACAGATCTTTACCAGTTTTCTTGTCTCTTTTTCCCCCCTGTCTGTCTTTTTCTCCCTCTCATTAGCACGTGGCTGTGATTGTATTGGATTGAACAGTGACTCTGTATCGATCTGGTCAGCCCTCTGAGGACTAATGTAATCAGTGCCCCCTGCCTCTGCGGACTGAGAGGCAGGTGGTGGAGGGTGAGATTAGCAGCGAGACAGGTGGGAGAATAGACAGGAGTCAAGCAGCGAGGATCCCTTATACAAGGCATATATTTACAGTTTATACAATGTCCTGTGCAAGGTGAAAAGGAGCATAAGGAAACACAGAAATATAGCGTTATGCAGTGGCGTAGGGAGTACTCAAAATAGACTTTGCAGATTTGCTTATTTCAGTATGATAAATTATATTATTGGATAATAATTAGTGATACATTTGTGTCTACAGATTTGGGTGGAGCTCTTTTGAAGTATGATATATATGTGTGCGTGTATAGCATCATCATTTATTTGTTGATAATATTTTAGATTAATAATCTGAGTCTGAAAAGTAACTAGTGACTTTAACATGGAGTAGGAATATAAAGTAGCACAAAATGGAAATACTCAAGTACAGGTACCTTTTTTTTTTGGAGGTTACACAGAGTGAAAGCTCTGCTTGAAGCAAACAGAGGCAGTCTCTTGCTTGTCAAATTTCAATCTTTGTTTCCTTCAACTGAGATACACACAATATGATGAATGAAAGATCTGTGGCCGGGCCCCAAGCTGAATTCCCGTCTCTGATGTCTCATCTCAAGCCTGCTTAATCAGTGACATGTAAATATTTGAGTAGAATCTATGAGGGGATATTAAAACAGGGGTGTACTACTTAAAGACATATCTGTAAAGTCACAACCACGCTGTGAGCCGAGACGAGTTCTGGTTGTTTCTTGGAGGGACACGATGTTTCCTGACAGTCTGTTGTCCCGCAGCTCCCTGGACATCTTGACAGCTCTACTAGACCCATGGCTCTTCTTAACTCCTTCTGTCTTCCTATCTTTTTCTCAGCCCTGTGCTGAAAGTGTTTACCCTCCCATCCTCTACCATTACCTTCAGTGTCCCTGCACATATGTCTGCAGCTCGCTGTTACCCACCTTGTCTCCCTCTCGCCCTCCCCCCTTCTAATCCCACAGTGCTCTTTTATTTTCTCCTCTGTCTCTTCCTCTTCCTATAGTTCTCTTTTGTAAATAGCAAAAAATAGCATCACTTCATCACTTGACTGAATGTTCACCTGGCTGCTCTGCTGGCTAGAGATGAGAGGAAGGAAGAGATAGAAACAAACAAACAAACGAGATGGAAAATAAACAGAGAGAAGAGAGAGAGACTGAAAGACCCAGGAGGAGAGATGGACATATGCAGAACAGAATTTATGTTTTGTTGAGGAGCGGCTGTACTTTGCCCAACACCCCCAGCCTTTCAATAACACATACTGTATCTTTACTAAACCCACACACACACACACACACACATACATTCCCCATGTAAAGGCCTACACAGATGCGCTCTTGGTGAGGAGGAGAGAGAGAGAGTCTTTGCATGGATGACCCAGTTGGGCTTGTGCCAGTTCTGGAAGAGCCTGGAGCCAAAGTGTAGACCTGGAGACACACACACACAGACACAGACACAGACACACACAGACACAGACACACACACACACACACACACACACACACACACACACACACACACACACACACACACACACACACACACACACACACACACACACACCATCTGGTCCCGTGCCTTTTAATAACTGAAACAAGGCACAAGATGTAGGCAGCATGGTGCATGGTTTCCCATCAGCCTGGCAGCGAGAGAGCAGTAAGTAACAATAGCAACAATAGCCCTGAGAACAGTAAATACACAAAGCATTACAGGTGTAGACAGAAACACAAGGCGGCGGATAAGGCCTTTGTTTGCAGAAAATTTGAGAATTTGTTGAAGGAGAGTATAATGTTTTTATGGGTTTCAACACACAGGATGTTCAAACAGATGCAGACACGCTTTCTCACCATACCCAGCATATAAATTCTTTCTCTTCCTTTGCTCTCTCCCTCTCTGCCTTTCTCCCCTGCTGCGTACAGGAGTCAGTCTGACTTTTGATCCTGACATCTGCGTCTTGCAGGAATGTCTGTGTGCTCTCTCTGCCCTCTGATGTAGCTCCAGGAACTAATGGAATGTGAAAGAGACAGACGGGCTTCTCGTCTGAAAAACACTGCCCTCTCTCCGTACACGTGTGTATATATGTGTGTACGTGTGTGCATGCGTGTCTGCATGTGTGTGTGTGAGTTGAGAGGGCCACTCTTGCTCCCACACATATCTACTGTCTGCTTCAATCCAGCCATTTCCATTGCATCCCCCACCCCCAAAATAAAATGAAATGAAAAAGGATGAGACAGGGGAGAGAAACAAATGATAAATGAGTTGAACATCTCAATTTATGGTTTTGCACTTGGCAATATGAAGCGTGGTTTTTTAGATCGGCTAACCTTTGAGCTGTAGTGTATGGGTTAATCCCACAACTCTTTCACTTGCTTTCCCTCTCTCACTCTCCCTCATTCTGTGGAGAGAGTCTGAAGGTCTAAAAGGGTGTTTACAATTCACTAATCTGACTTCAAAACCAGCTTAACTCTGGGAGACATCAAAGGTGCGCGCGTGATGGCCCCACTGATCCCAGTAAGGGGGGGATGTATGATAGACTGGAAACATAGTGAGAAGGGGTGGAGGGAGAAAAGGGAACAAGAGGAAACTAGATATTTCTGAGATCTTGTGATGACTGTCTCACTTGATCAAAAAAAAAAAAAAAAACAGTTCCAGACTTATGATAAGGCTTTAAAAAAAAACTTCATGAGGATCCCTTGAACAGAGGATTGGTTTTGTATCAATTACTTCACTGAAATAATCAATAGAACCACATTTGTTCATTAACAAGGTTTGTAATCTCTTGACACACCATCTCAGAAGTTTATATATAAATTGTTTGTACTACAATAATAAATGCATCCATTTGGCTTCTCTTCTTCTTCATCTTTATCAAAATCACTCATGATAAAAAAGGGCCAGTTAATATATAAGCCTCTGCTTTTCATAAACATATTCATTAAGAATTGATAGCTGGATTTTCCAATACCGTTCCAGGAAGTGGACGGGGGAAGTCTTTGTCCTGGTGAGGCTAACTAATGATGAAGAGCTCATTTAGACAAGACTTGCATGAATATCTGCACAGGAGAAAATGCAGGCAAGGTAAAATTAGCCAGTAATAAATGAACATTGTGGAAATACATCTGGCATTAATTGTCATCCAAAGGTCACGGTTCATTAGATTACCATTAAAGAGTTTGACAAAATATATTTGGTGCTCACTGAGGTATGCTGGCTTTGTGAAGTAAAATATATAAATAACTGTAATAACTATAGCTGTGTTTCTAAGACCTATTAATATCAGATGGAGAGGAGAAGCCTATTCTGCAGGGACATTATCAAGGGATTTGCACTATTAACAGATGTATTTTTCCTCCTCCTTGAACACATAGAAATAATGCAAATTATAATAAATTGTCATGTAATGAATAGTCAGGCCAAAAATGAGGACAGTATGATTTGATGGAGATGAACTGATCACAGTCATATTAGTTATTCCGTATGTGTGCTGAATACATCTCAACACAAAGTTCTTTTGTGATTTTCAGTTTGTCCCACATTTCTATTGAGCTATCAGGGACGGACATGTGAGACTGCCTCAAGCAAACATCTGCTCACACATGTACGCATATGTATAAACATACACAGGCTGACATACATGCCCACGCCGGACCCGTTGGAGCCCAAACACTTAGAAAAAAAAAAAACAAGGAGAAAAAACAAAAGAAGGAAAAAGAGAGTGTAGAGGCAGATTTGATTAAGACAAGGAGGATAAGAGAGGAAAGAGAAAGAGAATGAATGTGTGTGTGAGCGCACGTTTGTGTGTGTATGTTAGAGAGAGGCAAAGCAACATGAAACAGAGAGACTCGGGTGGACAGACACTGATTCCCCCAGGTGCATGTTGGGTAAGTCTTCAATAATATGGAGTGACAAGGAACAGAAGGAGCCGATTTCTCCTCATGTCATATCCTCTTTCTCTTCTCGCTTCCTGCTTCTTGTCAACAGGACTTTAAACTGGTGTTTGTTAAATTGGATGTCAGGGTCAACAGAGGACTTTGTTACATCGAATGCTTGTCTGTTTGTGTGCATGTGTTAGCCTGCGTGCGCATAAATGTGTGTGCGTGTTCAGTGCCGTCATTTAAATGTGGTAACATGTTGTCTCTTGGTATTAGAGGGTTCGGGTCAGAGAATAAAGCACTACTTAAATACCTTAACTTGAGAAATTCCATAACCCAACTTTAACGTGTAATCTCACAATAATACAACACATGCAATTTAAACACAAAAGCCTGCATGACACTGATTTCATTCACAACCACAGCAGAATCCCCACTGTATTGGATGGCAAAGCCCCCGGAGCCTCCACTGTTCAGCCATGCCACTGTTGCAGGTCTACCCTGCCTTTCCAGGAAACCTCAGATGAGTAGGAAGCCCCTGGACATCTCTGCTAATCACTCATCCCTAAACAAGCACTTTCTAAATGACCTTAGAGAGAAAGAAACAAGAGACAGACAAACCGCGCAGCCAAACAAGGCCCCCAGGCCTCTAACCAATTTAAATCCCAATTAGATTTTTCAGATATTCTCAAGAGGTAAGTGTGTGCCCAATATGTGTGTGCATGCTTGTGTGTATGTTTGTGTGTGTTAAGTGTGGATTGTCAGATAACCAGCTCTTCTGTATAAACAACAAAGGTCATTCCCTGTCTGAGTCGGTGTATGTTATTGTCCCGATTAGTGTGTGTGATTTTGTTTTGACTGTTATTGTTACAATCGTAGAAGCAGCTGACCTTTGACTGTAAAAAAATAGAGGATCACATTATTGTCATTGTCAGAGGATTTTTAAAAAATCATGCTATTGCAAGTCAATACTGATACTAAAAAAAGTATACTGGTAATAAAAACTGGAAAACGTCAAGGTCAAGATGTATACACACACACACACACACAGAACACACACATCCACACACACACACACACACACACACACACACACACACACACACACACACACACACACACACACACACACACAAGCATGTTAAGTTTCTACACTGTCAACTGTTCACCACATCTGTTAACAGGATGTTACCTACATGCAAATGACATACCGAATAAATAGCTCCACCATATTTGCTGTAATACACAGTGACAAGCACTGTTGCATAAGAGCTTTTCTTTCCATCAGTTCTACCTAAAAGACTTTTACATTACATTTACTTCAGTTTTTTTTAGGATTTCATCCATCTAAATGTACAGAATAAGAGGATGGTGCAAGGGGTGTTTAAACAGTTCAACTCAGTCTTTCAGATTCAAATCACAAGCTCCATATATTGTAAAATGACTTTTACATATGATCTGCCCCATATTAAGGAAGTTATCACGTATCAAATGAAGATTTCTCATGTACTAAGTGTACTGAGTGTTTCCACATTGTACACAACAAAGTTTAATCTGCTTGAAAAATCATTTGGCCTATTAATGACTTCAGATAGCTACATAAACAAAAGCACACACACATACTGATAAACACACACCAGATGGCCACTCCCCCCCCTCACCTCTTACATTAGGGTCCCCATGGCAACAGGTCAAAACAGGTCCCACCTGAACGGGACATTTCTGGTTCACAGGTGAGCCCTCTCTTTTCCTCCGCTTCTCTATTTTCTTTATAGTCATGTCCCGTGTTTCTGTCTCTCTGATAGCAAATGAGAGCAGGTCAGCATGTGCCGGGTTACTTCTGCAGGCCAGATGGGATTCAATGGAGATGACATTCGGTGGATGACCCACCTGATGTACCCATAATGCAGCTAGAGATGCCTTTTTTGTTGTGACAGAGAAGTGAAGACCACATGCAGGTGCACACAAATGCACACATGCACAATTAGAGCGTCAAGTTCATGCTGATCATATAGTGTTAATACTGTTAAATAAGTGAAGCCGCACATATTTATTTAGTAGATCAATGGCCTTTTTCTTCAAACAAGAGCAGGACTGAATGAGGTTTTAGTCAGTCTTGTGCTTCTTCCCTTACTTCTCCCCACGCCTCTAGGTGGCAGTATTGTCATATCAACCTCCTAAAGTGCTCTCCCTGTGCTTCAGTTTGAACGACTCCACAGAATAATCTCAACAGTCTTCATCCACAGCAGAATATTATGACTGCTGCTAAAAACTGATAAAGCTGAAAGCTGACATTAAATATTCCATGTCCCAGAAGTTGCCACAGGAGCATTCTGTGTCCATTTCACCCTGCAAAAAAAGCTTAAGTTGTTGTAGTCATTTGTTCATAAAACACAAAACCCACAACTATAGATCCATTTGACTGTACATTAACAGTAAAGCATCTTTTTTTTTTTACTAATGTTATAGAAATGTATTACTAATGTTTGAATAAAACTCATTGTGCAGTCAAAATAAGAATAAAACAAAAATAGAGAGGATGCAGCAATTACTGTACAAGACACAAAGGTGAAGTCATCACAGTGCTGAGGGCAATAAACGCAGTAGCATCACAACCATGATGTCACTTAAATTAAAGTATTTTTGTGGGAGTGTGTGTTCGTGTGTGTGTGTGGGGGGGGGGGGGTATCTATCTAATGTTATATGGAGCAAGGTGTTTTGGTTTGAGGTTGGTGGGAGCTTTGCGTGCAGAGCTGCACTTGTTCCGAAGCGGCGAGTGAGCTAGAAAGAGAGAGGCAATAACAGCCACATGAATTGTACAAGTGCGAACACACAATTAGACACACATTATTGTATCCCGGAGATGAGAGAAGTGCAACGTGGGCATTCCCCTGCTATGACTTGGCACCCTTTAGAGACAGTGAATCATGTACACATGTACACATTTCCCACAACAATGCACCAGAAGCACTTCAAACAGCCTGCCCCATTCATACACTCTCCAGCCAGCCAAGCACAGTTTACATTTGTCAGTCATTGGCAAATGGTATTCAGGTTTTTGGCCAACTCACCACTTCACACAGGTACAGGTTTCTCAACTGCAGGCCCGTTTTCCATCCTGGGTTGGGGGCACTGTGCTATGAGCAGCGTATCCTGCATCAGTTGATACGAGTCCTTGATACGCTCTGGTTTTAATTCTCCAAAAAAAGATCTTTCTCCGTGTTTATAGGCCTCAATAACATGCACATGGTTAACAGTGTAGTAGAAACTGGGTTCAAACTAGTAGTCACCTTTTATACTACAGTTTGGGTATTTATACACGAAGGCTGCAAGACGCCTCCTTGTGCCCTTGCTTTTCCCTCCTTCCTTGGCTGCAGGAACATGGGTGCACCTGGACTCCCCCAGCAGAGTGCTGGCCTGACAGCTAACACTGCACTATGTCACGGTGTGCACTGATTGTCTTATCTGCCCATTTATCACAGTTGAATTGGAACCAGCCTTGCCTGAAACCTGCTTTCAGACTTTGTTCGGGTGACTTGGGATGCATGATGCTGCAATTGTTGAGCTTTTGGAAATGGGGGTTCCATTGCAAATGTATTCAGGTTTTTTTTAACCATACCGGGATACTTCATGCGTTTTCTACTGTATTTCACTGGCCTGAGATAATGATTACAATTAGCTTGCCACTAAGGGGAACTGTTACATTTTAGTACTACATGCACAATGTCTTGTACCCATGCTGTTTCAGCAAACTGACACAAAATTATTCCCTGACTAGAGAAAGTTTCTCTCGCTTTAAATAGCCTTAAATGGGATCTTGCACAATTGTAAAAAATGCATCAGTGTGGCTGGCTCCATGAGGCCGTCCACACAAGCTGTTTGCACACAAACCAGCACTGATGTCTTCTGTCAGTCCTCATTTTGGTAAACACTGATGTCTACGTGAGGAAACGGAGTGACAGGTGCATGATTGAGGTACTTAAAAGCAGACACTCTCTGCGACTCCCTCCTCTCTCCTGATCTCCCAGGGTTGCTGTGATTCTCCTCATGCGTTTCTATCCTGACATTATATGCATCAGCTTTCTTTCATCTCCTGCCACATTTTTTTTTGGTCTTGTTTAATTGATGTAATGCACCTTTTGCAAGCTTTAGCGTTAATTGTAAGATAGTGTCAACTCATTATCGTTAACAGAGGCAGAATTTCCTGCTTCTTCATTAAAAAGAAGAGTATCACTTCTTTGAGATCCATTGCAAACTTGTTTGATTCTGCTTGGCAGGCGCTGGCTTCACATGGACTTTGCCACCTTTTCAAAGACTTTGCTTTTACGAACAGGTCCGCTTAAACGAGATCTGTAAAAGATAAACATTAAATATGCATCCAGATCTTCTGCTTGGGCGAGTGGACTGAATCTGTATGAATGGCTAATGTGTTGCTGTGACGGCAAGCAACTAGATTGATCACTCATTACGATATCTGCTCCATTGGCCATTAACACCCGCAAGGAGCCTAACCATGGGCCCCATCACACACCAGAGTTAAATTGAGAGTGAAGAAGTGAAGTGTGCTTCTGTGTGTGTGGTGGGGGGTGTAGGAAGAAAGGTTGCTGCATGATCCAAATATGGTCAGCTATAGGCTGCTGCAAGCTGAAAGCTGGGGTGACAGTGTAGATGTGTGGGTTCAGGTGTCCTGCTATACATAAAGTGTGCCATACATTTCTATAGTTTCTCACCAGGGAAACCGTCCTCTGTATTTATCACACTCACTAAGCACGTTAGGCCACAATGCTGCAGATAAAAGCGTAACCATTTACCCAGATGGCTCTTCAATAGAGGAAAATCCTATGTGTGATAATATTAGACATGGACTTCTAACTGTAGCCGTCTGTGCTCACATGTGTTCTGCCTGAGACTTTCCCTCCTGGTGGCCTGTTCACCGCTGATCCCAGAGTAAGAAAGAACAACACATGTAAATTTAAGAGCGGAGTCAAGAGGCTCTCCACACCCACCGCTGCAGGGATGTTGTCAAAAGAACAAAATTTAATAAACCCGTCCATGACACCTGCACACACACTTTCTTTCTCTCTCTGTCTCTTGTGTTTTCTCTTTCTCTCTATCGCACACACACACACCTGCCTAAGTGAAGGATTTACTTGTATTACACACAGTACATTGAACATGCCAATCACCCGACAGTGCAGCTGTCTGTGTGTTGTCTGTGAGCTGTCTGCATTCCTTTAGAAATTAAACGTGCACCTCAAATGCTCTCAGACACGCAGCTTTAAATGCTAAAGTGGGGACAAATGTCGTGACAAGCTATTCCATCAGTTACACGTCAGAATCACTCAAATAGTTTTTAATTACCATAACTGAATGACTAATGCTGACCATTTATTTTTTCAAAAGATATTAAATGTATACCATAATGATTCATTCAGCACACAAATGAACATGAGAGCTGCTCCGCTACCGTGTAGTCTCATACCCCCTCACCACGCTTTAATTCCAAGATTAATTTCAAGATGTCATACCTTTGAAGCTTAGCTAGACCTTGTAGTGACAGACAACTGTTGTAATTTCTATTTCTGAACCACAGCTGACAATAGTGTTGTTGTAAATCCACAGGTGGATAAACTATAAACACTAGTCAGAAGTAAAAAAAAATAAATAAAAAAATTGTAATTTCTCAGAAAGTGTCTCATACTTTCTCACATTGTGTCATGTATAAATAAGAACAAAATATTTAGAAGGCGGAGGACAAAATATTTAGAAGGCGGAGGACAATAACTTAGAGAGTCTCTTCTTCCACAGCCACATCACAGACAAATTCCCTAAATGGACCAGTTTGAAACCCAACTATTGGAGGGCCAGTAGTTGCTATGAGGCGATGTGTTTTCTACAGAGATGTCGGAGATTCTGGTGTTGACATAAAGCCTGTTTACTCCACTGTGCTCCCTCTGTAAAGATTCTGTCCACAGAGACCTCATACGGGGTGAGGGGACCCTTATTCATCTCCTCCCAAATGGGATAGCATCCTCCAGGGGAGAGGGGTGACACAGTCCCTGCCAAGGCGATGGGGAAGTCCTTCTGCTGATAATAGCAGTCGACGGGGGGAACAACCTCAGCAGGCACCAGGCCAGACAACTGTCAGTCAAAGTACCTCTCCTCTTTTGCCACTTTTGGTTGCTACTGGCCCCTCCTCTCTATGCGTCTCTCTTTCTTCCATCTCGACTCCTCTCCTTCCCAGTGTGCACACTCCAGAAAGCTCTGGTTCAAATCTCCAGCCTGGAGATCCTCGCGGTGAACATAATGGGTATGATGCTCTGACAAGGACTGGTCGGGGTACCAACGACGATAAGCAACAATTACAGATGTGTAACAATAAATGATAAGGTATTTTAATGGATCCGTTAATTGCGTACCAGTAAGGACAACAGCCACGCAAACATAAGTAGAAAACAAACATTTGAACATTCTGTCCAACTATTTTTCTCATTCTCGTCCCTTAGTGCATTAGATAACAAATAACAATCAACAATTGTGAATCCCTTTTACCTAATTAGTAATTACCACAATGGTAATTACATGACTGTGCAATGGCATGAAACAAATTCTTATGAGAATAAAGTGCGTTCCCCTCTCAATTTGTTTAATTTGTATCTTTGAGTCATAAATCATTCATCCATCAATTCTAAAAAAACAAAAACAAAATAGGCTGCATAGAAGAAAGAAGAACAAGTAATAAACAGGAAACTCTGTCAGTGATATTTTAAACATTAAATTGAAGATTTTATTGATGAAATCAGTTAATAATGTTTCCTGTAGCAAAAATCTAAGAAAGACAACAACAATTCTCAACTCTCATCAGAGATACGAGGTTTACAAAAATGAGGTGCAACAGGTCAAAGTTTTCATCTATTCCCTGTGCAATAAGCACATGGTATCCCTATTCTTATTGTTGCAGTTGTAGTTCTCTTCATATGGACCTTTTATTGTATTCTGTATTGCCTGTATACTGTCGTATCGGCACTTTTAAAGTGTTTATGTTTTGGTTTTTTGTATTTTTATGCTGCCTTGCTGCAAGAGGAGTTAGGGTTAGGGTTGTGGGAGGAAAGTGTGTAGTCTAGTAAGTAAAGAGTCATTGTAAGAAGTCAATGTAAGCCTTGTTTTTCTACACAAAGTTTAAATTGTACATAATAGTGCCATATCAGATCATAAAGTAATAAAATATTGGTTTGGTTTTGTTTCCCCAGCATGAACTTTGGGTAAATGCTGTATGATTTTGAATTTCTGGTTTGCATAGAAGGAAGCACAGAAAAGCTGCATTAATTATGCTCCTCTGTGGAAGTTTATCATGTATCACTCCATCACTGTGTGTATTTTCAGAAACACATTAGGGTGTGGCAGTGATCTAATGGGGCAAACTTTCCTCTACAGTAGATTCAGTTCCCTTCGACTGATACCTTAAAGTGCACCCTACAATGAAATTAGTTCTAAAAGACATGATATTTGCTTCCACTTCCAGTGGGAACGTGTCTGAGAGATGGACCAAGGAGGAAAACTTGCTTGTTGATAAAAGCAGAACTGTCACCATGGCCCAGTAAAAGTGGGAGAGGTAACGCCATTCTGTTGCTCCAAGCCATCTATTAATGAGACATCACTCCATCAGGGGTGGTCTGTTATGACATCTACCAGAGGCATTTTTGTGTGTTTTGGTTTGTTTGTGCCCAGCACGTGTGTGTGTATATTTGGACACTACTAGCCTAAAGCAAACACTGAATAATGCAAATTTCTAGGATTAAAAAAAAAATAATTGTAAGACCTACAGTACATTTGTCATAATGGACGTGAAAATATCAACGCAAGGGACAAGACAAGAATTATTATCACACTCTGTGACAGATGACACAGTCACCAGGAAGATTGCGTATACTCTACAATATTATCAATGTGAGAAAATGTGATGGTAAAATAAAAGTGCGGTTCATCAGTGTTGACGGTGTCTCTGTCCAAATACCTGAGAGCACCGATAGTACGCTAATATAATTATTATTAGGGGATTTGATCATATTAATTGTATAAAACAAAACAAAGTGCAATGCTGGGATTATCTACATTAAATAACTACATGTGTTAGACTGCGTGAGTGGCCTGCTGTGCATTATAGTATGAATCAGTCTCACTCAGGTGGACCATCCACTTCTTTTTACAGCAGGCTTTTTACATTTATACCGTCACCATGTGTGCGTGTGTGTGTGTCTTAACCAGCTGTATGTATAGCAGGTATTTGCGTGTCTAAGAGTGGTATGGTATAAAAAGAAACCCAGAGACTCATAAAATATATAACACAGCCCATCTTGCAGATTTTCCGATTGGAAACATTGACACACACACACACACACACACACACACACACACACACATTCAACATGCACCCCCACACACACTGCTATCATATTTTTAAGGAGCAGCTTTTAGAAATGGTCCTTCAAACCGTTTTAGTCAGTTGTACAGCATGTCTGTTAAATCTGTTCTTACTCTCTAAAACATAACATGGCTCATTCCTAGTGTTACTGTAAAGACCCACTATTAACACTATTATTGCAGGTAATAAAGATCTTCAGAATCATAATCAGAAATACTTTAATAATCTTCTGAGTCAATAAAAAAAATACACAGTGGAAAGTATTCAGAATTGTTACTTGTTGCAGTAATTCTTAGAAGTTAAGAAGTTAACTTCTATACTCAGTCAAATAAATGTTGCAAATATTTATTTAGAATTTTCAGGTTTAAGATGAATACATTAGACTAAAGCGTGTTTTTGTGGTTTATTCCATAGTTCATTTGTTGTATAAATGTGACTTCATACATTGCATACAAAACAGTTACATGTGTAACTCACCTGCTCAGTTGACCTGTATGTAGGGCTGGATGTTGTGGTTAAAATTCATATCACATTTGAATGTATGAATGTATTTCCATATAACTGTATTTGTAAAATGACAGTATTGCAAATCTATGTAAGATCATATAAGATAATCAAACTGATGCTCAAAGCAAAGTATTTAATCAGTCTAAACCCTTCATAGTTTAAAAGGGTCAGGGTTATGTTGTTAAGTTTTTGATCACAATTTGCTAGAAATAATTAATTCTGGTACCAAATCATCAGGATACAAATCAACTTAAAGTCAGAAAATTATAACATTAAATTATCCCCTGTCTCTATGTACTGTGGATAATTTCTGATCTTGTCAAACACACTGATACATGATCCTTGCTGTATCAGACTGCAACACTCCTTCTCATCCAGCTTGTCTTGAATTCACATTTTTTTTTACAGACTGATGAGGTTCTGTGACAAAGTGTCTCCTTCACATGCCTCTCTCTCTCTTTCTTTCTCTCTTCAGTTCAGAGGCTCCACAGATCTGAGGACCGTTCTCTCACAGCATTTCAGCTGACATCACCAAGAACTCATTTTACCAGTCTAGCAAAGTGCCCAGCATCAACAGACTGAACACAGCATTCTCTCTTACACAATGGATTCCCCCGAGCTCACCAAACTCCCATAATGACCTAGTCTCTCAATCCATGGCTGTGGTTGATGTTTGGCTTGCACTGTTGCTGATATTGCCCCCTCCTCTTGCTCTCTCCTTTCAAGTCCACCCATTTGACAAAGTGAAAACAGCAACAAAAACACAAACAAAAACCTCCCCCAAGCTCAGGCACGCACAGCCAAACCTGACATTCTAATTAGTTTTAAAAGTAATTGCTCGAAATGATTAGTTGAGTTGGGCCACTTTCCCCTGTTACCTCTGAATTGGAAATATAATTGCGGCGGACAGTAATTGGCCAGCCATAGACTGTTGGTTATTGTAGTCTGTTGTGGTCGGCTGCATCATTACCAAGGCTTGGACGCGGTTCAGCTTTTGAACTACAGTGACCGAAGAGGAACACAAACACACACGCACGCAATGCTCTGCTTCCCCATGCCAGCTCTCTATCGCCACTCGGGCCCATGCCCCTCTCTAAGGATCTAAGTTGTTTTCCATCCTGACCTCCCTTTTTTCTTTCTTTCTCTTCTCCCTTTCTTTGCCCCTGCCCTCCTCTACCTTAGGGGCAAATGGACTGTATGCTGAGAGAAAGGGAAGCTGGGAGCTCGAATCTGGAGTGGAGAATCTTTAGCGCGTAGTTAAAAAATGGGGGAGCAGAAAGAGAGTCATTGTACAGGAACAAGAAATGGGACTCGGGTGGATAGCAAAAGTTTGCTTTTCTGATACCAATCAATTCTTAATTCAACTTTTTTTTCATGAGTTTATAACACAAATAGTAAGGGCGTAGCTCTTTGAATCACCCTTCATGTATCATAATTACTATGTCGTTTGTTTGCATATGCACACGTGTGTCACTGTCTGTTCTGTGTTTCTTTGTGTTTGCTCTCTCTGTTATTGCCTGGATCGGCCTGTGTCTGTTTATGTTTGT
Source organism: Dicentrarchus labrax (assembly GCF_905237075.1). Taxonomy (NCBI): domain Eukaryota; kingdom Metazoa; phylum Chordata; class Actinopteri; family Moronidae; genus Dicentrarchus; species Dicentrarchus labrax. The sequence continues at coordinate 20,270,949 of NW_026136719.1, read as the reverse complement.
TGTGCAGAGTTTCCTTTGCTAAATTGTCTGGAAGCCGAACAGCCCCCATCAGTAAACCAGGCAGAAAGGGCTGCCTATCCCGCTACAGGATCCAGGACATGCCAGGGGGACCACATACACACACACACGGACACACACAGTGTACCTTAATCTCTCTGACTCACAAATACACACACACACACACACACACACACACACACACACACACACACACACACACACACACACACACACACACACTGACTGACTGACTAATTGACTGACCATCAGAGAGAAAGACAGACATACAGTTTAGTTTGTTTCAGTAATGCAGCCATTAGGCTTATGATCATGCCAGTGACATGGACGTTGTTTTTTTTGTGTCAGATCAGGATAAACTTGAGACAAGGCTTGTCTTATTAACTTGGGTCTTTTTCAAAGGTGACAAACAAATTTCCTAAAGCAACTGAAGACATGAGGGAAACTCCACACCCTCGCTTCCTGCTCTATATCGACCACAGAAGACTTTATCCAGAAAGAAAGAAACTGCAAATGTGTATCTGCCAATTACTCTATCCCTCTCTCTATTAAGCAAAGGAGGATTTAGGTCAGGCCTGTCAGACTAAGGCTTTTGTCATTTCCCCGCTCCCCGCCCTCCCCTCTATGCATCACTCCTTGCCTGAGGATAGAGGTCCCATAGCTTTCCATTAGGACCCTCTGAGAGTGTACTGTATGTACAGCACTGCCCCCCCTCCACCTCGTACACACTCACATAATCCCACCCACCCGCACCATTAGTGGGAAGAAGCACTAATAGTGTTGACTGCCTTTAGGGGGGAAAAACACCAAGGCCAAAGGCAGGCTAATGTCCCTCATCTTCTCTGTCCTATTGACTTTATTCATACAGTGTATTAATACAAGCAAAAAAACTGTTACTTTTGGTGTTAGGAAGTTCATAGTCTCACTTCTTTAATGAAATCCAGCAAAAGTTAAGTTTTGCCTTCTAAATAGTCTTTTGTTGGCTTGTTTTTTTTCCCCCTCTTTGATTAGTGGACTGTGAGTATTGACAGCCTGGTGTGTGTGATCATCACAACAAACTGACAGTAGGGAGCTCGATAGCCGTCCTAACCAGCCTCCAATACCATCTGTCTAGTATGGATCTCTGGAGGTTGACGCCTGTTGGCTTGGGAGATGTACACACCACAAGCCTCAAGGGCTGGCAGAACAGAGTTGGAGGAGGTGTATCTGCCCCAATTGAAGCTGTTCAGTCATCTTCACACACAGAATAGGGACCGGTAGAGTATCTCCACTCTTTTTCATGCTCTCTTTCTCTGTCTTTATCCCTCTCTCTCTCTCTCTCTCTCCCCCTCTCACACACACACAGAAAAGCGAGAGCGATCAAACGCGACTGTGATGTCTTAATTAAGAAGTACTAACAGGCTTGATTAAAAGGAGAGAATGAAAGGATCCGTCAGTGAAAGAAGCAATTCCCTTATCAGCCGACGGCAACACAAGTGGATGGGAGAGGAGGGAGTGTAAAGAAAAAGTGAGGGAAGAAAACAGGATGCATCAACAAAATGGAAATATGCAAAGAGAGAAGGAGGGGAACTGAAACATGATTGAATTCATGCAGCAGTGTGATTGATATGGCTTCAACTTAGTTAAAGTATCTGACAAGCAAAAAGTTTCCTTTGACAAAGGCTACATAAGTTTTCATAAGTGACCTCTTGCTGCCGGTATGTATTTAGGATGGAGGTATTTTTGTTTGCAGGCAGCACTAAGAGAGACATTTGGCTGTCAGCGTAATGCTGCAGCGTTACTTTTGGGTCATGTTCTCCAACATGGATATGAAAACAAACAAACCAGGCCATTACCAGTGACGGGCGGTTCTCTCACTCTCTTTGCCCATACCTCCCGCTCTACCCTTTCACGTGTCTCTGCACTTTTAAAGGATTCAATTAACCTGAAATGAACTAAGGAATCAAGCGTCCTATTCTCCACTCCAGTTCTCTCTTGTCCCTTCTGGCCCCACCAGTTATTTCTCCTCTTCCTCTTGTTTAACTCCTTTATTTAGTTTGTGCAACAGTTTAAGGAAATACAGTAGCAATGATAAGTAAGAGAACCCTGTGCTAAGTTAAATACTAATACTACTACTACTACTACTACTACTACTACTACTACTACTACTACTACTACTAATAATAATAATAATAATAATAATAATAATAATAATAATAATAATAACAACAACAACAACAACATTATCTTCTTAAAGAAATATACTTGACATTTATTATTTAAAGACAATTCTGTTGCACAGTGTGAAATTAAGGGCCAAACCTATTAAAACTACTCAAATCATCTTCTTCTGAATATCCCAATTGCCCAGAAAAGATTTGATAATTGCTACACAAAAATCTGTTAACTTTGCTTTTTTGACTCATTGCTGTGGCTCTTAAAAAACATATGAAAACAAGCCGAAGACAATAAACCTACAGCCACCGTTCATTAACTTCATAATGAGCACTTTATCAGGGTAATTTGCTGTGCTAATGTTGTCACTTTATGCAATAGGATGATTACAGTAGTTTAGAGAAACCCTTGTCTTAAAAGCCTCATACAAACACTGGCAGAGAGGCAACAAAGGGATGGATTTGTAATGACTGGCTTGCCAAGAATGCCAAGGTGTAATTGTAGATCGCAACTCTGTCACTTCACCCTCTCCTTGAAGCATAAAGGTGAAATTACAGTGGCCACAAAACAAGCGGAAAACCTGACTGCTCCGATATACAGCCAGTGTTTGGTTTGTCCCTTCTGGGCTACTGTAGAAACATGGTGGTTGACTATGGAGGATACACTAATGAAATCATACTTATGAATATCATATTCCATTCCTGCCAATAGATCCTCATTAACGTTACACCCTGAATGTTTAGCAACTGGCTTGGCACAAACAAGCAATAACGCCTTGTCATTTATGTACATTATTGAAAATGCTCAAATATTGAATTCAAAATCCTAAACTGAATCTGAGTTTCCTTTGCCAGAGTAATTACTTATATCTTGCCTGTAGACATTTAACAGATCATCTAGTATAGCGACAATTCATGAACATACCCTAACCAAGATGTTTTTTGTGCCTGAACCTAACCAAACCTTAACCACAGTGGTGTAATATCAGAAAACAGTTTTTCAATCTAATAACTAATAAGCCTTTGACATGTTTCAAATATAAATCGGTAGGTAGACTTTCCAAATAAAGTGCTACCATAACTTAAACAATGTAATCAATCTGTTAGCCCATATGGCAGATTTTGAGCATGATATTTCAGATATACAACTACTTACCGTAGCAATAATATGACAATACACTTCGGTTCTGTCCCCCTCTATTCTAATAGAGGCAGCAGACACACCTCAGGCCTGCTGACAGCCCACAGCCTGACTCTGTGGTGCTGCATAGCTCAGCACAGCTGTCTGTTGTCCGTTTCTTCCGATCTCTATCTCTTCCTGCCTCCCTCCCAGCTTTGTGCCCACTCAGCATGATAATGATATACACCTCTGCCCGGTCATCTCTTTGAAAGTCTGGTCCCCTGTCACAACTCAAAGTATGCCAGCAAGACCAACATACAGGATGTATCTACATACTTCAAGCAATAGTCAGCTCACATTTTGGTACTATATGAGGAGAGTCTAGTCAGGAATAATTGTGACAAATAATAATCACTTGAGGTTACACTGGCCTCTCTCTTTTCTTGAGAAGAAAAAAACAGACAGATGCTTACTATAACTAAGGTGATGGGAATCCTCAATCTTGTTCTAATAATAATAATAATATTGCTTAAATCATTATAGGTTTTTCATCCACTGCGGTTTGAGCTACATTAGTAAACAGTCAGAGCTCCCTCTATGGGGCAGTATCTTTAAGAGGTCATGCTAAGATTACTTGTGTCAGCATTTCAGCTGAACACTGGCACCGTGTTGACACGCAGCAGATGAATATTAAACCTTGAGAAACAAAGATGTGCTTGAAGCAAAACCCTGCATAAATATTTTTCATATGCACACATACACACACATACACACACGCTCACACAGTCTTGAGCGTCCCTCCCAGCAGGCACAATCACACTCAGTCAGATAATTCAGTGTCACAGGGAGCCTTGTCTCTGACCCTCTGGCCCCCTCCAGACAGTGGAAGCAGCTGGACAGGGACCCACGGCTGCCTGGAACTCACTTCCCCTGGGGAGCTCTAAGGAGAAGAGTCCCTCTCTGCCTCGGAGAATGACCAGCTGAGTTTCCACAGCTCTGTGCCATTATGTCCCTGTGTCCAGGAAGGACTAAGCAGGGCGAGAAGGGCATAGAAATGTGCAGCAGTGCAGGGCGTCTTGTGAGAGTCAGCAGGCAGATAAAAAAAATATGATGTCACAACCAGTTTAGTTTTTCCCTCTGGTCAGATATCTGTAAAGTTGCCACTTAAGTCACTATGATCTGCTCTAGGCTCTGTAGTGACAGAGAAGTTTTTCCTGTGTGTGTGCTTGTGTTTGAATTTTACCTGCTGTTCAGAAGTGAAAACATTAATAATTTATTTTAGCTTCTGTATTATTCAGATTTTGAATTTAATTATTTTGAATACAAAACCAGGCTGTACGGCTAATACACTACTGCCACACTACTACTTCCCCTATTAAGTCCATGTCATGCACATGTGCTCCTGTAAAAGACCTGTTAGGAATAATTGTGCATTGTATTGTATTTATGATCAAGAGGTCAGGTTTCTCCACCAGAAATCTTCAGTGGCTGTGTTTACCAATTTTCTCCATACCTTGATAACAGAAACCATGTTCACTCAACATTTGGTTACTACAGAAAGCTGACAATAACGCTGTGTCTTGAGTGCATGTAACATACTATGTGTGAGACTCAGATTTGGTTCCACACACACACACACACACAAACACACAGTGTATTCAGTGGTGAGCGAGGCCCTTACTAAGTGCTTATTAATATTGTATGGTTAAATGGGAAATGTTAACATTTTTTCAATTGCCTTGGCAGCCTAATGAAATATTAAACAATAAGAGAGCTTTTGTTTTACCATAATACTAAGAAAGGGTAAACATGAAATTAATAACATCTTTTTTTTTAAGGGAATGAGACAGGTCTTTTCTGAGGTCATAGTTTGTACACATATATCCCTGTCTAAAGCACAAATATCCTACAAATATGTGGCTTAGGTGCATTTCAGAAAAATTTAAATAAAACAATTAAATTCAACCAAGTAGCCATACCAATATACTGTTCGGTATGATTTGTGCTTTAATTTTTTTTATTTAAAACTTAATTATTTGTGTGTCTTATTAGTGAATGAGCATGATCTTCAATATAAAGATCATGCATCTAATCTTTTCCTCTGCTGTCACTCTGCCATTAGCAGTTCTACAGAGACACAGCTTTACTCACTGCTCACACTATGCTATCCTACAGTGCTGCACAGCTACAGCCAACACACTGGAATCCCCATATGACAAAGGCCTCGTCAGTTGTAAAACAGTCAAATTAAAAAGTAATTGTAAAAAAAAGGTTCTACGATTGCAAAGCATCTTTCCCAAAAAAACATACCTTCGAAATACAGAGTGTGAGCCTGTTTAAATCGCTATGATTAAAGAACAACCACTTTTTAAAATAAAATGTTAAATAAATATCAGCTTTATTCAAAAATGTTTGAAAACAAAGTAATGTACAGTATGAACACTGAATCAGTCAATCTGAGTCTGAATCAGTTTTAATGATCCGTCTGGTTGGGCTTTCACTGAGGGTCCCAACACTATGTGGCGGCCAAAGCTGGATAGGACAAAGGGTGCAGGGAAACAGTGGGTTAAAAGAGAGATAAGACTCACAGAATAACAAAATAAAAGACATTAAGTACCACACTTTATCTCACGCATTTGCTAATAGGGCTTTTAATGATGTGTTTGACTTCATAGAAGATCTTGTTATTTCGTCAGCTGTTGTAATAGGGCCTCCAGTGGAGTGCCGCTGTCCAATCAGATGGACAGAAGGTTGGCTGACCTGTTTCCAGGGTCGTGGTTGCTATGACATCCAGTGACATGACAACACAGCAGAATGGAAAGCTAGACAATATGTTATCCAGGCTTTGGTCAATCAGACACACTTGCTTTGAACTTCCAACTGACTCATGTCTCTGAATTGTGTTTAAAATGGCCATACTGGACTGATGATAAACCAAATGAAGAAAATAAAAAACCCCACCATGGAGCTCAACACCTCATTCTGTTAGAACCCATATATGAGAGAAACCTAGTTTCTCTGGTTTTGCAAAATAACACATTTATGGTATTGTTTTTAAACACATGACAACATTACAGTACACCTTGCCTGTTACCTTTAAGCAAACACGCCCTCGGATGAGGGCATAGGGAATTGGGCCATAGCTCCTTGAGTCACTGGAATTCCTAAGGTTATCCCCTTCTAGCCATACATGGCCTTTTGGAACCTAAAAACATCACCAACACACGGAAAGAAGGCAAAAAATGATTAATGTTTTACCCCACAACAAAATACATCAAACAGAAAGCAAATATCAGCATTTGCAGCACTAATTAACTTTAACATGTAAAAGGGAGTTGACCTATAATGTAGTGAGAATCCACCTTAACCCCACCCCCTACCCCCAACGAGTCACCTAAGCCATCCCTCCCTCCCTCCTCAGCCTATCTTAACGTCAACCTGCCCGTCCCTCTTTAACCCCGAACCGTCTTAGGAGAGGGGTCATGGGTAACGGGCAGGGTCGGGGGGGATTTAGAAGAACTTCAAACGGGGTCATTAGGCTGTTGGCTGAGATCTGCGCCCCTCTTACCCAGGGAGGGCAAAGCAAGAGAGGGGCCTGAGATAGCAGGGCAGGGAGAGAGAGAGAGAGAGAGAGAGAGAGAGAGAGAGAGAGAGAGAGAGAGAGAGAGAGAGAGAGAGAGAGAGATAGAGACATAGAGAGAGATGGAGAGGGAAAGAGGGAGCTATAGAGGGCTAAGCTGCGGCTAGCAGCAGTGTCCAAGGGTCTCCACTGCGGTCCGACCTGCCAGTGGGGCGGTCATCCAAGCGGGCTCTAATTCACAGTGACACCAATTATGATTAATCTCATCACTTTAGGAGAGTAGGCTTGTCAAGGCCCTAATTAAGTGCGCTGTCCCCCCTATATGTGCAGACAGGATCAACAACACATTATATTGTCATAATGGGCATCACAATCCACGAGTCTATTTTTGTGTTGCCTAACTTTTTAACGGCAAAAGTCCTCTGGAGGAAAGAGAATAACATGAACAGAAACAGAATATTATCCAGAGTGAGGTGACGTCACATCTTTGCCTCTGCTCGTGTTCCTTATTCCCATCACCCGGCTCTCTGATTAGAGTCTTCAGTCCTACTGTGAGATGCTGCGTTTTGTTTCATATTCAATAATTGAGACAGATGATGTGACATAATCACGAGCCAGTGACATGTTGACCTAACATGAGGTAAACAACTCACTGAATAACGACGACACAAATGAATATCATTAAAGGAGTCATCTGAGAACCATATGTCAGCATGCTGGATTCCCACCATTACACCTCATTAACATGGTAACATATGCTGGCTCCCAAGCACAAGAAAAAGAAACACCACCGTTTGTCATCTGCCAAACCAGAACCCCCTGTTTCTGTGCATCATCCTCTTTAATAAAAAAAGAAAAAAACCATCATCGTCACTGTGCTCTTCCTAATGATGTATAGCTTTGATTAAGACGTTTCAAGTGTCTGTCCAGAATACGGTGAAACCACCGTGCACACACAAACTTAATTTTTAAAAAAGGAAGCGTTTCTTGACATTACTTCTGTTCCATGTAACCACCACTATGAAGGTCAATCAATCTGATCAACAACAGCAAAAGAAAGCACTTTGATTTTGAGTCCCCATTAAACAAATGACCTCAAAGAGAAACCCAAACCTGAGTAAAGACAAAAGTACCTCTAAGGATCAACCAGGCCGTATTTCAGAAAAGTGAGAAAGTGAAGAGGTCTGAAACTTGACCTGCCATACCGTGGCTCGAATGAGGATAAAAGCTTATGCGTATCACCTTGCAAGTCGCAGGTGTGTGAACGAGGGGAGAAAGAAAAAAAACGTAGTAAGTCAAAGGCAAACCTCTGAATTAAAACTAGGTTGATGCAGAGCAGAAGTGTAACCAGATAGTGCACCTTCCTTGACTCTGCCTTTCAAAGACAACTGCTGTTTCAAGCACCTGTAAATAGCCACAGCACCGTGAGCGTCTCTTTTTTTTGCATTTAAGAAGGTTTTCTGTAGACGGGGTGGTGTGGAAATACCTGAGTAATTCACCATTTTAGCATATAAACAGTATCGACATGCGATTTAGGCATCGGGACAGATGAAACTGTCATCAACAGATTTTGTTTCCAACCACACAGATTTTCAAAGATCCAACAAAGATTTGCAGTATTAGATATAGATGTGGAGTCACTCTGATCCGCTCTGCTGTGTTGGATGGCTGAGATTGCACTAGTCCTGCGGTTGTAGGCTGGGTTGACACCAGGCATTGTGTACCTGTCAGAGATGTGTCGAGAAGCACCGAAACTGGAGCCTCTCGTCACAGTGGAGGTGTGCTGTTTAACAGCCACACAATTACAGTGCTCATTATGTTAACATGATTAAGGCGGTGAATTATGTTCAGCTTAAATACATACAGGCTTACTAATCTAAACTTACTCGTCTTTCATCATAGAACTCTGTCTATGTTTACTGCAAAGAACAGAACGTATGGGGACATTTCATCGCTCTCTCTCTGTGTCACCCTCTCTCTCTCTCTCTCCCGCTCTCTTTGCTATAATATTAAGGATCAAGTGTCATTGTTTTGACACAATAGCTCAGGCACAGAAATGATTCCTAAAAGGTGACAGGGCAATTAGTCTGCTGTTGGATCTCTGAGGGCGGAGAGGAGCTGCCTGTCTGTCAGAACAAAAAAAGGAGGTGATGACAGGGTCTAACACCGCCTTCCAAAATTCATCTTTACAGGTCCACCCATAATGCCTCACACCATCAATAGTCGCACAAAAACACATACATCCTCTGGGGAGAAACTAAATCCCTGAGGGAGCCCAAACATTTATGTGAACAGCGGGTATTTTGTCAGTTACCTCAAACACTTTCATAAAGCAAGTGATTTTCCTCCTGGGAGTTAAAAAAAATTAACACCAGGAAGCATAAATTAGGCTGCATGATATAAAACAAATACTTAGTGACAATCAGCTTTATGAGGACGAATATAATGGTTGATTCAAGCTTCTCATCTGCTTCTTCTGTGAAGCTGACAACTGTAACAGTTTAGAGTAGAAAAGTATTACAAATATACATGCAACATAGGCGACAAAAAATAAGACACAAGCTCACTTTCTTATGCTAACAAATGCAATATTTGTCTCCCTCCGCCTCCCCCTGCATTATTTTACAAATTAAAACAATAATTTGATCAGATAAAATTAATAGAACTGACATGCTGGATTGTAAGCATTTGAAAAAATGGTGGGCCATTTAAATACAGTGCCACATTGTCATGAATCAGTACCTTTTTTAAGCAGTTTTACATTTCCATAAAAACAGCATGTAGGACACAAAGGTAAAGCAGTACCAACACAAAAACAGTCAGATGTGGCGACAGTACACACTGTACTGTGTTCTTCAACAGATTCTAAACTACAGACAAAAAAAACCCTGAACTGTTGGATTCACCACATGCACTGAGTGAACAGAGGAACACTATTTGTATGTACTTTCACACCATAGCTAATGTAAATCTCACTTGTATGAATTTTAGTTGTAGAGATTTTTTCAAATCTCAAAGTTGATTTGAGTCAAATTGCCACAGTACACACAGCCAAAAAGAGTGATATATTTATCCCGGAATGATGTATGGTTGAAGAAATATCAAGAAAAGACAAGAAAAAATACATTTTGTTGGGAGTATCATGAAAACACTGGCTGTCCATTTTACATAAAGGGTTACATTTGAAATTTGATAAAGCTACACTATTTACAAAATTCCTGTTTGAGAAATCACATTGTTGCACAATAAGCCCTTTAAAATCAGTCTCAGCAACCCTGATTAGATCCCTAAAATATACACTAAACCAATTAGTGAGAAGTAGACTTAATTAATTGGGATTCATTGGAAACAGGTGAAGGAATGTACAGCTTTGAAGATTTACAAAGTAACCTGAAACATACCAACAACAAATATACCGTGCCATGCCAAGATACCATCAGCTATTGATTGGTTTGGGTAGCTGTGAGATACAAGTGAATTGAGTGAGGGCGCATCCAAAATGAATAGAAGTCAGTAAGCTTCATCCTGAACGTGATGGACATACCAAAATATAGTAGCTGTCCATCTGGTGGCAAGTTTAAAAATGATTTAAACTGAAACTTCTGACTACATCCTGGGACCCCAGAATCACAACGCAGTGTATTACAAGTTCAGTCCTCTGTATGTGGAGGTGAAGCTAGAAGAAGAGGAAACCTCTTTATTTCCTGTTTGATTTGTTGAATGACACTTACAGGCTTGGCCTTATGCTGTGTTTTGCTGAACTCATTCAACAGTCTGCCCATAGTCTATAAAATACACAATAAATTCAAAAACATGCAACATAAACGCAACCTTTGGTTCGCGGACGTATGCGCGCACACATACACATACACACACACACACACACACACACACACACACCTCCGCCCACCCATCAGTCTGTCCATTCGGCTGGCACTAACTCTAACAGGCTTCAGAGAGATTGCAGGCCTGAGCTGTGGGCGTTGGGGAGAGTAGTAATAGAAAAGCAATGACAGTGGTTTCAGCAGCAGAACCCCTGCTCACTCTCTGGTTTTATCACTGTTCTGAGGAAATATAGGTGTTGTCAAAAGCTGATATTTTGACCAATGACACAAAATGGATGTGTGCGGTCTAAAATGTAAACAACTATGATAGGATATAGACAAAGAAATCCAAAAACTGAGAGACAGTTTTGCATTATGCATAGAGGTTCTGTCAAACTATCAAGTGTTTTGTTGTAAACACATTCTTCATTCATTCTCTATTTTACTGTAACTTTTTAACCTTTTTTTCCCCTTACAAAAAGACAGTGGTTCTTGTTGGATTCGTAACAGTAAAACTGCCACCAGGAACCATACTTGGTAAAGCAGGTAATCACAGGATGTATAAGAAGAGCAGCTGAAAAGCACGACACTTACCAGGATGTAAACATACTCACATATTTGTGGGTTTTGAACAGATCAGATGGGCCACTTGTGCAGATCTTGTCACCCTCCAATCCAATTACCCTTTTACAAATGTTCATATTCGGGTCAAATGGACTCTTTGCAATTACTATATCACCCCTGAAAAGAAAACATAATCCCAATCAGTTCATTTGTAACAACGCAGAGTGCATTCATTCACAGAAAATTATAAATGTCTCATATTATCTATGGTATTTGTAGTAAAATGCTGCCGTTCTTTCCTTTAATCCTTAAATGGCCTAAAAAATGTAAATTGTGTTAAATTGTGTAAACTGATTATATATATTTCAAAATGATTACTGTGTCCTCTTTTTGCCTACTGCACATAAATCCACTGACTGGAACCCACTTTTGTATTTTGCAAAGATGACGACTCATCCGTTCAGAGAAGACAATATCATGGTTGACAATGGTGGGCTCCATGGATGGACCAGAACACTACCCACACCAAACAACAACAACAAAAAAAGCAATTATTTCTTGTGCATAGATGAATTCATATAATTTGAAAAGAAAAAGTCATTAGTTCTGTAATTGTAATGATACGAACCACCACAACTTCTCCAATGTATTCAAAGGCACAATGTGCAATGCAGCCATACTGGACCGTGTAGCCCACAAACCCCAAGGTCTTCAGCAGCACACTGCGGAACATCTCCACCTACAGCACAAAACACAACCATACATTATGGCACAATGTCAGTGTACATAGCTGTGAAATGCTCAATTTATACAGCAGTGAGTAAATGATTCACTGCTTTGATCCATTTATGGTAGGCTTATGCCACTTCACAGGGTTTTTGAAAACAAAAGCTGTTTGGGGTTTCATTTGTAAAGGTGTGGACAAGGTTGTCACAGTTGGCCTACTGCTAAGATGGCACATTCCCTGGTGTTTCATTCTCAGAGGCTGAGCGGCCAGTTCACAGCAAAAAACTGCCCTGAACTTTGATCCTGTGTAGGATGGACCAATCAACACCTTGCGCTCAGGTGATGGACAAACACAGAAGCTGTGACACGTCCAGCCGAGCAGCTCTGCACTGTCTGCAGCTAGTCCCTGACACTGTGCTGCCTCCGCTACCACCGCAATCATTAGAGCGGTTATCAACTTCTGTCAGTACCATAGAAACACAGAGACACCCCCAGCACCCGTCCACCCACCCGCCCCGGTAAACACTCTCGGTCACACAAACACACACAAGGACTAAGCATGTGTCTTCTGAGCAAACATCCCAGCCACACTCAGGTTATTGACTTTTACTCGAGCTGCAACCTGTTGGATGGACAGAAGAAAGTAAGTAAATCTTTACACACTGTCATGCACAGTGTGTGTACGCAGGCACACCTGCACACGCACACACACACGCACACACACACACACAAATACACACACACACACACACACACACACACACACACACACATACACAAACAGACTGAAACTGTATGTTTAGAAAAGAATAGATACAGCTTGGCTTGGAGGTTAGTCTGCACTTCAAACATTTTTAGCTCATGCCGCTGTCCTGCCAGTCCACCACAGGGTAAAGAAATCGTTTTCTCCGTCTCCCCTATTCCTTCTGTCTCTTTCTCTTTTTCTCTCTCCATGTCTTCTCTCCCTCCCAGGGTATTATTAACCAAACCAAGCAGAGCGGAAACCAAAGCCCCAAATCCTCAGAGCTCTGGGAATGACTTCCCAAAGATGGACATGGATTAGACCCCCAACTTCTCCCTTGCCCCACCACCTCCACCCCCCTTTCTCCCCAGGTCCCCAACAGACCGGGTGTCAGGTGGCTCTCCCAGCCCTGCCAAAGGTGTTACCCCTAATCCCATTACCCCCCTGTGCTCTTCTCACACACACAAACACACACACAATGCTCTCTCATTCATGCCAACTATATTCCACCTATTAAACCCTCTATCTATTCTTTCATCGCTAGCGTGGTTTGTCTCTTTGGCCCATTCGCCATCGTCTCTGATCCAAAAAAGACCAACTCTATCCTTTTACCTCCTTGTGTGCTGCTTCTCCGCTCTTCCCTCTGTTCCCTGATCACCCCTGGCAACCCTCTGCTTTTTTTTTTGCCACCACTGTGAATGACAGTGCTCGAGAAGGTGAAGGGGGACTCATATACACTCAAATGAGGTGCCCCTTTCCAGCCACAGCCTGCTCTGGTCTCTTGTTATGTTCCACAGGAACTATAAACTCAGTCCTGCCACAGCTGGTACAATAACACCTCTGGCCCTATAATTCCTCTGTTGGGAAGCAAGTGGTCTAAAGGTTAATGTGAATCTCGGGTCTACACTAAGGCGTCATGTTCAGATCTATTTGTCTTGCTCTCAGCTTCCTCCACCAGCATCTCTGTCATTGCGATACTGTAATGCACTTGCAGACATGATCTCACATGTGCTCTCCCTTCTGCTAGGCTGGGGATCAGGAATCTTTTTGCTAGCACTCATTCGCAAAGCACAGTAGACAGCCTCCCTTACAGCTGCCCTCATATCTCTGTTTCAGCTCCCCCCCCCCTCCATTCCAGTGTGCATTCATCATAGGTAGGGATTAAGGGACTTTGCATAACAAGATCACACAGCCAGTGACTGATATCAAGAGAGTCCATATGCAGCCGCCTGGTTTTCTGAGGCACCCTCTGTCATTGATATTGTGTGTCTATGTGTGTGTGCATGTGGTGTGAATGTGCACAGACAATAGCATTACCTATGTGTTTCATACAAAGTGTATATATGAGCTGCAGTTACTCCTTTGGGAGTCAGAATGAGGTGGACATCCAGAGAGACCTCTGATTGGATCTTTATTACCTCTAATTCCCCCGAGCATAGAGTCAGGCAACCCACACTATCTCTTGCCCCTAATACCCAGCCCATGTGTGTGTGTGTGTGTTGGGGAGTACCAACATTAATTGAATGCTGTATTACAGCTGTAAATTAACACAAAGTCTCTCTGTTAATCCAGGATTACACGCCAAACATGTTCATGGGAAAACAAAGAAAGTCAGTGCAGGCCCTCTCTGCAGAACCATCTGTGGCCACCGGCCTCCTGTGGTCACAGCACAGCGCTACAGTGGGGAAAAGAGGGGGATCCCAAATGAATAGCTACCGATGGAAACACACCATTGTGTGTTTAACTCTGTGATCCTCTTACCGAGGGAGCCCCATTTCACTCAGGGCAGAGCAATCACAAGTAGATGAATTAATTAATTTATTTTTTTTAAATCTCATCCATGAGCAGTGCAGCAGTGGTAGGGATGCCTATCACTGTGTCCACCCAGCTGTCAAAAGCATTTTAAGTGAATAATTTGAAACACTGCAAAAATAAAATGTGAACAAGGTGTTTTTCATCTGCATCAACACAAATAAAGAGGTTTCCTGAACGTCACTATGACGGACACATCCACGGGAAAATGAAAACTGATAAGCATTGGGCAAGTTGTTATTATTCTTTCACAACATCAAATGTGACGATTCCAGGATGAAAACAATGTACTGACCTTGGCAATATTTTAATCTTTAAGGAAATTGTCATTTATGGCTGGTAGCCAGTCCATCAACACATACGACATTTCTTAAAGGTTGTGATTTACAGATAACTACTGCCAATGTCATTACTATTTCTATTTAAAAAAAATCCACAATGATTTTTATGCAGATAAAACATTCTGCTTCAAATCAACAAAAAATTGGAAAAAAAAAAAAGATAATTTGTTGAAGTTACCCAGCCAGTTCCACAGGCCTTTGCCAATTATCATTGGAGTACTTCACTGGAAACTATGTAAGGAATACAGTATGTGTAGGAGCAGCAAGCAAAAAAACTAAAAAGTTTATAACAAAGTCAATAAGAACATATCAAAATTGACACCTAAACAAACACACATTATTGAAGCCATAAGGAAATATTCAAAAAGGAATTACCGCTACTGGTCTCAAGAGATCTGAACCTGCCATTGGCTGAATAGTGTTAATTGATATACATGGCCAGTCTATTAGAACCACAAAGAGAATCTCAATCCAAACAGTGCGTAAGGCCCTTGCAGTGGACTCCTTACACAACTAAATTAGGAAAACATGGGCTGAGAGAGAGCTGGGCAACAGGGGGGCTAAGAGGCTTACAAGCCCCTTGTCAGATATTCTTCTTCTCCCTGAGGATCCCAGATGGAAGGGAGTCTGGAGGAGCAGGCAGCACTGGAGAGGGAACGAATCCCACCTCTGATGTTCTCCTCTGGGCAGCAGAAGGCAGAGGAGGGTGGGGCATTAGTCCTGTTGCGCAGAGCTTGATTTGATCTTAATGTGAGCTATAAAAAGGAGGAGGTTAGGCAACCAGGGGGGTCTGTTTCAACTATCAGTCCAATCAGAGATAATCCTGCTGATTTAGACACAGGCACCTGGCTGGATGGAGGGTGACAGATGTAGAAGTCCCAGTCACAGAGTACTATGTCTAGCCCCCATCTTTTCTAGGTCTGCCTTTTATCAGAGGCTTAATTGAAGCAACTGATCTCCATATTGCTCTTTTCATTGTTGCTAACGGCAACACAGCCGTGAAACAGCTGAGCGAGGTTACTATTTGAGGAGCTGAGGGTTTAAACCTACAATCAATGGGTCAGCCAGAGCAAATAATAGCCAAGTGATATGAATACAACTGCTATGAATTGAAAGGAAGTGTGGGTTGACAGAGTCCCCAGCCAATTAGACAGAATGGAAAAATCAGCCACTAAGCCTTATTGTATTGACCACAAGCAAACGCGTGGTGCTGGCCTGGTGCTGAGAGAATTGAGAGATCTTATCTGATGTTGTATCAGATTGACAAAGGAGTTTGTGTTTTGCACTCACCAGCTCATGACAAAGCCTGCTATATTTTAACACTAGCTAATGACAGACACCTCAACCCAAAAGCAAACCTATGATTTTTAAGAATGTGATTTCCTTTCATTCTAAATGAGCATGTTTTATGTATTTTTTCATTTTTTTCTGTCCTGTAGGTCAAGCTAAATATGCCTCGCATGTCTGCAAAAAAACAAATAGCAGGAAATCAAAATAAAGATATGATGTGGAAGATGTGGAATAAATGGAAAAAAGTCCAATCCTTAGACAAAACTAGCTGTGTACAAAACCCATTGCTTTTTGCACTTGTGGCAATATTATTATTAACTTTTATTGCCTTTATTACAGTGACAGCTGAAGACAGACAGGAAAGGGGGGCAGAGAGAGGGGATGACATGCAGCAAAGGGCCGCAAGTCGGATTCGAACCCTGGGCCGCTGCTACCAACTGAGCTAACCGGGCTCCCAATATTACTTTACTTTCAACGCTAACAAAACAAATATGTTGCATGCTGATGATAATCTTACATCCCCCGGACAAAAGAAGTCTCCCGCTTCTCGCAGTTCCACACTGATGGCACAATTATACTGAAGAAACCAAAACACCCTGACCAGGAAAGGTCTGACATGTTATGACTACTGCCATTATATAGCTCAATCAGATTCAGAGAGTGATAAAACTGACAAAAACACTGCAGAAAAACACACACATGCGTAGATGACACTGACGCAATGAAAGGCGGGGGGGGGACTGTATTATTTTTGTACAGTTAGCCTACTGTGTTTACACTACCACAAACTGAATTGTACTACAGCGTGGGTTAAATTGGGATTTAAGAGAATTGGAAATGAGGTGACTGGCACTGTGCAGAGGATGTGCAGAAATGTCCACAGCAGTGTACTGCTACATCCTGCACGTTGCACTGCTGAAGCAGGCTCTCCTCCTTCTGAGATGCAGGTCAGTCAGCGCATCTTATGCGTCTCATATAGGCTTTCCACAATGCCCAGTGTTGTCAGTCATGATATATTCCCTTGGTCTCCTGTCAGCACATATAAATCTCAACAGTGCTGTCAAAACAGCAGGACTGCCTCTGCTGAGAGCATTTGTAAAGTGAGCAGTTGGGCTATTACTTCCTCTGGAGCCTTACAGTATCCTGTGATCTTGTGCTGCCTCTGGCCTTTCTCTGCCACACAAAGCTTTTTTACAGCTGTCTTAAGGATTAGACCGACTTCTCATCAGTCAGCCAGTATTAATAGTGGACATTATACAGTACAAAAGAAACTGGCCTTTCCTCCAGCATTTGCTTAAAGGTCCAGTGTGTAACAATTAGGAGGATCTGTTGGCAGAAATTGAATATATCAGGCATTAGTATGTTTTCATTAGTGTATAATCCTCTGGAAAAAAAAGTCTCCCAAGAAATAGATCAATTAGCTGCTGAACAAAATGCTACACTGCGTTCCACATTTCAGTGCTGACCAAACCTGAACAAACTCATGCATGAATACAAAGTATTTTACTTATCATGAGAGTGATCAGTTTTAATGTTGGAGACTTCAGCACACAGAGGGGCAGTCAAAATGTACTCAAGCAGTGTGCAAGATTTAGTGGCATCTAAATGGTAAATGGACTGAACTTATATTGCGCCTTTCTAGTCTTCCGTCTACTCAAAGCGTTGTGCACTACATCACCTTCACTTCATCTGTACACATTCACATAATGGCAGCAGCTTTCGCACAAGGTACCAACTGCTCATCAGAAACAGAAACTAAGGGAATTCACACACATACATTTACAGTATCTGGAGAAATTTGGGGTTCAGAATCTTTCCCAAGGAAACGTTGACATGCAGCAGGAGGAGCTGGGGATTGAACCCTCTGATTAG
This sequence comes from Dicentrarchus labrax, assembly GCF_905237075.1. Classification (NCBI taxonomy): domain Eukaryota; kingdom Metazoa; phylum Chordata; class Actinopteri; family Moronidae; genus Dicentrarchus; species Dicentrarchus labrax. The sequence goes on along the minus strand of NW_026136719.1, from coordinate 20,252,907 downwards.
TGGACGACCCGCTCTACCTCCGGAGCTACAGCCGCCCCATCTACCAATGTAGTTGCTGAAGCTTTTCACCTCACCCTCCTGTTCCAAGCATGTAGCTAAGTAGAGTGGTCTCAAAACTTGCAATAAATGTCAAAGGCCCTTTCTAGAGGCACTTTTGGATACAGTAGAAACAGATACAGTCGGACCCCATAACCCTATAGATAAAAACGGCTCATTCTAAGCTAACAATACACAACAGTTATTATTTTCTGGTGATTATACATTGATAAAAACATACTTATGAATATCATATTTCATTTATGTCAATAAATCTTCCTAAAGGTTTCACACTGGACCTTTACATAGATTCTAATGTTCCAATAATTGATTTTGTGCTGCACAATAGGCTCATATTTGAATGCCAATTTGGTATTTTTTAATAACATATTAAGAGAGTATTCTGAACAACTCCAAGTCAAAATTAGATCAATGATTATATAAAATGTAATTACTGCACTTAAATTAAATGTTTTTAACAATGGTAAAATCTACAATATTATAGTACCCATTCTCAAACGATTTATAGACCAGGGCTCTCTGCAGCACTATAGTAGTTCATTATAATACTGTTTTGTCATACATTTTACCTTTATCAATAAATTGCGAACTTGTCGAATCTTGTCGATAATATTTCAATTAATTGTGCAGCCCTAATATCTAATGTATATTTTCCACCTACCTTTTCAAGAAGACTAGTTGGATCTAAAATGCTCCAATTTAAAAATGAGAATACCAGCAGCTCATCATTAGGTTACACTCAGCTGAATTGTTGTAAGCTGTTCTGTGTTGGCATTATCAACTTTAAACCATGTGCTCATTTACCCATGTGATGTTCATTTTCAAATTCAAAACTGTTAAGGTTTTGCTGGAGCTCAACACATCCATCCACAGCACCTCCTGAGCCCTCCAAACTGAATGTGATTGGGGAAGTGATGCACAGGGATCCACAGTGTATGTCACTGTCATCTTAAAATGACTGCAGTGTATATACCCACAAGTAAACTGTGTTTGGTGCTACCACGTGCACAGGCACATAACTCATGATGCATTTGTACAACTGCAATTAATGACTTATTATATAACATTACATAAGACCTACTATAACCTAAGCATGTTAGTTAGTAGACCAACAGATTCCTAAATTCGGTTCTACAAAGGCCAATCTAATCTAATCTAATAGTAAATATAATAGGATAAAGTCATATACTCTCTTACAGCACAGTACTTTATATAGTGATACACTGTGACCAACATCATAAGATACTAATTTTGGCATTTGGCATTTGCCGGCAACAAGCATTTCTTTTCTATTTAAACATTTATAATATAAAAAGAACGTTTTATATTGTAGTAATTTGCTATTTGGTGTGTTGAATTAAATATCTGCACACACTGTGAATCATAAAAAGCAAACTCTGGCAGTTATGGCTGCTTTACATACAGTTGTGAGTAAGATCACTCATTTACAGGTTGCTGTGTGTGTGATAAACATAGTGGCACTTAAAGTAATCTATTATGCAGCGAAGTAATTTAGTGTACGACTGATTTCCTGCTTACTGAACATCATTTCCGCATGCATATATGTAGGCTATGTTCTCTTTTATTGACTTATATACAGTGGGCCTTCGTGGCGTGATATATCAAATATTCTCGCACCTACATTATAATAGTTTTACAGTTTTGTAGTTCATTCTTGCCTGGTTGCTAACCAAGAGATGGTCTGTGGTTGCAAACGAGACAATGAAACAATATTGTGGTTCTGTGTTATGCAATGAACCAACAAGGTCAGAGTCGAAGCCATGCGTTAGGTGACTTTTTAATGGAAGGAACAGCTGTGGATCATTGCCAAGTACGTACACACTCAGGTTTTTGTAAACAGAATACAAATAAATAAAGTGACTTAATCAACAGAGCTTTACTCACCTACTGGGTGATTCAATGCTCCTCCGAACATGCAGTTCAAAACAAAATTCCACTTCCTTTTCACAGCGTCCAAGGGCTCCGTTACAATCGCTGCTCTCATTGGTCGAGCACCAGCAAAGTCTTCTCTGATTGGACAACACGTTCCAAAACATCAACAGGCGTCACCACGTTAGAAGCAGTATGGCAGCTCCCATGAGCAGTGCGGGGAAACCCTCAGCCGAGCGTTCACCGTTCAATACTACGAGTTTTCAGAAGAAAACAAGGAGCAGGTTAATCTCCATACCTGGTACCAGACCGTCGGTTCAAAATGGACAGCTCTTAGTTTCCACCGGTGTCACGTCTCTCGACTATCTGCTCGGTCAGTTTGCTGTTGAGGTTCAACGCTAGCACTAGCTACAGAAGCTAACAGTGTTTCTCAATGTATCGTCAGCTAGACACACTGAAGTTGGATGCAGAATATTAGTGTTGTTCATTTTCTCGAAGGGGAACTGTATGGGTTAACACAGAATATGAAGATGTGTCGCTGTTAGGACAAGAGAAACTGTACTTAAAGTGGGGAAGTTATGCGTTAGCATTATTGATACAATACACAATAATCTATTCACATATTACAGTTTTATATTGAATTGTCCGTGGCCCACAGAAAAAACATTTACAGTTGTGTCTATAGAGATTTTCCTCCTTAAGCATATGTCAGAAATGTAGCGTTCTGAACTAATTGTAGCCACCAAGGACCAAAATAGTCAAAAAGAAAACATTGATACACCTGTTTATTCTCAGTTAATTTTAATGCAACAGCTGTCATCTCAAAAAACAAATGTCTTCATACAACTGGCATGTCATGTTTCCATATCAAGGCAGCCAAACTCCACCTTACTGATATCAGGTACAATCTCTTCAAGTTGAAACATGAGATTGATGATTCATGACATACAGTTTGAGTTGTGTATCACAACTGACACATTTGTTATATCACCAGGGAAAACAAGAGATATAACTGGGCTAAACTTAAGCCTGATCATGATGAGTCTGTGTAAATGCGGCAGTGTGTCTGTAGATCTTATGAGGGACATTACTTTCTATTTGTTCCTAAACCATTATGATGTAAAGAAACTAATGTTCTTAAGGAGAGAATATGTTGAACCTGTTTGAAATGAGGTGTGTCCCTGTGTCTGTTAAGGGCCATTACTGTCTTCTGGTGCAGGTTTTTGTGTATAAATAATATGTTAGCAGTATTTTGCTTGTTGTCACACTGTCATGGCTTACTAGGACACTTGAATAGAACAGAGCAATCAGTACTGTTATTACTACTTTTTCTACTATGACAAGTTAAAATACCTGCTGTTAAAAAGGTGTATTTTCTAATAAAGATGAAAACACAACCGTGCAGACTGGAAGGGAGAGTAAAGGAAGGTTGGCCAAGCTATGTCTAGGCTAGTTCCGAGAGGTTCAGAGTAAGACAGTGTCTAATGTGTGACTGAAAGTATTAAAAATCTGATCATATTTTTTGTTTTTTGTCTTCACAAACAGGTGGTGGCTTAGCAGTTGGAACAGTACTTCTTATAGGTGAGCCTCTCACTTGTCAAATTGAACAAACAAACAAAAAGGTCCTATTAAATGCAGTGATTTCTTCTTTAATGTGATGTATTTCTTGTTTAAACAGGCTGTTTGGGCAGGACATAAGACAGCGAGGAATCAGTTATACATTTAAACCAACCAGCTGTCAGTTATGGAGATAAACGTATTATTAAAGTAGAATTAAAAACATTTTATTATTTTATTATTATTTAAGGTTAGACTTTTGTTTTACCCTCACTTATGCAGCATGAGGTCCCCACTGAAGAGGAGGTATATCCCAAGAAGTTCAAGTACACATTTCATTGGATACTTTGGAAACTTTCAGAAAATTGTTGTTAACCCTTTATAGGGCACTCATTGAAATACTTGGAAATTTAAAAGTTCAACCCTGGAGTGTTATTGGTACATATAAGAAGACGTTTCTTCTGCTGAAAATCAAAGTCAATGATGTCTAGGTGGGCTGACACAACAACAGTCTGTGGCACAGCAGGCCTCCTCTTCCCATAGAAGGACTGAGCAGACAGCTGCTGCAAAAGAAATATGCCACATCAATATACTATGAAAATATGTAATAAATAAGCCATAAGCAAATCAAGATTATTTGTGAAAGAAAGCCGTAACAGTGAAGTGTATATTAGTATATCACATTTAAAAAAACAAAAACAAAAAAAAACACCAAAATATACCATAGAAGTGTAATAAAAACTGTCATAAGGAAGTTACCATATATGGTTTCTAGGGTTAATAATGACATCAGTGGCGGTTAAGGGCCACACCATCCTGTTGCTCACACTCAATGCACATACATGAAAGTGAACGCTGAAAAATGAATGCCAAACCTATTTAGAATAACAACACTTGTAATTTTGCAAACTAACCTCTCCACTCATATTGTATTTTGCTAGCAATAACATTAGCGAGCAAGCAAGCTAATGTTAGCCATCCAGCTAACACCCAACCACGCTGAATAACAACGCCAGCTGACAAAATAACCTGCAAATGGCAAGCGAGGCAATTTACCAGCCAACAGTATTTTGATATGGTGGCTAGCTCGCAATGGTAGCCAGATATATTTCACAATCTTTGCTGTAATTTTAGCTTTGACTTTGACTTTGTGTTGTGGTGGATACAGGTTGATTGTTCATTAATAATCAGTCCACAGGCAAGCAAAAATGTTAGGAAAGGTCAAATTTTTTAAGTTACGTTACAGCCTGTTGAAAAGGGTGGCAATAAAAAGTGATGAATATATAGAAATAATATGTAAAATGCTTCACAATCGTACATATGGAACCTTTAATAAAGTGTGATTCTTATTGTACTTTTCACGTCTGTACTCTTTACACTACATTCCCCTATGCTGCTGTGTCTAATTTGAATTTATCCTACGGGGGATCAATAAAGGTACATCTTATCTTATCTTATCTTATCTTATCTTAATAGCATTATATTATATTAGTAGATACTATAAATATATCTTATGGTGAGTCATTTTGCTGATCATTTCCTAAATTGTTGTAAAATTAGACTAACTTTGAGTAAATAATACACATCAGGTTACACTGTTACCAACTCTTACTGAACTACAATAAGCCTTTTGGTCTCAATCATACGATATCATTATACAGTAGTTCTTAAAGCAGTATTAAAGCATGTTCTTTTATTTGCTCTGAATGGAGCCATGGAAGAAAAGTTGCAACTAATATAGTACCGTTACAACAGCCAAGTGGCTTTGTTTGATGTCAGTGCATTGGTGTTCAGAAAGATACATATACATGTAATATTAAATACTATATGCAAGGAAAATGCATATATGCTCTTCTCTGTAGAATTATAGTCTTCAGTTTTTTTGCAGCTCTTTGCAACTCTCTCAGTTAATATGTATAGATTTTAAATGGCACTGCATTAACCTGAAATTACTGAAATGTAGCCTTAGCATGCTATTCATGTGTGGACTAAAATTTAAATGTACTCCCAAAACTGAGTTCAGTAGCACTTTTTAGCATGCCACAGCTAATGATACCGTCTGGCTGTTCTCAGGCTCTTTGTGGTTAGTGTGTCACTGTCTAGCAGAATGGCAAATAGACTAATGACCTGGAGGTCTCTAGTTAGAATCCCAGGTGTTCACACTTCCACTGTGATCCGTAATGAATATGCTCATCTGCAGATGTGTTATAGAAGTTTTCGGGAGTATATTCAAAGCAAGTGGGTTTTCTAGGGACATAAATGTCTTCCACTGTATTATTATTGTTATTATCATTCATCATAGGCTAGGCTATATGCACTGGTAGACAGTAAGGTTAAGGTAGTCTTGTTTCCCCTTGAAGCTGTAATTTGTGTGTAGCAAAGGCCTATACCAACTGATGATATTGCTTTGCCCTTTAATTCACCCCCCCAATCGATGCAGGAGTCAGTGATTATACACTAATGCGTTCTTCCCTTCCATTTTGTGAATCAATGTACGGTTGGTTTCATCTGGTAATGAGAGACACAGTAAAGGTGAAATGCGTGTGTGAGCTCTCTTGTGTTTGTCTCTGAAAGAGCGGTGTGTGTATGTGTGTGTGCACAGTGTGTCTGTTTTGTTGTGTGGGTGGGTGGGATGGGGGGGGGGTTGGAGTGTGTGTTTGTTTGTGTTTGTTTCAGGCACTCGTCTCCTACAGTCTGCCCCTTTAGCCGTGATGGCCTGTTTGTGAGACACAGACATAAAATTATCAGACTGGTCGTTGTCTGCCTTTGAAGTGTCTTGAGCTGTCCGTCCTGATTTGTCAACCAGAGGGGGATCAGCCCAGTATGGCTGCTGTCTGAAGATCTCTCATCTCTTGTGTTTTTGTAAGAGAAGGAACAAAGCTTCCCAGCTCTTATTATGTTGACCATGTATGGTTTCATTCCATTAGTTTAAGTGAATGTGTTTTTCCTTTAATGTAACCGTAATAATTACTGTCACGTTTGGCCTAATTGTTTTACTTGTTTAAATATTTCAAAGCTTTGCAGTGCACTTTGAATAAAAATTATCTTCAGTTTTAATATTTATATAGACTATAAGAAATATTTTTTCACATTAACTACTCTGACAAACGATGTAGGCCTAATAGTTGCAAAGTACAACAAATAACAAAAGTTAAACTAAACCAAAAAAACTACAGGAGATGCATTGAAAAGAACCCTGAAGTTGCTTGATCACAATTACAAACACCTAAACACTATATATATATATATATATTTACGCTTCATGACAATTAGTTCAGTTCAGTTGAGTTATTTATTGTTCGACAAGTGGAAATTCTTTTTGCAGCAAGGCAACATAAAAACAATATAAAAGACAATAACATGAAATGGAAATGGTACTATACACAATACAGAATGCAATAAAATGTTTGTAAAAGAGGCCAAATCATCTGTTCACAAATGACAGGTGCATCTGTTTGAAAATGTGTCATAGTGTCAAAAATCATAACATAATTTACCTGACCACAAAAAGCTTAATTAATAAAGAGGAACAGCTTAACATAGGGATATGTCAGACATATACAGTATATGGGAACAAGTGCTTGTAATTGGCATTTAATCTAATATAGCCCGTTTTTGTAGCAGTATTTACGATGGTGATTCAGTCATTTTAAAGCTCAAGTCCTTTTTCATTAATTGTCTGTATTTTGTTTACCTGCTGTATGGCCTCAATGAATTAGAGCTGATAGCACTTCCTAGACCAAAGATTCATGCAAGGGGGAAAACACTCTGACCTAGATATTTTGTCTCCTCCCCCTGCAGCTTTAGCAGATATGATTCAGGACTCTTGCACTCCCACTCCGCTGTTCGAAGGCAAATGAAGCAGAGGAGTTTCCCCTCTTTACCAAACCTCAGTCGGAATAAGCACAAAAAAAAGAAACGAAGGGGGAAAAAAATCATCCCATGACTGTCCAGAGTGACTGATCTACCTCAAAGATATGACCGTCCCCCACCCCCTGTTGCTCGTATACCCCGCCACCTCCCACCCCCTCCCTTACCCCCCGCCTCAACAGCCTAATGACTCCTGGAGGTTCCATTTGTAAGGCTCCCATAGAAACACAGCCACAATAGGCCCCATCTTGAGAGGGCCCATCTGGGAGTCTTTGTGGGGCCTGCTGAAAGCCACAAAGGCCCGCTGACCTAGAAACCCATCAATAAGAGAACAGGGAGCCCCACCGACAACAAATTGAAGAGCCATGGAATTTCCTGGGCCATCCTAAGTCCGTAGGTGAGGACATAGACCGGGAACGTGGGAGGGGGGAATTCTCCGGATGTTTGAGGATGACATGTCAGGATGTCATTCCCAAGCTGTCAGCTGTATGCCCATTACCTTTAACTGTCACTGCTGCCTTTGTCCTTGTGCCCACTGTTTGTCATTGTGTGGAGAGGCCTATGAAATCTTTTCAAAATGATGATTGTGACAGGAAGCAGCAGTAGCATGCTGGGTAGAGTTATGTGTCCTGCTCATGGGGGGGTGGGGGGGTTTCATGGTGATGATGCAGCCTTTTTTTGTGGGTTCGGGGTGTGGAATGGCCGGGTGGCCGCTTTGTGTGCACCGAGAAAGGCCACCTTTGGGAAAGTATGTTTGTCCATTTGATGCTTGAGACCTCTAAATGAGACTGTAATGTCATCACTCCAAGCTGTGAATGACCCTCTCTCCCTTTGTGTTTAAAAGTCCCTCGTATAACTTTATACGCCTTTTAACCTACTTTTATGACAATAAATACACCTGATGTGAATGACACTAGAAATATTATAATGAAAGGATGCCATTGCCATCAGAATCCACACAAAATCTGAGAGATTCAAACAAAGCAGATCTAAAAAAACATTTTGAGGACAGACACTATCTTATCCTACTTCTGCCTCTTCCTGTCAGTTGCCCTGACAACTCGGGGTGTCTTTGCATTCAGGTTGAGGGGTCAGGTGAATGCTTAAGACAGGTGTCTCCCTCTCACCTCCACTGCTGGTTAGTGATAGGTAAAAGGGGACAGGACTGACCTTAACAAGAGAGCTGAGGATGCCGTGTCCACTTTGATAGTCAGATCACACAGCAAAACCTATGTTTCTGTGCCATGTCAACTGCCACTTCATCTGTTCCCTACAAAAGGTAGCCCAAATGTGGTCCTTACATCAATTACACTCAGTAACTGTGATGTGGTCATGAACTGCAGGGTCTGTGGTGTGTGAATGAATGGTCAGAATGAGACAAGATCCAATGATAGACTTGAGGTTGATATATTTTTCATAGGGACGATGTCCCTATTTTATCACAAAATCCTTTCCTTAGGTCCTACAGATATTGTTAGCAGTATGGCATTGATTGACAGTTTCTTCAGAGTGTATGTTTATCTGAGTTTTTCACTCGTACTCAAATTCTGATTGTTGTTGCTGTTTTGTTTCTTTTTTAGAGGAGGACCGATATGACAGCTATTCCCGTATGATCTTGAAGTACTTCCTGGCAGAAGGAGTGGTGTGTCGACATGAACTTTTTGTGGCGGCGGCTCATGATAACCCAGATGACATCTTACAGGTATGAGAGGAGGTGCCATGTGTATTCTGTAAGCTCTCGAAAGTTGTTGTTCTGTGAAGTATGATGTTTGACAAACCGTCACAAAGAAACTAAGATGGCCTCAATAGGCCTACTTTAACATTATCCCTGTACAACTACTGTACTGTCAAAAAGACATTTTTAAAAACTTTGGTTTACCTTGTAGACATCAGAAGATGTTGGAAATAAACTGCATACTTCTGCGTACGGCTGAAGTAGTTTTTTGTCGCAATATATTAATCAGCTCCCACTTTACAGTATGCAGCCTGGTTCAGGCTAGTCAGACCATGATTTAGAAGGTATTCTAGGCGCACAGCTTTCCCCAAGATGTGTCAGGGTCAGTAGGGGTGTCTAAGAGGTCGAGGGTGGCATGGTTGTGGCATTGTTGAAATGTTTCCCGATGCATCACTCTGTGAAGAGGACCATAGCCCCAGAAGCTGACTGCCACCCATCATACAGGAGGAGGGCCTCTCTCCCACTGATTGATAGTGGGAGGGGTCACAGCCTCACCCTCTCTTTACATATCAAAGGCTTATTAAGAGAGGGGGACTCCCAATGGGGATATATCACATCATTTAGTGTTTTCACAGCTACATTCACAGTATGCTAATCTTCAGATGCTATGGTTGTACTTTATGCATTATGTTAACATGCATTCAAGAAACCAGCTTATTGGGAGAAATCAAATTAAAGCAGGAAATTGGAGAACGCGTTCACATGCACTGCAGTAACTCTAGAAAACCTACATTTAATTGCATTAGCTAATCAGATTTCCCACACATCCTTACCATGTTTTTGAATCAGGCCTAGAAGGATTATTTTTACTAGTTACACAGTACAAGAACAGAACTGTCAATCAATCAGTATGAATTCTACAAATAATCTACTGTTCAGCTTTAGAAATTCAAGTGTTAGTCAGACTTTGGATATAATTGTGTTTGATACAATGACGCACCACAACAAGGTATTCCTCCCTTCGCACTGCTGCCACAGCAATACTTTTCCTCTCTGAAGGCTTTGTCAGGCGCATGTGCTCTTGTAAAAACCCCATTAGAACCCCTGTTAAATTTATACATGGCCAAGAAATCAATCATTCTCCAGTAAAACCTTACTGGTTTTTGTTTACATAACATTTTAGGTAATCTGCGTACTGTCAAGCTGACACTTGAGTGCATGTGGATTATGCACTGATGGATAAAACTGTACTGACTGTATTTGTAATACTGTGACAAGTTGCATAATAATACACAGCAATAAGGATAATTAATATGTCTCTTTGACCATTCACAATCCACATATTCTAAATTATTATATTAATTGTATCATTTTGTGCAGGAACTCCCGGCTCCCATCTTAGATGATGTTGCTATCCATAAACCAGTGGAGCAGCCCAGGCTGTCTTGTGAACCTCAGGACAGTTTGGATGCCATGAAGATTGCCTGGCGCTATCAGAATCTTCCAAAAGTACAGGTGAGCATGTGCCAGTTTATATTTTTTTTTATTATAATGATGGCAGCATATGTTGACTGGAATATACAGTAGAATATAGGTAACTTTGTGATCATGCAACTTTCATTAAAAGTTCAACATGTGTCTCTGTTAATGATGGTATGAGAAAGAACTGCACTGGCTCTCTGGTCTTAGTGGTTTGGCAATTGTCTCCACCACTAAATCCATGAGCTTCTAAACTCCTTTGTGGAGTGAATGAGGCCTCAGCCTCTCCTTTCAGAGCTGGACCAGATTACTCACACTTAGCTGGCAATAGGTAGGCTTTTCACTGGTCCCCAACTCACATATACACAGATACACACACGCCTGCACCCCTGCTTAGCCTGGGAAACAAGAGTACTTTGCAGTCTGTGCATTGACATGTCTGCTCGCTCAACCCTATGACCCAGACCTGCGCCTCTGTCTTCCCCCAAATCCCTGCCTTTCCCCCTGCTAGGGTCGGCAGCCCTACACTCTTTCTTCCGCTTTGAGAGGTGACCCTCCCCTTCTACTTCTCTGCAGTCTCCCCCCTTCTGTCTATAATCCATATCGCTATGTGGATTAACAGCACACAGTGTGTCCCTGGGGATCCTCTCCCTCTTTCTCTCTCCCTGGAAACTTCTTTATATCTGTGTCCTTTCCTCACCTCTCCCCCTTCCCCTGTAAAATCGTCTTTACAAACCACTAGTAAGCCTCACCAGAGGATTTGCATCCCAAATTCACCCCCAGAGTCAACGCTTACTTTCCCCTTACACACACCTCTCCTGGCATAGCCCACTGTGTCGCTCTCTCGATGAAGACATCAGATCAAAGGTGAGGCCATCAGGGCGGGGATGGAACGCTAAGCGGGTTGCCTAGCTCACAAAGAGAAGATGAGCCCCTGACCCCCCCTGCCCTGCTGACCCCCTCGTCCCGCCAGGAGAGGGACACACCGGGGGCCCTAATCCAGATTAGGAGTAGATTAAGGGCCCCTCTAACAATGGAATCCCCGGTTTCACTGAGAGAGAAGAGCTAAAACTCTCTCTTTCAGCTGCAGGAAAACATCCGCCTTCCCCTGCGTCCCTGACACGTTTGCTTTCACAGCCAGAAGTGGACATTTATGTGAAGAAATGATTAAGACTCTGGTCATAGTGGTTATTTAACTTCTCTGCCGTTGGGATGTTGAGGAATGACCCATAAACAATGCAATTGCATTACCACAGTATTGTGAAGCACACTCATTTAACATATTAGAAAGACAAATAAGGTTATTTTTCTTTATGAATAGCTTTATTCTTGTCAGAAATTAGTTAAATGCACATTGTTGGTTGTAAGTGGGTTAACGCAAACAGTACTGTCAGACAGGGATGATTGAAAATAAATTTAAATGCTCTTTGATTGAAGGTCTTGCTAAAGTGTTGCTTCATGCTTTAACATGCAATTGACTGGTTGACCTCCTCAGAGTGCCTTGGCATCCTCATCCCGGTTCGGGCACTACTATGACGTCTCCAAGACGATGGAGCCAGAAATCCGCCAGGCAGCCAAGTGCCACCGCTTCTACCTTCCCGAACATCCCACCCAGTCATCACCCACACACAGGTAAAACGACAAGACATCATCCGCAGAACGCATGGAAACCAATGAGACACCATCTGCAGAACACAGGCACACAAACCCGACATCCACAAAACACAGTTACACAAATAAGACATCATCCACAGAACACAGGTAAGCAAACATGGCATTGTTCACGGAATACAGGTAAACCAACAATGCAGACAGTCCAACATAATTTAAAGAGCACATACTGTATAAGCCCTACAACCAGCATGTGCATTAGAGAAAAGATAGATTGAGCTCTCCCCAATATCATATAGAGGCCTTTGCTTGATGTACTGCAGCTAAGAATGGTTTTCATTATCAGTCTTTTTTTTTTTCAATTATTTGTTTTGTCTATAAAATATTAGAAAATAGTAAAAAATTACAGGAGAAATAAGTCCCTGAGTTAAAATATTCAGAGGTCTTGTTTTGTATGAGCAGTCGAAAAAGCAAAATTCACTTACTATAATATAAAACAGAAAAAAACAGGAATTCTTCACATATCACAAGCTGGAACCAGGTGATGTGTGACATTTTTTAATAAAATATGATGGCAAAGTTTATAAAAATAGTTGCTGATTAATTTCCTGTCAATAAGATAATTGATCAATTAATTGTTTCAGCTCTAATGAACTGTGAATATATTACCTCTAGCTGGAGCAAAACAGTACACCTTTTTGTATAAATAGTAATAATTGAGATTCATTAAATTGCTAACTATAAAAACATATTAATAATTACAACTGAAAGCTAATGCATCCAAAATAATGTTGTTGTTTTTTAAATGAATCTAAAAAACACACTAGTTTTTACCCTTTAAATAACTGATACAAATCTGAATCATCCTCTATTCAGAGTAGTTTGCCATTGGCCTAAGACATTCAGTCTCTTGGAAAGGTTGTGTATGTCTATTCAAATAAGGGTCTTGTTTGCTCAGCGTCTGTTTGATTTCTCCTGCGTTGAGTGTACTTAGGGTTCAGAGGTCATGCAGGCTCTTTACTCTGAGAGTGCTGTTGAACACACAAGGGCACACGAACGCACACTCACGCACACCCTGGGTAAATACAGCAATCTGGAGCGCAGAGGATGTGGAGGAGGCTTTACAGAATCCCTCTTCCTTTATTTCAGCAAACAGAGACTGTTTAACAGAGCACCCATGCAAACACATTAAATGTTGTGGATGTTCAGTTTAGAATATACATTTATATACAAGTATGGACGATAAATTAGACAGAATTTGCTATTGTACTGAATATCATTTCAGAACTGGGAACGCCTATCAAAAGGGAATAAATGAAATAATAAACTATCTTCTCTGTTGATGTTTGCGGCGTTGTGCGTCAGTCTAGTGAGTTAGAGTGACATGGTGGAACTGTTGTGGCGTCTGAATGGGTTATAGAGCTTACAGACATTTTGACAGCAGGAAACTACACCTGCACTGCACCATTGTGCCCCCAGCCCCGCCCCAATACTGACACGCATACATACATGCACACACACACTCAGCACTTTATACACACACACACGTATCACACAAACTCTAAGCAGGCTACTCCCCCTTGCACGTGTCCACAGCCCCATGTTGATACCCTAGCTGTTAAATTGCTCCGTTTCACTTGAAGGCATAATTGGCACAAATTGCTCTCTAGGTGATACAGATCCTGTTGTTTAAGAGCAAGCATCCCCCTTCTCTCCTCCTTTCTTCCCTCGCTGAAAGAGGAAAACTGAGATAAAGAAGCGTCCCTGTGTATGATCCTAATTAGCTGACGCACTAGCCCCTGTAGCTAAGCACCTAGACCTTTTTGGTACCTGAATGAGGGGTGCTCAGTAGGGGTAGCTAAAACACAATGCCGTCCTACACAATGACTGCCAACCAGAGGCAACCTCCTGCTCAACTGCATGTCAAACCACCCCAGCCCCCTACCTCAGAGCAGGGGCATGGGCAAAGAGGCCAAGGAGGGTAGGTGTCCCTCTTTCACCAAACCAGCTCTATCATTAGCCCCAGCAGGGTCAGGAGGCACCATTGTTGGGCTGAATAACTGAAATAGAGTACATGGATATACTTGGCGCAAGTGTAATCAACACGAGTGTGTATTACTGTTCTTTATGCAGGGCTATTGGCGTGTGACCAATCTATGTGTATCAGCTTTTGTAGCCTGCAGGTCAAATTGACAACTGACATAGCAGCCCACTGTGACTCACTACAGAGTGGTCATTACAATGGTGGAGCGTTCTTAAGTGGGGGGGACCTGTGTAAAAAGATGGGGTTAACATTTGTATTGGCCATCCTATAGGCACATGGTGGGCTCAGCAGTAATCCATCCCTTGACTGTTACTAAATATTGCTCCGATGGTACTGTACGCCCTTTGTCAGTGGTGCACATCTTACCCCTGATTAAACACCAAAATGCTGTTCCGTGTTAATTTTAGATATCAGCCCATTAACACCCCCCCCCCTCCTCACTTATCATCTTTGTTGTGTATATGTTTGTGCATATACACGTCTTATCTGTCTGTCTGTCTGTCTGTCTCTGCACAATCAGATCCTCGGGGAGCTGACAGAGAACCAGTCATGTTGTAATTTAATCAACCAAATAAATTAATTGGATCTCTTGATATGGATCATCTGTCTGCTTCAGTGGCTCCAGAAAAGCACAGTCAGGAGGAACATGCTGCAGTCATAGAGGATTAAGCTACTGTGGTGATAGGCTTAGCCCAGTTTTATCAAAATGGTTTCAGTTACACTTTACACGTCCTAAGTAACCCTTTTGTGTTCTCTTTCTGGTTGTCTCCTCCACTATGTCCACTCTCTCCTCTCTCTTGTGGTCTTTTCAGTACCATGCTTCAGTCCTACTCTGCGTTGCTGAAGTCACTTCAAGAGGTCATTCACCGGGAGGGCTTTGAAGTAGCAGCCCCCATGGTAAGAAGTGAATGACTGCCTCGCACTTGTTTCTTTCAACCTGAGGTTTTTGCGACATATTTTCTACAACTACAGCCTTTTGAAATGTGTATCTTTTTCAAACAATTTCAAGCAAACCTGCGCACCCTTTCACAAAACAGCTATTTTACTGGGACTCTGTATATACGTTTACGGCTATAACAGCAGACAAAGCAGCTGAACAAGAAAAACTTTCCACTTCAGGCCACCAATCTCTTTAGGTTGAGTTTTACCACTATTTCAGCCCATTCAACCAGTTGAGTGAAAGTGGACTGATATAAATGTTAAAAAATTAGTTTTATAATAAGCAAGTATTTATAGCAATAACAAAAATAATAGTAATAATTTGTAACAATCAGTCCAATTAAATCACACATATCAGTTCTCTTAATCAAATCCACAAACTTTTAGTCAGGTCCCCTCTCAGTGTTTTTTTGTGGTTTTGGCTCTCTGATTGACAAAAAACTATTGCTGAAATGCAGTAAGGCATGCAGTAAGCTGCCGCCGGCAGTGATGCAACACAAAAGGCAGGTGTGCATTTTTTCTACATTCATGTCATTAAAGGTTAACTCTTTGACTTGCTGTTGCTAATGTGTTCAGGTAACAAATACAAACAATGTTTCTAACGACACTTACTGCGATGAGCCCAGTCAACCTATTGTGCATTCAATTTATTATGTATGATGTGCATTAGAGGAGCATTTTTTCAAGAATGATAGAAGATCTGCATCTCTGACTCTTAGCTCTTCTCTCATATTGCAACCAACACTTGTCTCGAGTGTTTGCCTCTCTCTCACCTGCCTGGGTTGGCGTCACCTGTGTGTCCCAGTTATGTGCGTCTTACCTTTGACATAAATCTTTTTAATAATCATCAACCCTCTACAGAATGCCAGACACATCCATGGCCCCGTCTGTTTTCCACAGGGCCAAGTGTAATCCTGTTAACACTATGTTGTGCCTGTATATAGATGTGTATATATACAGTATGATCGTGTGTGTTTGTGCGTATGTGAATGTGTGCATGCGCCTTAATCACCTACATTTGGTGACCCCTCTGCTCGTCACCTGGAGCCACCTCTCCCCCCGTCACTCACACATAGGATTTACCTCCAGTACCCCCCACCCACCCTCCCTGAGCGCTGTCACTCACACGCCAGATTAACTGCTGACATCATTAAAGCAGTGTGGCCGCCTGACATGCTGTTGGCACAGTCGAGGAATGCAGACCGGCACAGAGCGACATGGGCTCTGGCACAAGAATGCCCAGTATGGGTGATAGTCAGTGTGTGTGCGCGTTTATATGTTTATTTGTTCATCTATAATCATGGAATGGTAACAACATGCAGATTTCATAGAAACTGTGTTATTTAAAGAACAGATTAGAACAAGGATTTATCTCCCTAAGCATATTTTCTAGTATAGTATAGTCTTTTGAGATGAGTGGAGAGGGGTGGCAGCAGGACTGAGTCTCCACAGAGACTGGCTGGTGATTAGGTTGTGGTCCCAGGCTGGCTGTAGCCTATATGGCTGGCCTCTGGTCCTTGGCTGGACTCTACTGGCACTGTTCCCTGATTTTTCTATAGGATAAACTATAGGAGTTAAGTTTGGCCTCTCCTCTTGATGCCACAGCAACAGTCTTGTTACCACAGCCCCCCCCCCGCTGGGCTGCATACATAGAAATAGATTTCTAATTTTGTGCCCTCCCCCCCTCCTCAAGACCTGTGTAGGCAAAGCCCGCTAAACAATGAAATGGCATATCTAATAAAGACAAAGGCACGCACACAGCACTAGTACTTAAGTATAGTAAGGTATAAAGATGCAGCATTGATGTTGAATGGTGTAAAGCCGGATGAATGTAGAGTCCAGTGTGAGAGTCCTCTTTGGGAAACTATGAGCCAACTGTGAAAAACTCCCAGGAACAATGGGGTTTATTTTTCTTAGATGCCTGTGATTCTGATCCAGATCCAAACGAAGCTTAGGTCATACTGTTGGGAGAGGAAGCGATGGGGAGTGGGGCGGAGGAGATAATAGAGGGGGAGGGATAAAGGAGAGGAGAGGTTGGGGAAAAAAAAGAGTAAAGTGAGCAGATTTTAGGCCAGAGCTTTGTTAATCACTCTTGGCTCTCACCTCAGTAATCAGGAGCCATCCTGAAGAAACCCCAAATAAAAGGCAATTGTATCAAAGGTTAAAAACCTCTCACAGTTTGGACAGGCTCCTCCATTCTCTTAGTTTCAGTGATATATATCCCACTAATGTTTGGCCACTTTTTCTCCATCTTCATGAGAGTGGGTTACTGTTGATCTCTTGTGGTGGGGTGGGTGGGTGGGGGTTTCAAGGGAAGGCGCTCCACCCTTACCCAGGCCCCCTTGGCTTCAGAGCATCGCCGTTGTGCCAAGAATGTGCTGGGGTTTCTGGGTGGCGGCCATATTGGAAGCCTGTCTGACAGGTCCATTGTGCGTGTGTCAGATGGCCTCTGTGATTGGGCAGTTGTGTCCAGTCACGTTTGGGCACTGTGTTCCGATCGTCTGTGCTGGTGAGCAGACTGTCCAGTCGCTTTCTCCCAGAGTTTGGGAATACTACCCAAAACAGCACCTTTCCAAAATCACCCAAAAGCAGCAATCTGAAATTCAATCTAACTTTATTACTGCATTATGAGTGCTTCTGTAGATAAATACATATTTGCATGACTTTTTACGTGTTTTGTAGTATTCCTGACCCCTTTCTTCTTGCTTGTTCTTTCTTATAGTCAAAGTCACGTAACATCCTGCGAATCGGGCTTCACTCTCTTGGCTCGGTACTGTGGGGTGATGACCTGTGTTGCCATGACAACCCCAGTAACAGCCATGCCCTCACTACCTTTCTCTATGGACTGCGTGCTTTGCTAAGGTCATCGCTGTCAGTTGCAGTAGTAACTGTGCCTTCACATCTCATCCAGGTAAGACAGTTTTTGACACATGACAACAACTTGGCATAAAAAGACAAGATATCGAGTTAGCAAATTTTTGCTGACCCAATATTTAACTGATATGTCTACCTTTTATGCTAGTTTAGTTGAGAACAGTTATTATTGTCAACATTATTTTTGGAGATGTGTGGTACTACTAGAATACATTGACACAAATGTACAAGTCATAACTGCTTTATTCTCCTCTTGCTATCAGAGGAATAAATAACGTATAATTTAAAGAGAAAAGACAGGTAGGATTAGAGATCCTATTATGTGTGGGTTGATGTTTGGCGTACCTACTTTTGCTTTGTCTTGTTCATTAATGGGGTACAAAGATTGAAGTCTTTTGTATTGAGGCCTCCTCTTGACCCTGTGGTTCAGTGTCACCCTGGTATGACTCAGGCCTGTGAGGGGCCTCTTCCTCCACGCATCACTCCCCTTACAGACCCAGTCGAGTGCACACTTCTCTAAATCTGTTTGTTTGTTTGGGCTTTTAATTACTTGAATCTGTACACAATGAGCATGTGTGTCTGTGTATGCGTTTTCTTATCTTACAGATATCCTGCCTTGTCGTTGTGTGTCTCTGGCTGTGTTTGTGGGTGTGTGCGTGTATGTGTGTGTGTTTGGGGTGTATAAGTCTGCGTGCATGCGTCTGTGTACAGTCTGGCCTCTCAGTGTGAAGGTGGAGTCATCTGCTGAGGCATATGGCAAACCATAGCCCTCCCCCAGACGGTCGACCATAGAAGCACACTCACAAGAAAAAGCCATCTGAGACTTTCAACCGAAATGTTTCTATCTCACCTACACTTTAAACACTAG
Organism: Dicentrarchus labrax; assembly: GCF_905237075.1. Lineage (NCBI taxonomy): Eukaryota > Metazoa > Chordata > Actinopteri > Moronidae > Dicentrarchus > Dicentrarchus labrax. The sequence goes on along the minus strand of NW_026136719.1, from coordinate 20,234,043 downwards.
ACTTCCTTATAGTCCACATTCACAAGAGTACGGAAGCTCCAATATCTGTGATCCTTTATGCAAAGATATAGGTCGATGCTTAACTTTCAGAACAGCTGTGTTGTCACAACATGCTCTGGCTCCAAGCCTATATGCTCCGTGCACAGCGGCCTTGGCCTAGTCAAAAAAGGTAGAGTGGCTAACTAGCAGATGTCAGCTGTGGTGGGAGCGGTCCCCCTGTCCCTCTCTGGCCTGGCCTCCAAACCCTTAATCTGTCCCCTCCCTTTTCTCCACCCTGGGGAGTGAAGTGAATGAGCGGGGGAAGAAGAGGAGAGGGGGAAATTTTGGACTGAATCAGGTGTTGGGTGACTAAGCCAACATGGAGGTAATGAGAGGCTGTTAAGATGGGCATCAATGAAATGACCTTATGATTAGTTTAGTCTCATTTGATGTTGTTGTCATAAGGAAAGATTCTAATTGATCAGCTGAGGTCACCAAGGTGTGCAGGCTGCTCATTTCAAGTTAATGACAACAGTGTTAGCAGAGCTTCTTTCTGCCAGTACCTTTGCTTAGCTAATTAGTTTAGTTAACAGAGTGTGGCCTTTGGAAGACTGTCTAGACTAGTAGCAGAGGGCTAGCTGGCCGAAACCGCACTGGACACTCTATCCATTATTGAGCAGCTTGGGAAGTTGGGCAACTCACTGAAAGCCTCCTCACAGCAGCCTTGTGCCACAGTCCATCTGAAACATTAATTAGGCTTGCCCCAGCTTGGTCCTCCTCCATCATACTATCTCCCACCATTCCCATCCCCACAAGTAAACACACAAACACAAAATACACAGCTTTCCCTAAAATGCATTCATATACACCTTACCTTCTGCTCAGACTAAGTGGTGTCCTTACCTATGCAAATATTTAGACTCAGGGTTTGGACTAGTCAGGCAGAATTGTTTGGTACTGTAGTAGGGCTACAAACCCCCCTCACTACTGGCTCTTTTTAATAACTATATACAGCCTCTAAATTTAGGCCTGCAACTGACAATTATTTACATTATCAATTAATTTGCTGATTATTTTCTTGACTAATTAATTAATCATTTAGTAACAAAGTTGTAAAAAACCTCCCAGAGTCAAAAGTGACGTCCAAAACCCAAATCTATATATTTTACTATCACATATGACATAGAAAAGCAGCAAATGTTTGGCATTTTTGCTTTGGAAAAAATTAAACGTCCTTTATACGATTTTATATTTCTGAACAGTTCAAACTTGAACAACATTTTCTTATTGTGGGATTTGATTTGTGAAAACTAGGCTGACATTGTCAGCTAGGATTGCAGCGGTATACTGATATTGTATACCATGGTAGGAAAGTTATCATACTGTGTACATTTTCTTATCTACGATATTGAATTCTATTGTAATGAACTTCTAATAATAATTGTGTGTCACTCTATAATGTGAAACTGTGATGTTTTCTGTTTCTGTGTACTGTGAAACTCTCATACCTTTGCAACCCTATTATCAGCTATCAGCTTGATTGCGAGGTTTCCAACAGTACTTTTTTCAACTCAATTGTGTTTAAGTATTTTGAATTGTAGAATTGTTTGCATTTTTTAAGTATGTTTACATCACAGGTTTTAAACCAGGACATGTAACTATATAATCATCATGCTAACTACACCTGCCATATCAGTTTGCTTTTTTTTAGTGTAGGGACTGTGCTTTTGTTCCCAGATGCAATCACATTTTTATCTTGCTTCCATTTGTATCCTTGGAAGTGATGTGCATTTATTTTGTGTCATATATAGACTCTGCTCTCCTAAGACATTCGGCAGAGGGAAAAGTCATCCCTGTCTCCCTCAGAGTGATGTATTGAATATTTCTGCTCACACAGTGACCCACGTTTTGAAACAAGCAAACACAAGTACAGCGCTGAGCCATACAGCCAAACAAAACTCAAAAGTGTTACAGAGTGTTACATTAAGACACTATAGTTTGGTCAAGGTAACATACTGCTGGGTACAATGAACACTGGGCTCTCCCTATAACCTATAACTCAGTCAGCTGAGACTCAGGGTGTTTGGGGGATTTACAGTGATGGAATCTGAGTTAATTGAGCCACCATCGACATTTGTCATTGAATTGAAGTTACTCTTGTTTGAGCCCCTTATCAATTATAAATAAGATTTTTTTTAAAGATATACAGTTGAGGTGAGCATTTCCCTGATCACCTCCTTAAACTCAAGGAGCTGTGGAGCACGTGCATGTCTTACTGACGTCATTCTGTCCTCTGCCGCTGTACTGAGCAACTCTGTGTGGATACTTTGGATTCCTCTGACTTTGAAACTTTTAAGTCTTTGTATTTCAGTAAGCACAGTAAGTATTATAGACAAACTAGCACAGATACAGTTCCTCTCTCACTCGCACAGACACTACTGGCCATACTGTACCATTAGTGTTTTGACAAATTTGTTGTAGCCAAACTGCTACACTACTTTAATTGCTGCACAGTGACCTCAGGTACCCTCTAAGTGCTGGTGGCCCTGACTGGTGGGATATGCATACTTTAAAAGTAGGACAAAAATGAAAAGGAAGAAGAAAGAGTGGGGAAAAGACATGAAGGCATGAAAACTGCATTAGGCTGTGGCAGCCAACACAGAGAGAAGGATGTGAATGATTCAAGAGGCAAAGAGATTAATAATGCAGGACTCCCTCTTTCCCTCCATCCCAGTGTCCCTCTCTCCCTCCCCTCCCCTCCCTTTACCCTCTGCCTCCACCCTTTTGTATATTTCTCCTTCATTCTTTCTATCTACTGTATTCGCCCCTGATTTGTCCTCTTTGTTGTCAAGTCACTGACCTAACCAGTAGGGGGAGCTCTCCTCATCAAGCCTCTGCTGCTGTCTCCCAGTTCCTCTCTATCCTCCCCTGCTGTGTGCAGGTTTGAGAGTGTGCACCAACTGCAAACCTTGTCGTAAAAAGAAATGTTGTTTGATGAAGTAAAATAATGTGTTGCCACTGACTTTTCCTGTGCCATGTTTGTAGATGTATGCCTGATGTAAGGTGTGTGTCCATTTGCCTGCCCCGACATCACCTGTAACCCCTGTCAGTGCTCTTTCCCCCCCCATACCTCATCACCCTCACCTAAGCCATGGGCAGAAATGACCTGGCCACAGGAAATGATGACCTAATTTAATTGCAACACTGATGGCCCGTCAGGAGGCTTTTAATTACCTGCTCATGCTTTTCTCTCTCTCTCTCTCTCTCTCTCTCTCTCTCTCTCTCCCCCCCCCCCTCTCACTCACTCTCTCGGTCCTACAGGACAGAGCTCTAATGGGCAGCATAACCAGGCTATGTGACAATGCCATAGCCCTGGAATCATTCAAAGGCTCTGAGAGAGAGACCAACCCACTCTACAAAGATTACCATGGTAAGAACACACACACACACACACACACACACACACACACACTTGCTTATCTTTCTGTCTCTTTTCCAACAAATACACACACATACACACAGGCAGTGCATTAAGGCTGGGGCTGGGCTGTGGATGGAGGCAGGGCAGCCCCCTTGCAGGCCAGGCTGTCAGTGCGCGTTAGTGTGCTGCTGCTCAATCAGACGTGCTCCTCAGTAGACAGGCCGGGGGGGATTCAGCTGCCACGCTGTACCCCCTCTCCCTCGCACCCTCACCCCCTCCATCTCTGCCTCCCCCCCTCCAGCAGAGCCTCTCTCCCTCTCCCTCTCGCCTCGCCCCCTCTCCATCCCTAGTCCCATACCCCTGAGGCTCTGGAGCAGAGCAGACCAACACTGGGGAATCGATATTCTCACCATCACTCTCTCTTCCTCTCTGCCTCTATCTCTCTATCCCTCGCTCAATGTCTCCATGGCCAGCATGCTCTGCTAATAAATGGAGGGCAAGGCTTTCAGTAGGGGAAGAAGACACCAGTAAGGGACGATTGGAGAGAGGGAAACGAAGGAGGGGGGGCAACATAGTTTGTCTCTTCTCTCCCGGTCCTCACCATCACTTTTCCTTTACGGTTATACCATTCCTTCCTTCTCCTGTTTGCATCCCTCTTTTCTATCACTCTATCACACTCTTCACGCATAAAGGTCAGTTTAAGCGAGTGGGGTATTTTTAGCCATGCCTCTCGAACTCTCCCACTCACTCTTGTGCTTTTCTGCTCATTTTTCCCCTATCTCCCTTCCTCGGGTAAGACAGCCCTGGTTGTGACAGATGAAGGGATGAGGAGTAAAAACATTGAATGGCAGATTTTGGTTTCATCCAACAGCATGTTTTATTTAGACAACACATCCCATAGTGATCACATTCCTCTGCATTGTAAAGGCAGGTGGCATGTAAACCCATTCAACCTATGAGTGTTGTAATACATAATTCTTTAAAATAATTTTGTATTACAAAAATGTTCTTCAGAATTTGCTGCTAATATTGTTTTAATATCTTGTTCAAGAATATATTTGCCCTCTGTTTAACCAGCCAGAGAAATTCTGGTTGAGTTATGAAATACATTTATGTGCATGATTGTTTTGATGTGTGTTCATGAGTGCAAACGCATCTGGTACGAGTGTGAGAGTGCGTGCGAATGCGCGTGCGTGCGTGTTTGCGGCAGCAGTTCAGGGCTGCTCAAAGCATGCTGGGAAGCCTGTCACTGCAAATCAGGCAAGGGGAAATCACCCAAGTGCACAGAGGAGAGAACCCACCATCCCCCACTTTCTCTGTCTGTCTCCCTTTCTCCATTACTCCCTCGATCTCTTCTTTTATCTCTCACGCTCATTTATACCACCCCACTTCTACAGTAGTTTTTACAGTTTTATGAGAATGTAACTTTGTGGTGACAGCGAATGAGAAATGAAGAATAAAAAATGCTTCAAAGCTTCCACCTATCCTTTGCAGCTTGTATTTTCACTTTCTGTCCCTCATTGCTCTAATGTGTCCTTTAATTGGCAGATTTCCTTTACAGTACAACATGCTCTAGCCTGTAGGGATAAAAGGAAAGAGTACGACTGCCAATATAGAAATGTTCATAGATATCTGATAACAAGTAATGTCACTGGTAGTTTTGTCTTACACTAACAGTGATATATTTTATTTCACTGCAATACCACCATGTTTCTAGTTTCTGCCAGTGGAGTTCACCTACTGTAACTATGATGCTTAATAGTGATATAAATGTTTGAAAAATACTGGCCTGTTAATGCCTATCCTGTTACATTCATTCAAGTAGATGAGCATAGTTTACTTCAAATGTAACACTAATTTTAGTTCAGCATTTTCAAAAACTTAAAAAATTCAGCATTTTGTAATTAGCTGGTAAATCCTTGAAAGCTTCCTTTTAAGATTTTGACTGTCCCGCCAAGATGAGAAACTGCCCCTTTCAGTCATCACAAGAGTTATTTGAAATGTACAAAAGTTAGAATACTATTTTAATCATTTGTAATTTAAGCAGTTTAAGCAGTTTAATTTAAAATAAATAAACTAATATTTCAAATGAATCATCTCATCAAATCATCCTATGACACTAGAAGAGAGCAGTTTTCCTTCAAAATTAGTGTATTACATATAATAATGTTGGTTGAACTCTTGAGGTTGTTAGTAGTAATTCATACTGAATTTTGCATATGTAATTTAGACTAGAGAAAAACCTAATTCTCTAAAAGTGGCACTATTTTACACATTTTTATACATTAAAAGAAAGCACTGTGTTGTTTTTTTATTGACACAGTTTAAAATAAAACATGCACATTGTGAATAGGACTAGAATATCTTGTTGTAACTTTCCTTTATATTCTGCTTTACTTCACAGGCCTGCTGTATGTACGCCAAGTTCCTCACCTGAACTGTCTGGCGAGTAAACTTCCTGACCACAAGGACCTGGCCTTCAAGCTCAAAAGAAAACAGTTCACTATTGAGGTATGTTGTCAAGGATACTCAGCATATCCAGGGTTTTCTTGAACATGAACAAAACATAGTGTTAAGTGGTTCTACACTCTTGGTATATTTGTAATGCCCTCTGTCAATATTTTTTCTTTTACTTTTTGCCCCAATTTTATTCCTCTAGTTTTTTATAACTTGCCATGTAACCACTAACCCACAACAATAACTGAGTTTAGACACAAAGTCTTTATTTATGAAGAAAGCCATTATATTTGTTACCTTTCATCATGTTCATAGCACTGCTGAAATTAAGTGGTGATGATAAAGAGAAATCTCTCATGTTGGCCAAGTTCTGCCAGCCTGTGTTTACTTTTGTCTGTTATTGGGTGTCAAAATCAAAGGTGAAGCTATTGATTATACACTGTTGCTGCCACACTTAGTCCAGTGTAATGTCAAGAGGCAACAGAGTGAGAAAAATGTCTATCTATATTCATGAATCTGCAATGAAAAAATATTGGTGGCAGTTAAAGTTGAAGTTATTTATATTTTGATATATGAAATGAAGATGAATGTATAACTGGTCATGGTATTGATGCATGGTTCCCACCCATCCAAGGACAAAAAAAATGAAACCACAACAAACAGGTTTGCACTATTAAAAACATTTTAGCCACAATGGCTCTCAAGGGAAACAGATACGTACAGGAGGTGCTGCTTACTTTGTCTGGCAGGTCGATGTTCTTTCACTCCCCAGCCAGCATTAGCCATGACCTGTTGAGGCAACGGATCAGTGTGATCAGTGGTGGGGTTTTTTTGTTGAAAAAGATTGTGGGGCAACAACTACTTCGGACAAAAGTAAGAACAGGAAATTACATTACATAAATCTTAATATCCCTCCAAAAACAATCATTTATATTTTGACTCCTCTATAGCCTAACTGCGAGACAGGTAAAATGAGACAATGTCATAGCCATACAAACACTGCTTGCATGCTGAATGATAGCAATAGGAGAAGAGGAGGAGAAGAGGAAGAGGAGAGACATTTGGCGTGAACCCATGTTTGAACTGAATGCGAGGGGGAGGAGAGCAGAAGAGAACTAGACAACGAGGGAGGGCATCACCATGAATAAAGGGAAATATGTATGTCACTGTTCACAGGTTTAAACAGTTCAGCAGCAGTGAGTTGTGCACCAAGCCTTGGATTTACAATAACATCAAGCCATGACCATTAGAAAAGTGACCTGATATAAACAGATTATAAATACCATACCATACTATAACAGTAAGATAAGCTGAAAATCCTTTAGTCACCAATTGTAAGCCAACTTTAGGAGAAAGGAGACAAACTAAAAATCCTGTAGCTGCTCAATCAGCTCATTCTCAATAGAGTATAACCAGCACATTGAGTTGTTCCTCACAGTGGTGCAAGCAAATTTTTATTGTCTTCAGAGTAGAGAAACTTCTTTCTGATTCTAATATTGCCATGGGAGTTTGATGACGATTTTTAGAAGTGTGACATTCTCAGCAAAACCCTCATTCAAGTGGATAGGTGATAGCAAAGGCAGGGCTGTTCCCAGTGAGTAGTGGAACAGCGTGGTCATCTCTTCAACTTTTAGTTTACTGCACAGTCACTATTGGGGAAGGAAAGGAAAGGATTTAACAAACTCAAACAACAAAAACACAAAAAAGAGCTGTAAACTAGTTCATCAGCAATAAGGTGGTCACTCTTATATTTTTAACATTCCCTTTGGCATTGTACAAAACATACACCACTGACATAGAGAATAATTCCAATAGCTGTTGGAAGGTGGGGTCCTTTAGCAGTTCTGCACAGTTCACCTGAAAATTACACTGACAGTTTAAAGTTTAAAGTTCCATCGGATAGCTGGTGGCCTCCAAGTGCATCTTTTTGTTGCCCCTACGAGGTCTGCCAGTGCTGCCCAGTGATAGGTTTCCTTCATTAAGGTCTGTACACAGCGGACATTCCCGCTCATTACAGTGGCACCAACATGTGTTTGTGCCATCAACTTGTCCGCTAACTGCCGCAACTGTCCTAGTACTAGTACTAGTGGCTCCAGTACACTATTGATAATGTTAGTCAGGCCCACAGCACTTTTATACTTAACAGCGTATTCTGAATTGAACTAGAGGTCCCTTTGAAAACTGACTGAGCATCATAGCGCCCCTTTGGAGTTTGAGTCACCCTCAGACAGGGTTTGAAATATGCATTGGAAAATCCCAGGGTTCAGACTGTCTGCTAACTCATCATGGCCATGTAGTGTCATTTCCCATTTTCCACACAGTTTAATACAGGTGACCATTCAACTGAGCACATAGCTGTTATCCTCAACTTGCTGGTCACACTGCTCAATTCCCCTTTCGTATGCACTGTGAATGTGGGTAGCTATGTTTGCTCTGAAGAGCAAGCCCAATTTTACTGCTGTCTAGATGACTCCCGCTGCTTTGATATTTGCCAATCCTCTCTGAAAGATGCGTTAAAAAAAGCGGAGCTGGCGATTATTTGACCAGCCGTATGGTGAACTTAAATTGTAAAATAACAATAAATAAGAGCAGTAACCAGGGATTTTTACGTCATGCATTAATCCAGAATAATGTTCATTTCTAAGTTACTCAGTACCATTAAAACCACAATTTGTTCTGCCGCCAGTAGGTGGGGCTTTGCCTCATTTGCCCCAAATGCCCCAAATGCCCCATTGGCGGGAATACATTAATCATTTTTTCTTCTGTGAGGGATGGTTAAAACTATTTTCATTTTGTATGATACTTTAAAATCTTTCAATTAGACCATTTGGTGCATTTGAGTATAGGTCACAGGACAGGTTTGTATTGCCTTTCCCTTCATTCTTTCATTTTGATTTATGATTTCTCATGCATTTTCTCTTTTTCTTCTTGCCAGAGACACATCCATTTTGCATGTGTCACATCATCACTCTTATTCAGAGCAATCAATCTGTCACTGAGCTACCACTCTAGAGACAAATTAAGGGGCCCTCCTCTTAGCTCAGGCTCATGATTGGTCCTCATTACATTATCATTACCTTATCACACCCTCTGGTCCTTGGCTCTTAGTGAATCCTATTGTCTCAGACAGGAGGTGAGGGGGAGGAGAGGAATGCCCCCCCCCAAACCTTCCTCTGCATCTTACGGTCAACCCCTTCTAATTTTCTGCAAGCCTTCACCATCCTTCTAATCCTCCTGTCTGTATTGGCCAGGCCCCCCTCCTTTCTCTGCCCCCCTGAATAGTCTACTCCAGTATAGATTTATAAGGTCCGTAAAAGTCAAGGTGGTTATCCTCAGTGGTCTTTTAATTAGGATTCTATTGGGCAGGCCAGGGGGCCGAGGCCTAGGGCATCCCTATAGCTCTGTGGGGCCTGGATACTGTGTCATATATCCCAGCAGCACATTGTAAAGATCAAGCTTTGTCTGCCTTCCTTGTTTAAGGAGCTTTATTGGAGTTTTTTGTTGAATGGTAACCATACTCTTGTATTGCCCTCATACACATAGCAGTAAAAGAAAATCAGAGTGATAATCCACGTTGGACTCATTCATTTGATGTCATTCAAATCCTAAAATGGCTGTGATTGCTGACGTATATAATATGAAATGTCAATCACAATCCTTGGCCATGACACATCGTTGTGTGTCAGGGAATTTCCCAGAGAACATTGTATCACATCACCAGTCATGCATCAAATCAATCAAAACACAGATTAGTCATTGTAATATGCTATTATGAGACCGTGATTGGCTGTCATTAATTTGTACATCACCTTAGATGGAGATGTCACAAAGGTATGAGTGCATGTTGGCTCTCTGTCCCTTGTTGCAGAGGCATTGGTTTATACCAGTATACCTGTGTATAAGTGCATGCAGGACTACCTGTTTGCTCGTGACTACGTGGCTCATAGTATACTGTGTTTGACCTGTTGGTCAACTGCTCGGTGGGCCACTGATTGACATATGAGATGGTGATTGGATTCTAAGCCCAGAGTCTGAAGTGTGACAGCTCACACCATCCCTGCTAATCACCTCATTTACTCAAGCTACAGGACTCCTCTGCCTGGGGCCACATAATACAACATTCTCTTACTGTTTTTCTGCCGTGCTCACAGTTCTTCCACGCATCCATCGTGGTAGTGACCTCTCCTGATGCTGTGCCCTTCTTTCAACTTTTGACTGCTTTTCTGTTTTTTAAATTCAGAGAATCCTGCCTTGCTCTGTGTATCATCTATCTGGATTAATTTGTGATATGGTGGTGGTGAATGACAGGTGATTGACAGCGCTAGCTCCTCACCAGCTGGGCCAGGCAGCTACATGTCACCCCAACTGTGCATGGAGTCATGCTGGTAACTAATTTCTTAACTGCTGTTTGACTCATGCTTCTATCACCTAGCACCTCAGGAACGCGGAAAAGTATTTGTCCGCCAGCACACAGAGCACAGGTTTTGTTAATAAAGACATACTCTTATTCAGTATTATTTATAAATCACAATTTTCCTTAGGTTTTACTATATTAATTTCCAATCCCACTGTCAGCACCATCTCGGGTTCTGTTGGTTCCGTGATAAGGTCACCACGGTAACAGTTGACGTTTCCGAGAGTTCAAGCTGCGGTTGATGAGCAGTTATTAGCCATGGCGCCTGAAGCCAGAATTAACCCATGGCCCTGTCTGAGCAGGTAGGGGAGTGTTAGGTGTTTAGACAAGATTAACACGTACTCATAGACACATACACAAACATTGCTGACTCCCACACATAGAGATATTGACATTCATGCAGCAGCATAAGCACATACTTATTGAGAAATGCACGCATGCATATATGTGACACGCAATGTGTGTGAGAATTTTCTCAATCACTCATATTAAGCCGACACAGGCTTCTTTCACTAGTTTCACAACGCAAAATGCTTTGAGGATGAAGCTCTGAAGAATGCAGATGGTACGCAATTACATTCTCCTTACCTTTGTCTGACCCTTTAAACTGGCAGGCTATGTGCCTGTGGGGTACTGGGGTGCCGGAGGCAGGTCATGAGGTCAAATACAGTATAAGACGGGGATTTGTGTCAAATTAGTCTTCTCTAATAGAGGCTATTTTGGAGGTGTCTGTTGCACTGCAGAGCTCTTTCGCTTAGTCTGGCTGTGTAGTTTGTACAAGCTTTAAGAAAAACATTTTAGTCTTGAGATTTATTTTAATGTTAATGTGTCATTTTACAGTCAGATTCAAACCAAAGATCTTGCTGTGCCTTATGTCACATTGATTAATGTAGGAGTTCACCAACATCCGAGTCAGAATTAAAAACGGGGAAAAGCTTCTATACATCCGACTGAATAAGGCTGCGTTGAAACCAACTACGGCCCTGCATGAAAAAATGCATTTGATAAGCCTTGAAACTCTTGGATCCTTTATTCTAACTCAACTTGAATTATATTTTGCCATCTCACCGGTACCTGAAAAAACACACTCCCACTAACGCAACGCCTGAACTATTTTAACACAGGCTGTTTTGGTCTGAACAAACAAACATGGATGCCTCATGTCAGCCAAAGTCCAGTGTTAAAGGCAATTAAACACCAATTTAAAGTGCTAGATTGACTATGAACTGTATTTGTAACCCTCACACAACCAACTCTGTGATCATACAGACATCTTGAGTTGTCCAGTGACCTTCCATCCCATGTGACATGAACTTGGCATTAGCCAGCTGTATAATTTTTCAAGCCGAGTGGAGGAGAGGCAAAGAGGGAGCAGAAAAAGGGGATGAAGTTCATGATGGTGCTGAGTAGAAGAAGACTTAACGAGAAGAGGAAGTCAAACTGAAAGAGTCCGAGGGAGGTGTGTAGAGTAGGTTAATGTTTCTTGGCATGTCCTCAAAACGTCTTTAAGACAACGCCTGTGTCTGCCCCCTGTTGAAGCCTGTGGGTGCCGAGGGAAGGGTGTTAATGGACCTATGTGAGGAACAGAGCGAAGGCTTGGAGAGGAGGGGGGAGGCAAAAGCGGAGAGGAGCAGTTAAGTGATTCTCAGGTCAGGTTTAATTAAAATGAGGGCTTTTCCTCAGAGGCACCAAACCGTCTTATTGAGGGAGAAATAAAAAGGGAGGGAAAGAAAGAATTCTGGAATGCAGAATGAGTTAGACAGAGACCCAGTCCTCGGGGGTCGTTTGTGTATTTGTTTATATGTTTGTTTGCATTCCATGCCTGGTCGTATATCTGCTTTCCCATGTCTTAAATAATGCTTGGTACTAAAGATCAGAGAACAGCCACTGTTGAAATGAACTCATATGGAGAAAGAACTGAACTGGGTCATTTAATATTTACTTCCATTAACGGATCACAATGACTATTCACAGACTGAGAGTAAAATAAATACAAAAAAAGCCTTACAGAATGTCCTGAATCTAATAGTAGCATGCAAAAAATCCTTGCATTTCCCGTACATCTGTCTGTGATTCCTACGTCTGCCTTAGGAATCACAATCAGATGGAAAAAGGACCTTTTGGAATAATATTCCAATTGAATAATTTATACTTCCTCCCTTGGTGCGCACCAGCCTCTGTCGCATTTTGGAATGAGGTGTGCTTATGGTTTGTGCGTGTATGAGAAAGAGAGAGGGAGAGAGCCCGGTGCAGGCCAGTAAGTGGCACGCGATCGGACCCCTCAGCCGAACAATATTCACACAACATACATCAGATTTGCATCTATTATTTAACAGCTTTTTATCTGCTCTGCACATGTGCATGTGTGTTTGAAAAGGCCCAGCTTGTAATGTCTCTGTGCTGAATCTTGGGTGGGTGGCGGGTGCAAACATTAATGTGTTTTTGGGTATGTTCATCGACTTCCTAAATACTGATATTTGTCACATCTATTGATTGAGAAACAACCCACATCGCTAATGCCAAATCAAGTTTTATGGTTTGAAGTGCAAATTTGCCTGGGCATAGGTGATCTAAAGTCTAGGCATGAGGAGGATGTGTTTGTCCTAACCAGGTCATGGTTCAGAAATCAATAAGGTCACTGGCTAAAACAGTCCCCAATGAGTGTGTTTTATTGTCAAACGCCTAGAGAGAAAAAGTAGTAGCAGTGGTGTTTGCTGTAGCAGAGTCAAAGCTCAATAAGAGAGTATCTGGGACTTTGCCAAATGTGCTGCCCTGTATACTATATCAACACAATGCCGAAACGTTTCTTGCAAACAGGCAGTATTAAAGGAAAACAAAACAGGGCATATGTGCTCTTCCTGCCAGACTGAGTAAGAGTGTGGTCTGCCTGAACTCGCCCTGGAAGTGAAGCTGTTTCATCAGTGAGCAGTGAACCCTTAACATAGTCCATGCACCACTCAGCCCCCATCAGACTAGACTGGCCACATTGGACTCAGACCTGATTAAAGTAGTCCTAGTTGTCTTCAGTTTCCATTAGAGAGATAAGGGGAAAGAGGCTGTAACTTACATGCCACCCTACATCCATGGGGTCTTGTGGTACTATAGGGTATGTGTAAGTGTGTTCAGAAAGGGCTCTCCATTAACATAATGGTAGTGACTGGGGAACCATAGGCCCCCTGGTGCTTATAAACTGGGTCTTCACTGTATCCTTGTCTTCTTTGTAATTTTATTGTTATCTCCTAGGCTTTAGAAAATAGTGTCTAATTTTGCCTTAGGTCCATGCACTTTCGGGAAAGTCTTAAAAACTGTTTGCTAGAGTCGTAAACGTGTTGACTGTAAATCCTGTTTATCCTCACAGTCAAGCATGATTCACTATTTTCTTTTGATCCTTGGTTGTATAAACCTAATACTTGCATTTTGTTGTCAATAGAAAATGAATAATGTGGTGCAGCAGCAAAAAATGTGTTGAATGTTTAATTTAGAAGACATTCAAATAATTAGTCACCAGTCATCTGCATTTGCAATTGTGTTTTTAAAAAGCTACATTACATTGTTATTGAGACTTGACTAAATAGTGGCGAAAGGTGGACGTTGTCCTGTTTTGGTCGAAGCCAGGTTTAATTCTGAACTAGCTAAAATTAAACTGACCCATCACTGGTGTTGATCCACACAGAAAGTTAAAATTGCCATCATGGGCACAAACAGCTCCATGGTCGGAGTGGTTCAAAGGTGGAATGTTGATCCGGAGCAGGAGCATCGAACTCAGGAAGGCTCTCTGCTTGGGTCCTAAAAATAACTTTCCCACACTCTCACCGCTTAGTGTACTGGGAGGGTGGGGGGTGGTCAGGAGGAGTGTGTGTATGTATTTTATCTGTGTGTCTGCTCAGTGTTTATGAATGTTGTACTGCTTGTAATGTGGATACGTTAGAGAGCACAGATACATTTGTGCATTTTTACCATTATTTCGTAAAGAGTGAAGTTGATGTACACACTGTTTTATATAGACATAACCAGATACTAGACTTTGTTTAAGGAGGGTAAAACTAAATTCTCATGTGCCTCTCAGTTTCAGAGATTAATTATTGACAAATCTTTGTGTTGTATAAAATAATTATTTGGTCAAAGGATCATTGTTAACTATAAATTTATGGATGATGCATTTAGCCTTGATAAAACAACCATTATATTGAAAGCAATCAGCTGACATCATAAAGATTTGTCCTCAACAACACCTGCAGTGATTGATAGAGTTGGAGGCAACAGGAAGTTGGCTCCTTATTGATCCAGCTGTATGAAAGTAGTCAGCCATGTCTGTGAAGGTTGACAATCAAATGTCAACATTTTTTAAAAGCTGTTTCTTTCCGGTATCACTACAACTTGAGACTAATGTCTTTGAAAAGCCTATCCACGTGCAAAGACATTCTTATTAGGAGGAGACCATAATTTCTATACCTCTAACAACTGAATATATCTGCTTACTTCATTCGTGTGTTTGCATCACAAAAAAAGTGGGCTTAGCGATGTCAGATCAGTTGGACACTTAGCCTTTTTATCAATGCTGTCTCTGTCAGCTAGCCCTCAATGAGTCCTTGCCTGACGAAAACAAATTGGGTTCCTTGATCCTCTTTTTCTCTCTTTATCTCCAAGCACGCCATAAAGGCATTTGTTTCAGCTAATCATGGGAGCTACTTAACCCCTGCTACTGTGAATATGGTTGTATTTAAAAAGGATTCACCCAACAGTCAACACAGAGTTGTTTAAAGTAGTGTTGGCCATTGAGAGAAGTTGGCCGGCTGCTGAATGTAGCAGCCCTCATGAATTTTATGAGGGCAAGTGTCCCTGTCCTTCAGAGTTCACAGGTGGCTATTGAAAGGCCCGGCCAGATGATGGAGGATAGTTAGGACACATATAGAGCCCTGAATAGACTTTAATTACACTCACTAGATGAGTCAGAGGGCCATTCGAAGGACAAGCTTGCACTTCAAAAGGCAAGTTAGAGGGCAAGGTGATGGCGCCTTATCAAAAAGTTTGCAACCCGTCCATGAATTAGGGTGCATGAGTGAGTCAGTGGTCTTTTCTTTATGCAGCTGAAATAGAACACATTTCTTTGTGCATTCATCAATGTGTGTGTGTGTGTGTGTGTGTGTGTGTGTGTGTGTGTGTGTGTGTGTGTGTGTGTGCGCTACCTAACACACATACGTGAAGGTGGGGGGAGGCAGTGGGTGGGAGAATACTCCAGTATGTGGCTTAACCAAACTTTCCTTTTGTCCCTAACAATGATGAGTGATGATGAGTGACAGGGGTGTTAGGAGTGGGATCTGGGGAACAGAATGCGCCTAAGCAGTGCTCACCCAAACTCACACAAAAGGCAGCAAAAGGTCAAATCTGAGGCAAGCTTCTTATCCACTGGCAAACAATATTGCACCATGTTATGCGTCACGTAATTAGCTAAAACATTTCATGTCTCTTTGCTGTGCTCAGGCTGACACGCCAGTGTTATTTTATTCTTTATGCATTTTCACTACCATCCTGTGAGTAATTTGCAGTACATTTTGAAGTATACAAATTTTGGCAGTTATTGATCATTGAAAGCACTTCTACTGGGAGTCTTATCCCATTGCACCCCTGAAATACCACTGCCTTTTCTCTGCCCTCATTTTAACCTTGAGATGCTCCCTCTCTCTGTATCACTTCCTTTTATTAATCCGACCAAAGCACTTATCAGTATATCTCTTCACTCTGAAGCACCTAAGAAAACATGCACAGTTGTTCTTTTGTTACGCAAAATCCATACATTCTGCTTACACAGCCCAACCACACACTCAGAAACCCCTCCCTTTACCCCCCCCACACACACACACACACACACACACACACACACACACATTATGCCCCGCCGCTAGCTAGGGATGAGGAGGACTTGCGTGCAAGTGTTTCCCAGGAGGCAGTTGTAGACTGAGGGTTCTGAGGCCCGGGGATGGCTCTAGATGGCGGTTAGCGAGGAACCAGTATTTTATATTTTATTTTTTTTGCCTGCTCTCCTCCTCCCCCTCCCCCTTTCTGAGCTCAGGCAGTGATCGTAATGGGGGGTGACAGCTCACCTCTCCCTAGCGTGCCTACGGTCCTCGGAGCGTTAGACCCCCCCCACATAACCCCACCGCCACCACCCCCCAAGTCCCGGAAGGCCACAAAGGTTACTCCATATGTTAGTCTGAGGATTCTTATGAATCTTTTTTTTTTTTCCTCAGACAACTATATTTTCTGTCAAGTCTAGAAAGATTGAGTATGGATCAAATGAAACCATATCTCTGCTCAATCCTCCCATCATAAATATATTTGGCCACTATGGAGTCTCCATTCTTTCATTCTTTTTTTTTTTTTTTTTTTGCTGGGTCATCCTCTGCCTCCTGTTCTTCTTTGTGAGATGCGACTCAGTGGTGTGAAAAGATCCAGGGCCTGGAGTTTCACATCTATTAAAGGCTTCATGTTTGGAGAGGGAAGTGATCTGATGGCCTGATGTTGTACGCTCACTTGCACAGACTGTTTGTATGGGGACGTCATGTACGCTTGCTTCGTCACCCACTGTGACTGTGTGTCTGTGCATGTGTGTGTGTATTTGTGTGCCTGCATTTAGCATGCATTTAATCCTGACACTGTATCCTCGCATGCCATTGCAATTGCAAACGTATAAGTGTCCTAAACATTGTTTAATGACTATTTGAGAAAAAGTAAGACAAAAGTAAGACAAACATACAGCCCAGCTTAATTGCTAAGTTCAAAAAGTTTGAAGAACGTCAGTATTGTTTGTTCACTCAAATGTATGATGGGAATATTTTCTCTGCTGCAAAGTTTTCACTTATGTAATGACTTAATTTACTCATATCAGAAATAACCTGCTTACCCCAACAAAAGGAAAAAGGAAGGATCTCACTGAACGTCCCTCTCCAGATACATCTCATAGGATATCAAAGTTAACAGCTTCCTTTGATGCACATCCTTAAAAACACTCAGCAGTCATCGTTTGAGCTTTCTGCATCAACAGAAGTCTTGCAAGGAGATGGGAGATGTAATGCACAAAATTATAATTAAATCAGTACAGGGAATTTCTTGCACCCTCCCCCAATAGATAACACATCTTGGTTTTTGTGTATCTTTAAATCTTTGCAAGAGTGTTAATGCTTGTGCAAGTGAAAATGTATAATGTGAGTACTGTGTGTATTGAGAGGAGGGTTTGCGTGCTTAGATGGGCGAGGAATAGCGCACAAAAGCATGTGTAGTGGTGAATATTAGAGTAGGCAGAGTGTTAGCAAGGTCAGTCTGTGTACAGACAGAAGTGCTTTCCCATCTCAAACTCACTTGCTTTCCCTCTCACTCTTTCTTTTGTCAAAGGCTCTCTCTCTCTACTCCTCTTTTTTTAATCATAGTGAGCTTTTTAAGAGTGTTGGTCTCTCTACATTCAGAGCCCTTATCCCAACTTAACAGCCTTCACATTCACCCTTTTCACCTCATTTGCTACCAGACACAGAGTCAGCTTGGCATCTTATAAGCTGGTGCCTGTTTTAAGATGTTGTAATCATGGTGAACATTCAAGCTAAACTCAATTGCTGAACCTCATTTGCCCCCCCCCCAATACAAAAGAAAGATCTAATTTGGATGGTCGGACAGAAGTGCAGGGACACAGCGGCGCTGCTGTGGGAATCAATCTGCAATGTTAGAATATGCGAGAAGTGCCAAAGGGGGTGTGTGCAGCTTCCCGGCATCCTCTCCAAACACCCTGCAGGCTAAAGTGGAATCCCAGCCACGCCCCACATATCACCTCATGTGATGTTTGGGGATGCATTCAGCACCTACTCTGGACACGCAACATTTTTCGTCTTTTTGTTGTTTTGTTTTGGGGTTTTTTTTTTTCAGTTTGAGCCACATGAGTCTTCTATCGTTTCTCAGTGCGGTGTAAAAGTGCATCACCACTCTGGCCTTAATGGCAGCCTACACATCAGAGAGGGAGGCACTGGCCTGGTGTAATATGACTTGTCTTAATTACAGGCAGTATCCAGTAATAGGCTGCTTCCATAGATATCAGCCATTAGAGCAGTGTCTCTGACGGGAGAGGCCTGATTGGCTACGAGGTAGGTGATAAAGAAGCCATGCCTCATTTACCTCCAATTTTTTGTTCACATATCCCTGTATTAAAGTCAAGCGTGAAGATGGCAAAAGACTGGGTTAAACTGATTTATGTGGTGGTAGCTAATCTGCTCCTCCTGATTGCATTGTCAGCAATCAGTGCTGCTCTACAAGTAAATGATTTCACTGGATGGAAGTTGTTTCAGCAAAGTTTCAATGCTGAAGTTCTCATTAATGCTGCCTTTTTCTGGGCTCATTAAAATTGATATGAGTAGGGCATTGTGACTTAGATTCTTTTTTATGTTGTGAGCTTATAAAAGGACCCTGCCCGGCCCTGAGGCTTGTATGTGTGGTTTCACTTCCAAAACCTCAAACCAGCAGCTCTTGTCTGCTAATTGAACGAAACCACAAGAAGTGTCCTCAAATAGACTTTACGAACTTGAACAAGAAGTTCTTTATTCAACAGACTTTAATGGTTTCCTCTCAACTATCCGTACTTGCCAGCCTTTCTATTCTCCCCACAAATAGACACGCGCCCTCTGACCGACTCCTTGTGTGCTTTCCTTGAAGGTGAGCTCGGATGCTATGATTTACATTGATGTAAATGATGACCAGAGGGATATTGATGGTACATTCACAATGCTTCCATCTCGCCCATTTACTTTGCCTGTAAGCACCAGATCAGCATGTGATCTGATAACATGATATGTTTGACTAATTCCACAGACGGCTTCACCATCCATTTCAAATGCCATAAAACAAAGTCAAACCATTAAAGATAATATACCCATTATTAGTATGGAAATTAGAAATGGAATAACATGGAGTACTGAAAGCTTGTCACTTGAGTGACAGTTAAAGACAGTCCTGGTTCAGTGCACTGTATTTAAGATATGTTTGATGTTTTTCAAACTCCATATTTGGCATATTATCCTCGGGTGGCAGCTCACACCTTGTTGGTATTTAAGACAGATTTCAACGGATATTACCGGATTGTGGTGGCGGTTGCATTTAAGGGTGCAGCTCCCTCATAACAGGGAGGTGTCGTCTGCTGACAGATCACTGTCTGGATGAGAGAGCACAGCAGCATCCCACCTCATTACCGTAGCAACACACTAACCGAGGGACCGACACACTGCTCTCTGTGATTAAGATGTAAATTTCCTCTAATTGGAATGTAAATTCATACATTTATATGAAGACGTCAGCTGTCAGATTGCAATATTGTGTCCTTTTTTCTCCCTCTCCCCTGTTCCCCAAGCAGTGACTAGGTGCCTGTAATCTGTATCATACTCCCGCAGCCCATCCTGGGATTTGCCGTTTGTTTAATGTCGGGCCCATTGTCCTGCATCCAGCCCGTCATTGTAATGCTTCCCATTCATGTTTCTATGTTTTGTTGCAGTCTGATTTGCTCTCGCTACCTGTGTTTGTTCCTCCATGCATGGCTGAGCCGTCAGGGCTTTGGGGACGGGGAGGGACTTTGAGATGGGGCTGGGGTCATTGGGTGGCCGTATTTTGTGTGTGCATCGATTACTTCTGCTGAATGTTCCTCAATGCAAATAAGTCTGCCACTTTGAGAGGAAGCACATGTATCTGAAGTAATTAATTTTACCCTTGAATGCCAGCTGTGGTGTTGGTGTGATGTGTTCCAAATTGAGCTTTCTCACCAAAAAGGTGTTAATTTAGGGATTTGGCAGATGAAGTAAGTGTGTTTGCCAATGTATATGGCCCATATAACTGGGATGGGTTGTTTTTGT
Organism: Dicentrarchus labrax; assembly: GCF_905237075.1. NCBI lineage: Eukaryota > Metazoa > Chordata > Actinopteri > Moronidae > Dicentrarchus > Dicentrarchus labrax. The sequence goes on along the minus strand of NW_026136719.1, from coordinate 20,213,894 downwards.
CCTGCTAATTCTGAGATTGAGCCATCATGTGGGATTGTGAAATTACATTGTGATATGGCTTTTTGTTTCATACCAAGCAAAATGATCTGAATTGTCTAAGTTATGTCATAGTGTGCCTACCACAGCCGTGCTCTGTAAACTCAGTCATTTTTCTTGAGCGTATGGATGGGTGGTGACATGCGTTTAGTGTTTTAATGACGCCACAATTGTTATGAAGTTAATCTAACTCAGTATTGCAAGTACAAACCCTTTAATGTTACTTTTTATTTTTTCTATATTTTACACATAAAAACATTACTCTTATTCTAATCTTGTTTTTAATGAGAATATTAGTATTTGTATAGTAAGTATTTCTATGTACAGTGCTGTTTATGTGCATCGTGACTGTTTAAACACTTAACACCTAAAACAGGATACTAATCCTATTTTCACACAACAAGCTTTACTGATACCTGTCTCAACATGTCACGCTCCTGAACTGATCAGCATGTGCCGAAGAACAATAACAAAATGTCACACCTGACATGCTCATACAGAAGCAAATATATAGAAGCAAATGAGGAAGTAGAAGAGAGCAAAGACTTTTAATATGCCTTTATATGGAAAATTATGCCATTCGTGTCACAAAATAATGTATTTAAAAAGTTTCCTTGCACATATTGGATTGACCGTACATTGATGGATTATGTTGTATCATGTTGATTATTGTAAATTGTGAGAAGGTGTTACAGGCTTAATATTGCAGCAAAGAGATGCAGAGTTTGCACAACAGGCTGTTTGGCTGGGATCTCAATCTCAAATTGGCTTGGGCCCACTGTAGTAGTATTGTCATCTCATTAGAGGGTCACTTCAACCTTCAGGTACTACAAGAAAGCGCAGTATTCTGAAAATATTTCCATTGAATCTTACTATCAAGAAGTTATTTAAATTGATATGAAACAAGAAGAAAAATGTATACGTTTAAAAAAAATCTTCTAGGCGGAATTATATTATAGTTTTTAGGTCATGTTTTGGACTGGAAATAACCCCTAGGCCAGCAGTTTGAGATCCCTGCTGTACAGTGTTCAAAATATTAAGGATTCATAATATTAAACGGAAGCCTCATTTGCATTTATCCATATCTCAATGGTCTCAAAGCTACAAGAAATCTTTCAGTGAGTGGAAGTTTATATTGACAAACCACAGACACTGTGAGTTCATCATTAGTGAAATAATTTCCATTAGTTATGTGAAGGACAGAACCTACTAGCGTGCCAGATCCTGCCCACTGGACATGTTTTGATGAATACAAACAAAAGCAGGATGATTTCCTTTTTGTATGTTTGTGGATTATACAGATCATCAAGCACTTCTGGGTGTGTACACGAGGATCCTGCATATCTCCTGTACATTCCTCTCAGGCACAGGTAGTGTGTGAATTCTCACAGGTCACGCAAACCTTTCGACGAAGGAGGTTCCGATGCTGGAGTTGCCAGGGTGTTTGTGCCATTTTTCACACGCTTTATGAGGAAGCGTTAGTGCTGATATGTGGAAATGTGTGTTTGTATGCGTGTGTGCCTACAGACCTTAATCAAATAAAAACAAGACGCATAAACCTTAAAGACAATGTGATGTGTTCACAGTATATCACTGTGTGTGAAGGGTGCTGCGGGGTTTGACAACAGCATGTGTAGGTGTTGTAGGGTGCAGGAAATTAAAAACACTGTAGCTCCCACAAGGAACCTCTAGGCCACGTCAAGCAGCAAAGAGGAAGAGAAAAAGGGTGAAGGGACCCCTCTATTTTTAGGTTCAGCCGCTGGTTACTCTAGCTGAACCTGTATAAAAGACACGATAGTTAGTAAAAGGCCACAAGGTCTTCACAAGCTTTGCCTGTTGTGTTGAATGTGACAGAGCCTGGGATTCCCATGCATGATTCCAGCTGAGGGTTGAGCTGTACAACAGGAATCCTGACTATGCTGCCACAGCATGTCGATGCTACTCCACCCACTTGTGGCAGCAGACCTGTACGGCGTGCCCTCCCTCAATTAGCTCTCCATCAGGAAGGAATCCTAATAAACCTGCTCCTTTCACTTCCATTCCATCCATCACCTTCTGTTTATTGCACCGAATCAACAGCGTGGAAAACTGACACGTTCCCAGCCGTTGTTTCGGTTAACCAGGAATCTGCCTCTGGTCAGGTGAACCGGTCGACTCTGGTCATGTGGGTTATTTTCAAGGTTGGGATGTGCTCGTACATCCTGGTGACTGTAGAGCAGCCTGTCAGGGATTTCATCCAGATGCACCCTACTTTAACTGTTCTACCCATCACCTGACTGTTCAGGTGTCAGAGGAGGAAGTGAGTCATCTCTTTGCCTTTGAGTGCCAAGATAAAAAAAATGGTTCATGTACTGTACAAGTTGCTCTTTGATTGAGATTTAGAATGTTGTATATTAAGGATTTCTATTCATTTAAATCTTTTCAAGATATTATTAATGATGATAACATTTTATACTTTCTCTCTTGGTCCTCTTTTAGTAGTACCACACAGCTAACCAGGCTTAGCTCACCGTAGTCACAGCACAGACATACAAGACGGAGAGGTAGGAAGGAACTGGGTGAGAGAGACAGACAGAGGAAGAGAGAGACACCAATTTGTCCCCCAGGTATGACAGAGTCACTCATGCAGAAAGATCCCACATGGAGAGAGGTGGTAGAGTGGGAGAAGGTGGGTGGGGGGGCCTGAAGGAACTCTTGGCTCTCTCTCTCCTCGTTCGTACCCGCCTTCCCTGAAAACACATCTGTCTTCTTTCCTCTGCCACACACCTTTTTTGCATCCTTCGCTCACCTTCTCACTCGAGTAACAGAGGCTTTTCACTGTTAACAGCTTAAAATGTTTTCTCATAATGCTCACCAGTCAGAGAGCGTATTCCTTCAGAGCGTTTCTTGTCACATTCCGTGCCACCTGCCATATTTTCTAAAACTTCCTAGGGATTGAACTCTTTGGCTGCCAGTTTGTTCTCTTTTTAGCCAATGTTCTCTGGCCTTTGGACACGCTGCTGTTACCGTTACCCCAAGCGGTCCGTCTTACATGCAAATATGAGTCGGCTCTACAGCAATCACCATTTTAGTCTGCAGCAGAGCTATCTCATGGCTGCATGCATTAAAACAATTAAACTTTGCCCCTCCCCCGCCACAACAATCATTTGCGGATGTGTTGGGTGAAATTTAGCAAGAAATTATCATTTTCTGAATCACTTCACTCTGCTTGCTCTGTGTTTGTTTCATTCTTTCTCTTTCTCCGTCTCGTCTTTGAGCTCTTTAAAAGACTTGGAGCCCCCTGCATGTTCTTCTTTTTGCTTCTTTTCTCTGTACTTTTTTTTCATCATTATCCAACAGCACTTTTCTGTGCGTGCAAATGCTTTCTGAACGGCGTCCTTTCTTCCCTTTCAGGCTGGATGTCATTGTTGCTGCCTGTGGGCTGGGTGTATTTATTTAGGGGTAATTGGTGTGTGGATGAGTGAGGTAATGAGGTGCATCCACACTTGGCTGCTCCCCTCCCTGAGAGCCTGAGACAGACGTAGCCTAGCTGGGCTCCGGCTTGAGCTGTACCACACTGCTGTCTCCTCCACGCAGGCCAGAATGGCTCTTTCATACCCAGGTGGACAAACACAATCACTGGGGCTGATACCTCAATGAGGCGTCTGTAGTTTGAAGTGGTGTTTGTGTGTGTTGTGTGTGCGTGTGAGTGTTCTGTTCATTCTGTGTGAAAGTGAGTGTGTGTGAATGCGTGCATGAGTACATATCTTTGTGTGTGTTCATGTGCATGTATTTGTGGGTGGAGAAGGAAAAATTAGCGCTTGGTTGTTGGCCTGTCTCTGTCTTTGAGTCCTTGTTTGTCTTGCGGCTTGTGTTTGTATAAGTGATTTTCCCTGTGTGTTTGTAAGTGCATGTATATCAGGCTGAGTGGGTGTTCAATGGAGCTCAAGGAGGACCTCTGGCTCTCATAGCCCCCTGCCAACCTCAAACTGGCCCTGATGTCCTGCAGAGTTACCTAATGATTTCACTTACACCTCCCTTATCTGTCTGGCCCGTGTGGCAGCAACCGTCTGACGCTTCAGCCTTTACATGCCATTTGCTGCCTCATATCCTGTGAAATTCAATTGCACAGCTCCAACTGTAGCCAGAGTAGGGGGATCTCCCTCTCTCTCTCTTGTCTCTCGCTTTCCTCTCACACTCTCTCTCTCTCTCTCTATCTGCCACCACCCTTATTTGTAAATAAAAACATAAACAGCTCTAACATCACACTTTTTTTTTCCTCCATATTATCTCAGAGCAACGTTTCATTTTCGTGTTTTGGCACTCTAAAGTTGACACTTCATTTCACAGCAGTGTGTCGGTGACCGACTTTAAATGAGATGTAGAAGTTTTAAACTGGGAAGCTTGGATGTTTGAGGCTGCCCACAGGTGTTCGGCCGATAATATTATGCATAGATTGTTTTGTTGTTATCAGGGTAATTGGTGTAGACCTGCCAGCCTTTGATAGACACACAATTACTGTATGTGATGCATAAGTGGACTCATTTTAGGGCAGGATTTTGAGTTGCTAATGGTGCATTATTCAGCTTTTGGTCTGTCCCCAAAAGTGCCGGGCCAAATCAAACACGCCGCTGCAGGGTAATTGAGGCCCACTCCGCACCCCCTGCAGTGAGCAAGGCAGAACTGTAATCCCCTGACAACTCTGACTTGGCCCCAATCTGGCAGGCCGCCCATTTCCCAGCAAAACTCCTAACTCGACATCAGGGAGAATGAAGAAGCTGATCGTCACATTTGGAACGGTTTCCAATTTTGTTATTCTTTTCAACTCAACAGCTCTCTGTAGCCGTCTCTGTGCTTACTTTTCATTTTAAACTGTACTTCATAGAACATAATTGCACACTAATTACATGTCAAACTAATATTCTTACTCATTAGTCTTCTCGAGCCTTTGTGGTTTTACAATTAAAGGTTTTTGACAAATAAACCAAACCACCTTAACCACAAAAAAGCTTTCACTTTTTTTTAAAAACTGTTTTCCCTGACAAGTTTCCAGAAACTCTACCACAAAATGAATCATCAACAATTACAGAAGATTTGAGCAAAAGTTTAGAGTGAGTTCTGGACTGAAATTCAACCATTCATTTTTTTAGGATGCAGTTTTGTGAAATTAGGAATAGAATGTAATCTTTATTTTGATTGATAGTCATCTTACCAACCAACCTGATACTGCAGCGTGCTATCTGCAGATACACACTGTTCAATTCCAACCTTTTATAATTGTTTTAAGTCTAAAACAATTAGCTGCCCATGTTTACAAGACATCCATATCTGACGTTGTGATTGTGTTCTTTAGAGCCCCAGACCTTTTAGAGTTGTATTTGGTTGTAGAAATATAGCCAAAAGATATCTTGCTTGCTGTCCCACCAGAGCTGCTTGTTTTTGTATTATCACATAGGAACAAAGTACTTTCAAAGGCTGTGATTTGTCCCAAACCTGTTACATATGTGCAACTTCAGGGAAAATTAAATTAAAAAATCAGTTGTACCAAATTCGATTTGTGACAAAGTAATAGAAAAACATTTGATATTAAATGTCATCTTTTAATACAGTCCTAGTGCCTAAAGTCTGCATTTTTAATCCTGCTTGAGTCTTTAATGGGGTATTAGTATTAGTATTTTATATTTATTGTAGACTGAAATTTATTACCATGATCATTTGACAACATTTAGTTCATCATAGTGCTGCTGTATTTATTTATTTTAGTTTGAACAGTTTTCACATTTTAATATGCTTTGTTTCTGGTCATTGTTTTAAAACTGAGATATTCTCCTCAGTGCTGCCTCTTATAGGGGTCATTTGCAGAGAGGATATCACATGTATTTAGCACTGTCTCCCTGATTTTTTACTTTAGCATGCATTCTCCCCAGGCCCCGGCTCACTGTTTTAATAGCTTTAGTAATGCTTCACAATTAACACTCAACCAGCGCTCTAGGTTAGGTAATGGCTGGTGTGTTTCAGGCAAAATTAGAAAACACAAAACAAGCATTCCCCATCACCCACAGTGCTTCAAGGACCTAGAGGTTATGGGGGAAATGGAAGGTGGTGAATTTTTTGACAGGGCAGCCGAGGTGATGTCTCATTCCCTCTGACATCTTGAACACCCTAAAGGTGGCTTTGCCAACAGTCTACCCAGGAAGCACCTCACCTAGCTGTGGCTAAATTTATACAACCACCTGCCCACAGGGAGCGTACCGGAGAGGAAAGCAGAGGTGGAGGTGGGGGTGGAGGGCAAATAGGGGAAGAGAGAAGGGGGAGGTTAGGAGACTGAAATGTGTCTGTGTGTCAAAGGATGCGATGCATAATATGTTTAAATAGCTGCATTAATTGTAGGATCTATTTGAATCAAGGATATTCAACTCAGATTTTTATCAAAAAAGTTTCGCCGTTTTAACATTTCTGGTCAGTATTTTAGTCCCTCTCTGTTCCGCTTTTCCTTTCTGCATGTTGTCTCTACTGAAAGTTTTCATCAGAGACAGAGAATAGGTCAGGTTTGTGTTTTTCAGAGTGTCATTGAGAGTTCAGTAGATTAGTGGAGCGAAGCATTTCAGCTGTGTAACTGTAGCAGAGCTGACCCACTAGTAGAGAGACGATGAGTGGATGTGAATACCCGAATATTGCCTCATTCAAGACCTCTGCAAGAATAAGTTAAAAATATCTCATAAGAAAGGCCTCCTTATCTTTTATAACATTTTTTATGCTGATTTATTCTATGTTATGTTGTTGAGAAATGTTTTTTCTCCAAGACATTATCATTACTACTGCAGTAACCATGGAATCCATGTGAAAATAGTTGTTGCAAATGTGTTCTTCTGTAGCACCAGAAGCTCATATCTGTCTCATCCTGCTAAATGTCTAAACGTCTATTAGAAGTTCCCCTATTGTTTATTACCCAAGATATCATATTGGAACAGTTTAAGTTTAAGTCACAGATTGACTTGTTTCAGTAAATGTTTTGTATATTGCCACATAAATTGTCAATTATTGTTTATATTTCCACATTATTGGCATATTTTAATCTACAGGCTGAAATCTTGCCCTTTAAAACTGTTTATTTGTGCTTTCCATAAATTTACTCAAAGGCTGGATATATTGAAGTTCTCAAGACGGACAGTCAAATAGAATGGTAACAATTCTAGATGCTCTCCAGTGGCAGAGTTCAGGCTGTTTGCCTGTGGGCTGATGTGGAGTGAATGGCCTTAGAGGCTCTATGCTGGTCTATGTGTGGCCCGGCTGGTCCAAGTCAGCAGTAATGACTGGCTTTGGCCAGCATGCCTGTTAATGTGAATGGGGTTACTCTGGGCAACACCTTTTCAGCTGGGTCCTATGAAGTCCCCAGTATGGTGGTCTTTGTCCACACAAGGGCTGTCCTCTCAGCAAAAAGGGCTCCTTTTTTGTGAGGACTATCAACTGGTGATGGATTATACCCACCCCCCTTTATTCATCCGGGCAGACTAACAGACACGGATGCATAAAAACATACACACACTCTTACTCAGACATACAACGACAAAGACATCAAAAGTATTACAAATACATCAGCACATTATGTTACACAATTGCTTTTCGTAAATAGTTAAGATGCACACACCTTTCTTAGGTATACTCGGGTTAACATCAACTGCTTTTACGCCGTTCTTTCACTGTCCCCTTCACTTCACTTAGACATGAAGATGAAGTTCTTTCTTGATCAGTCTTCTCTTTCTGTCTTCTCTTTCTGTCTTGAGTTACAGAAAAAGTTTTTCTTCAGCTTTTCTCTGCCAATATTTGTGTTTCCTTTCCTATCCTCTCTCTTGCTGAGAGATGAAGTACAAATCTTCAGAGACCTTAGCTCTATGAATCCAGGTACATATCCAAGTCTTCTGTGTGATCCATATGATTGCTTGGATCGTTCCTGAAGATTGCAAGCTGCTGAACTTGAGTACATGATCCTCTACGGGTAGTTCTCAGTGACAAGAATTTATCTACTTTACTGAGAAGTAAATAGTGGATAATATACAGTATAAATGATAGATAATATATTGTCATCTTCTGTCCTAGTATTTCCAGTTCTGATGTGCCCTGTTCCATCCTGGTCTTTTCTCTAGCACAACAGACTTTTCCTCTGTGAGTGTGGTCGCCCCCACCCCTCCCAAGGGGTCAGCCACTTACCCAGGCTGACACAGTAACCTCCAGACGACCTTTCGCGTTGCCAAATTTTATGCCTGTAAACTGCCTGAACTCCATCACAGCGCAAACAAAGAGGGAGAAATAGGGGTTTCTGTTGGAGGTAAGGTTGGGTTCAGGAAATCCTAGTTGTACTAGCCAGTTTTGTGCGCCCATGTTGTAAATACCTCTGTGTGACACATGCATAGGCAAGTGGCAGTGTGTCTGTCTGTCTTTTGTACATGGGGCAATGCCTTGTAGAATGCAACACAACGAATGAATAATACATGACAAAATGTCCTTGGTAATGCTCTGGCTTTTATTTTTTGGTGACTGAAGCAGTGAAAGAGACAGTTAGGACAGGGATCTTAAAGAAATATTTGGACATTTTGGGAAATGCCAGGCAACCAGTGGAGACTCTAGGAAGTCACTGCTACTGGCCAAGAAATAGTCCTGCACAAAACCCCTTGAAAAACCACAACTTGTTGTCTTTAAACATCTGTTTTTGTATGCATTAATTAAATGAGATATAAATTGTTAATTAATGAGCTTTAGAGATTTGGATGCAGATTTTGCTACCTTTGGGCAGAGCCAAACTAGCTGTTCCCAGTCTTTATGCTAAGCTAAGCTAACTGGCTGTTTAATTCTGATTTATATTCAAGTCTATCTTCTCATCGTAACTCTCTGCAAGTAAGCGAATGAGTGTATTTGCCAATATGTCACACTGTTCCTTTATATCATTACTGTTATTACTGTACATTCAGTTGATTTATCATACTGTTCTGTACTGTGGTAGGATTGATAATTATCATGAAGAAATTGGCCACTTTGCCTACAGTGTGAACAAGTGAACAAGTTGAATAGTGGGTTAAGGTATAGCTTTATGCTGTTTTTTAAGAAAAAAGAATGTAATGGGAAAATGGAAATGTATGTATGCTGAAATTTTCTCTCAAGTGTGATTATTCTGTAGTATAGCATCCATACAACACTAGACCTGCTTTACCAAAAGTGTCAGTGATGTTTTAACCTGAGGGAGGTTTATATCAGAGTCACGGTTTGAGGGGTAAAATGTGTGTTTGAGGGGTGGAGGGCACAAGAGGTCCCCCAGATATGCTGTCATAACCCATGCAGCCGCGCTCTTTGCTATGGGCCTATCGGTAGTGAAGGCAGCACTTAGACATGTTTGTACTCTACGCCCTATATTCCTCTCTCTTTCTCCCCAGGCACCATGTCACTCCAGGGGCGGACCAGCACTCTTTGGCTGTGCCCAAGTCCGTAACACCAACTAACCCCCCCTTCCTACCCACCACCACAAGGGTCAATGTGCCCTCGCCCCCTCACCCTACAACGCCCAAGGTCCATACCAACACTGCCCTCCAAAGAGAAACAAAACCGAACTGAAAAGAGACAAAATGGCCTCACGCTGCTTCCCCTGTCAAAGCTCTTGACAGGCCTGAGCGGGGGCCCCCAGAGGAGGGTTCAGTTGAAGATGATGACGACGGAGATAACAAGTCAAGTTGTTGTGTTACAGCACAGTTACACTTTGGCCCTTGTTTGTCCATTTGGTTATTCAGAAGCATCGCAGAGCTAACTGATTCCCATGCATCTCATGTTTAGTAACATGACAGATACTATCAAATGCTGTTTTACATCAGTCTTTGGAGCGTGAAGGGTAAGTGAGGAGCTAGTTATTCAAGAGAACAGGAATAAACATTCCATTAGGTATTAAAAAACCTTGAAATATTGTCAGCTAATCAATTTCCTGTTTGGACATGCTCACTTCTAATGAAATTCAGTCAGTTATTCGTCCCTTCCCATTCTTCCAGTGTTTGGGAATATAATTACACTCAAAATGCTTACTCATCCTTCTGCCTGCCTGCTGCCTACTCTGTCAGATGCATTAGCCATGAAGCAGAAGAGATGAGGAACCTGTGTATGTATCTGTCTATCTGTCAGTCCACCTGAATGTCTGTATGCCTGCCTCTCAGATTATCCTGGATCAGGCAGCAGGTGACATGGCGAGCAGGTGACCGTCACCCAATTACCAAAAGGAAATTTGAGATGAGCTTCAGTGTAGTTTGCATTTGTTTCTTTCTTCTCCTGTCTCCTTTATACTCTTTTTAAGCCACTATTCAACTTGTTCACTTTTAGTTTTTTGAACAGCGTGTATGTCAACAGAAGAGTGTAGAGTTGGAAAATGTACCCATTCTTACATGTTATGTGAAATTTTAAAATGTTATACTTAATGGCTGAAATAGTTGGATATGTTTAAAGTTAAGTTCCTTAATTACCAACATTACAAGCTACTAATAGTGAGGGCTGCAGGGAGAAGTACCATAATACCCTGACAGAAAATACATTTATTGATTGATTAATTTGGAAAAAAAAAGAACTACATTAGTGAGGAACAATGAGGAAAGGTGAATGACAAAGCATTTCTCTAAAAATGACGAAGTCTGAAGGGATAAAACTTCTCTAATCAACAGGTTATTCTTAGGGCAAGGTCAGGGATCGTGTTGCACTCTTTGTTACAACAAAAGAAGAGGAAGGAAGAGCTTCTTCTTAGCTTTTGTTAGGTGCAGGTGGGCTAGAATTACCGACGTAATGGGATTTATGCTGGGTTGTTTCTGCATTTTTTCTGGCAAGGTAGCGGAGGTATTCTCTAAAATTTCCAGCGCAAATGTGATGATAGTTTGCTTCTCCAATAGAGAAGCACATCACCTCATTATGTGGGGTTTGCTGTGCTAATACTAGTTCCTATAGGTCCAGCAAATGATTTCCCACACAATGCAGTGTAACTTTAGAGGTGTGAGGGATTACGGCACTGGGAGGTGATTTAGCATGGTTTAGTGACTGGATAGACCAGCAAGTCTGGGAAATTTCTACCAATTTCATTCTACTACCATTTTGACCCTTGGCTGGTTGTAGAAATGGGACTGCAAATGGAGGACATTGACCTGGAGTCATGGACAGACGTCCACATTAGTTTACAGTGACTGCACTGAGCTCAGGGAAATGGAATTGGCAAAAGGTATCACCTCTAATGTGACCACTGTCCATGAATACTGGACTCGTGGTGGTATATCAAACTGTAATTTTAAGAAAAACTTGGTGTGTTGTTCTGCATCAGTACAATAACTGGAATTTTGTATTCACGCATGGCAGCATATTGCCAGATTGCTTAGTTGACATTTCTTCTGTGATTGTAATGACTTCAGCTTAGTGATACAATGTTCAGTTTCTCTCATTTGACTGACTTAATAGAGCTTATGATATGCTGACCAAATTACAACAATGATTGTGTTAAGTAGGTGTTTATGGTAAATATATCGTGTCACTTCCATGAGCATGTTCCAGCATCAGCTTATCTGATTGGAACAGCCAGACCAGTCGTCATGTGTTCCAACAAGGTGTTGGGTTTCCCATAGTTCTAAGCTGTACAGTGACACGGGCCATTTGAAAGTGTGGCTAAAACCCTATGGAAGAAATGACTCGTTAAATTAGAACCTAATACTCCAGTCATTAGCAAGCCGTTACCACCAGTGGAATGCCTTTGATGGTGCTGCTTTGTGTTAGTAGGTCCAGTTTAAGCTCCAGTTCGTGCATTTGGATCTTGGAATATTATGCTCTTACATAACATTGTAATACTCACAACCAAAACATAACAAAAAACCTTAAAAACTGGGATTTGGTGCCTTTTCTGAGCCGTAAAATGCTGATATGATATCCGCAAACAACCACTGGTGTATGTAGAGATTGTGAGCGACCAGTTGCGAGCAGCATAAAACAGCATATTCCTTAAGAGCCGGGTCTTTGGGGTGTTTAGTAAGCCGATGGGAATTGTCCATTGTGGGGTGATATTAGTAACCCTCTTAGGCAAAGCTAGTCTGTGGGCCGGCCCTGAGGGCTCATTTCAAGTGCTTAGCGCTCGTTTGGAGCTTTGTCACCCCTCACCCTGTTGCCAGCATGGCCCCAGCCCCTCTGGCTGTGGAGCGGAGCTGAACCACGGACCTTTACCCCTGCCCGCCACCAGGGAGGGAACACTGACAACACAACTCTAACACACAGTACTCGCACCAACATTGTGGCACAAATCCATTTTCACAACCCCCCCCCCGCACCAGTGCACCACAACCAATGGTCTATTTTCCCGCCGTCCACTCCCATCTAACACCCCCCCCCTTCATTTTTTTTTTCTCTTTCTCCACCCTCGTGAAGGTTGCCAGGCAGCAGAGAAAGACTTCACACACACATACACCCTACTATGCCTCTGAGGGTTTTCCGGATGTCCTTGTTTACATCATGGAGTGTGCAGGTCGTATGGAAGCAGACTCAGAGCCTCCCTGGTTATGTCTGTCTAAGTCCTACACTGACCTCCATTCATTTGGTGTCAATGCAAATGTTCATGGCAACCCCACAGTTGGCCTACCACTGCTAAAATAAGTGCCCTACAACTACATCATATTTGGGTCTCAGTTGTCCTCACCAAGTTAACTTGCATTGGCAGTGATAGGAAATTACTTCATCTGAAGTGGGAGTGAATATAAAGCATGTTTTTATGGCCCCGATAACCAATAACAGCTCTGATATTGGCTGTCGCTGATGTGCGGGATGGTTGTTGACTGTTACCAGGCTCTCTTTTCCCTCTGTGTGTGTCAAACCAATCGATTGGTTTTGTCTGCTCCTCCCTCCAACTTTGATGTTACCATTGATTGTTCTCATCTGCCCCTGAACTCAAAGGTTAGAGGAGCTGAGCTGCACTTCTGGATTGCTTTGACCTTCGCTCTGCACATGCTCAGTGGGTTCACAGAGCCAAGAGCCAAACAGACACGGCGTAGCCAGGCCCGCGGGTGCGTGACAGCCAGACAACGGTGTGATGTCTTTTTTTTTTTTTTTTTTTTTTTTACTCACCCACTGAGGATGATGTATATGTGATTGATTTTTCTCCTACCCTTCTCTCTACCCTGTTTCCGCTGCAGTGCGCTAAGCAGGACTGAGTCCAGGCTTGATCAATGCATTGTTTTTCTTTTTCAATCACACTCGAGTGAGCTGAAGACACGAAAGGTTACACAGGTGAGGTTTGGCAGGGGTGGAAACAGAGCGGAGCTTCTGGAGGCCCCCTCAAGGCCAATATATGAGTTTGCATGGATGTTTGTGTGTGCACGCGAGAGGGAGGGAGAGGGACTTAGTAAGAGTTGCATACAGAGAGAACTTTAACAGATTTATCAAGTATTTTTCTAACATGATAATTCTTCTTGTGGTGTCACAAGAGTTAGTTTATACTCGTTATGAATCTCTTGCCTTTCCTCCCAGTGGGAATCTTCCATCCATGCCTCAATAAGTCCTTGAAACCTTACCTTTACATTAAATTATAGGTCCTTCACAATGTCTCAGTGCTCACCTGCCCCAGATTATCTGCAGGACTGCCTGAAGACTACTCCTCTTGTTTCCTCTTCTTGCCTGACAAACGGTCCTCTGACGCACACACACACACACACACACACACACACACAAAGGCAATGTGTTCAACAGAAAAGAGACCACTTTAGACCTGTTAGCCACAGTAGCAGGACCACAAGGCTTCATATCAGACATGATCATCAGTGATGTAAAAACAATTTGCTGTTGGTGTTGTTTCGATGCTCTTAAAATAACAGTATTAAGCAGAGGGAGGAAGTAGTCTACCCTAGAGGGGTACAGAGTGTTGCGTAGTCCTGAATTATCTCTTAGTAATGACGCTGTTAAACCCTGTACCCAAACACCTAGTCATTAAGAAAAAGATAAGTATCTGTGGGAGTGGAAGGGCTCTCCTAAAGCTGCATGTCTGGAGGGGGTAAGGATGTGGCGACGAGGGAAGGTTTAGAGGGCTGAGGTGGGAGCGCAGGCTTTGACCAGTGGGTTTCAGATGTCATGGCAGATTCTTTCAGGGGCAAATTACAGGGTTTAGCTTCTCTTGTACCCAGGATGCCTGTATTCTGATTTAACTTCCTCGATAGACACTCGAGCAACGTGCTACTCAACACCATTGTCGAGTGCACTCTTGACTCTGGAGATACTTCACCTCCTCTCACGCTCGCAGCAACTCTTCAAGACTTTGTTCGTGGAGTGCCATTGGCAGCCTTTCTCAGTACTTGTTGAGAGAGCAGAGCAGACCAGTGTAGCCCCTCTTAAGCTTTATAGTAGTTAGCATGTTGGTGTTAGGGGGCTTTACATGAGTGGCCCTCATTAACCTCTTAGAGTCTTTGTGCTTTGAGTTGGCACAGGGCTGCCCGATAGATAAGCTTAACTATGAAACTGCTAAAAGACTTGATTCTAATGACTCTGGTATTAGCTGAACATAACCATCTGTGTTACAAACACAGTAAATCAACCCAAAGAGCAAACATCCAGATTTTTCTTGCACATTTGTGTCTGAACACACACTTTCTCTTACTCATAAATGCATGCTGTTGTGTCCCATACACAACTTCTTTAAACACCCCTACCTCACACACACATATTCCCTGTGAGCCGTAACAGACCTAAAGCTCTCTGAAGCATTTAGCTGCACGCTAGCAGGTTTACTCCACACTGCCAGTGCTGAGGGGAGTGCTGAAGCATCTAATGCAATTTCAACCCAACATGGCTCTCTGTGAATAAACATCAGTGAAGTGTACCATCTACTGTATGTTGATCCACTGTAGTGCTTTCTTTTTTCTCCATACAAGCTGATCTAATACTCTGTCCTCTCCCCCCCCCTCTGTGATTTCTGTAGAGACTGCATTTGCCTCCAGACTTGTCTGAGACGGTGAGTCGTGTGAGCAGGGGGGAGCTGGCAGGAGCAGCCACAGTGACTTCAGCCTGTGGCTCTGGCACTTCCGGCAACAAACACCTGGACTTCTAGAGCTCCCACTCAGTCGCCACAGGCAACCAACACCTGGAACGCTGCAGCGTTGTCCTCTTTACCGTGGTGACCAGGTTGTTCCCTCGCCCACGTAATGTCAAGCGCGATAACCCTGCCTGCCATCGCCACCTGCCAACTGCCCCAGCAAGGGGTGAAGATCTAAACATCCACTGTACCTCATCTCATCATAGACACATTTCATCCTATAAGTCTTTTATTTTTTTTTTATGTAAACCTACAGTACACTATACGTGCTTTTTTTTTTCTCAGAAAGATGATATGGCACATTCCAAGCTGTCATGAGACGTTAATTTCACTCATGTTACTGGCCAAGTTTATATACCCCCAGTTTGCTTTGTGTCACTTGCAAAAAAATGTGAGCCCTGTGGTATTTTGAAATGTTACATGAAAGTACTTGATTAGCCGGGTGACTCTTAAAATCCAAGATGGCGGTATTATTTAAGATTTGGTACATTTTGTTTGCTTTTCGTTTTTCTTTGTCTCTGGGGATAGTAAAGTATAACCACGAAATGTTTTTTTTAGTCTTTACAGACTCTCAGTCTTGGCAAACATTAAATAATTTAACTGCATCTCCCAAGCTCCGGGGCCTCCTTTACAAAACAAGTAACCACTCCTGCCTGCAGTAGCTCCACTATGTACAATAGTAGTTTATTTTCGTGGATAGTGCAATGGAATGTGCTTTTGTTTAGTTAAATAAAAATAAAAAAATACACAACATATGCTCTGTATTCATTCTACTTTATTGCGCCTCAACACCAACTCTGACAGGAAAGTTGACTACCTTTGAGAGGATTTGAAGCAAGTTATAAATGACCGATCTCTGGTCCGCCTCACCGGTTTCAGGTTCGAATGGGGATACCTCCATCTGACCCTGAGACTGCCGGTGAGTGACGTCTACCTCCAGTAAGCTGGAGAGCTGAGCAGGAATGTGGGCAGAGGGTAGGAGAGCTGGATTTGGGTGCAGGCTTCACACCTCATCAGGCATGTTTGCTGGATGAGCTGCTTTGCCATGACAAGCCCAAAAGAACAAATTAGGTCAAATGGTGACATGGAGAAACAGGGAAAAAAAACAACATGAAAAATTAAATGTTTCATTTTTGTTTTCCTAGGTCTGCTGCTGATGCCAGTTTGAATATTTTTGCCTGTGAAAACTGGCAGTATTGGTAACCATCTGCAACACGTGTTGGGAGAGGGTAGTGTTACCTGACAGTTTCATGCATGAATGGAGTGCTCTTATATCGGGTGTATGAGAGAGAGAGAGATGACATACACAGGTCACTTATACAGGTGAACGAAGGCTTGTGTTGTCAAGATAAAAGCTGTTTTCCGAGTTATTGTTGTTGAAGATGTGACATATTCAGGATACACTTTTAAGGTAGATTAAAATAGAATAAATAAATGTTGGCTTTTGTTTATGTTGCCATACTTCTGGTTTGTCTGTTTTCTACACTTGCCATATCTACATATCACCATGGCACTGATTCACTTTTGTTCAGTTGGTTCAGTAGTGGATTATTGTTCAAGTTTTAAAACCATCAACAAAGTTTTGCACACTATAAAGAATGAGGGTTCTCACTTTTTTACTTTTGTACAAGTAGGACTACATATAAAATGTAATGAATCGATGCTTGTCTCGGTACTCACATATCGACTGAGGGTCACCTTTATGCACGTTCAATTTAAATATATTATACATGTGGCTGTGCACACTTTTAAAGATTAAAATATGACTTCTTATAGTGTTTGAGCGTGGCTTGTCCAACAGATTGTCAGTGTTTTGCTGATAAAGTTGATTGTGCACAGTTAGTGCTGTGGGTAATGATTAACCACACATGCTTCTGTAATGAGTATGAATATGTAATTCAGGTCAATTAATTTAAGCTTCTGAATACAATAACACAATAACCGGGTCCTTCACAATTAGGTCAAGAATGTATTCTCTCAGTTTAATGGGATTTTTAAATAAATTTGAATTCACATATGGCTCTTCAGAGGGCCCTCTTGTCCCCCTCATCTCATCTCATCCATCGTCAGCAATCATTCTCATTGCTCAAATCTCAGTAAGGTTTGATAACATGTTATTTTTATTTTATTTATTACATATCATGAAGTATTTAAATCTGGAGGAAAAAGAAAATGTCTGTATTGCATTTTCATTTTTTTTGTGAAATAACTTTGATAATAATAAAATGGCATTTTATCTTGATGAAATCTGCGACAGTAACTCATAAGATGGAGACTGAATGCTGTTGGCACATTTTAGAGGACCTACTTTTTGAAAGCCTCACTTAGCCTTTAGCAAAAAAAGCCACGTGACTGAGTATAGAGAATATGCTTTTATAATTGTGTCTTTTGGCAGCTGTTGTTTTCCTACTGTAGTTTTAGCTGAGGTGCTTGTGGGTTCTACTATTGAATGGCCATCACATTGCACCACGTTTCAAGCAACACAATGTAGGAAAATGCATTTTTACCACATTGGATATATCTCTTTCTACCAGTGTTGGTTTAATAAAACAGACCCATCTTCAAACATGGTGTGTTACAGATTAGATAATGAGGTTGCCTGTCAAATACAAAATACACAAAGCTAGACTATTATTATTATATTATTATTCATTGTATTTATTGTATTATTTATTGTATTTACAGTGATTAAGTGAAATGTTACTTCCTGTTTGCTTACAGCACACACAGAGCACAGAATTGAACTGCTGACACTAAACAGGAGAGTGTGAGCTTCTGTTCTTGCTGTGGAGATACAGATTCAGATTTCCAGGTCAGTGTTGTGTCTTGTTAAAAAACACATGAAAGACTACAAAGTTCTCAGGAACTTTTGTACAGAAACTTATATTCCCTGACTTTATTCAGAGCGAGAATAACATTTAAACCTTTTTATCCCGAAGCTGTGTATTATTTAGACTTCCGCTAATTGCAGTCTTTCTTGCATGTTGAATCCCTCTTTCATTCTCCCTCTGTAATTATTAATGTTCCTCCTCTGTCTCGGGTGCAGTCGCCTAACCTGTTCTCTTTTCCCCTCCCCATGCTCTCAAAACAGTATTTCCTCTGTCTGTGTGATAAACTGGATTAAATGAATAGAGAAATTGCATTAGCCCCAGAAAAAAAAAATCTGATTAACCTGCAATCCTCAAAGATCTGATTGGACTATTAAATATTGAGTGAGACGTGTAAATTCAATTAATCAATTTTATCAAGATATTTGGTGCTGTCACATGCTGTGTGAATGTTACCTGACCTCGCTCTCTCTAGGACATCCTTTCCTTTTAGATGCTCTCTCTCTCTTTCTAACACACCCCCCCTCAAATCCACACACATACACACAGACACAACCCCCCTGCTGAGGCAGCAAGTGAAGCAAAATAACTCACTCTGCCACACAATCGCTCCTTTGCCTCGCTCTAGGCCCTGACTGCTTTATTCCATGACTTTTTTCTCTCTCTCTCTCTCTCTCTCTTCTCTGCTCCCTCCTCCTCATTGGTTCTGTATATATTTTTTTTTCATACCATCGTAACTCTGCTACAACAAGAGCCAGTGATGGTGAATTGCTTGACCTTTCTCATTGTGTGGTGGTGTAGTGCTGTGTGGTCTGTGTCGACTTGGTTCAGCCCTATACATCAAGAGAGGTTTGTTATTGTGGACACCTTTGTTTGGTGGGAATTGGAGGTGTTGTGTGTGTATTACAAGCCCCTTGTACTGGCATTTGTCAGCATTCGATTTGTTGAAATTTGCAGCTATGATGTATTACATCAGCATTTTGAAAGTGTCTACTTGCTCAGTAAAGATTGACACCGTATAAGACACAGCATTGAACAGGCAAAAAGGCTTTCTTTAAGACACAATTTTACTGTACAAAATGTTTTATAGTTTTCACAAAATACATTTAGAAAGCTCCATTTTAAATAAAATTAAATTGAAATATTTAAGAGACAGTGTGTAGACGTTTTATCTCAGAAGCATTGCTCAGACGTAAACCCAGTGTGTGTCCATGTCCTACGTACACACTGAAATAAAAATGCAAAACTCAAAAGAGCATGACAGATGATGCTAGAAAAACCCTCCCATGGTCTTCAATTATAAATAAGGACTGCGGGGTTCGACTGCAGTCTTACGAACTCGAAGCCAATGTAATCGAACAGAACGTGTTTACAAAATTTTGCAACACAAGACTAATATCTTTAAAAAAACACTGTGTACTAGATGAAATACAAAGGCTTTGGTCTGTTTTACAATCAACAATGATTAAATCTGATATGTACTTGTAAACAACTGCCAAACACTGAAGTTTAAAACTCTGTCAAGCAATGTTTAATCATAATTATAGGAATTAAATATTTCTAGTTGCACAATTTTTTTGACCATAGGACACTATAATACAACTATACCTAAGAGACAAATTGTACCTGACCCTAAAGAAATGTATTTTATGATGCATGGAACATTTATAGAATATTCTCGGGGATATAAATGAAATCAACTTTTATTGGAGAAATCTTTCTGGAAGATTTCTAGGGAAGACAAGTACTTTACATTTTGACATAAACAAACTGGATTATATCGAAGACGCAGTCTACCATTTACAGACTACAGGTTTTCTTTTACACCTGTTTTCCACATATAATGTTCTTCGTGGTAATCTAGAGTCAATCCAACCACCGAAGCAAGAGGTCCAAGTTGTGTTGCATGTCGCACCGTCTTTGCACACTTTGAGCTGTTGATAGTGATCCGTGTTTAATAAGCCAGCAAGTGCAGGCCCACGTCAGAGGAGTCAAGACCACAGCCTCAGTGGGTGGATCGAGTTTGAGTTTCCTCTGCTAAATATCCATTCGTAAGAAATAAGACCAATAAATAGTTTTTTTTTTCGACACAGTAAGAGTCTCCCCTCCAGCTTTTCGTCTTTAATGATATGCAACAGCGTCCAGAGACCATGCAAAGGCTGGTAGAAAGTCTCGATATAAGCAGATTAAAAGATAGTCATGGCAGAATCTCTCAGGTTCTCCTCTCTCATCAACAAACGCAAGACCAACATGGTTTTCTAGCAGTCCATCTATCAGTACTTGATCTTGGTTTTTCATATTAACATACAAATGGCCATTTACTAACACACCAGAGAAAAAAAGGAAACAATGACTGAAGTTGGAAATAGAAAAAAAAACAGATAAGTTTTTGTTCCATAAAAATTTAACACCGGGCACTTTACAGAGGTCCATTTTTTTCGGTCTTTCCATTGTTGTTCTCTCTTCCAAGTCCTCGTTTGAATGTGCCTAGAGCTACAGAACAGCACACAGTCCCACTGGAAAAAACAAAGCCCAGACGTCCCAAGGCTCTCCCAGAGTCTCTCTCTTTCTCTCCTCCTCTCCTGTCCTTTGCCTCTTCTCAACCCTCTCTCGCCTTCTCTACTCTCCTGTGCCGTGTTATGTGTGAGGAGCACTGCCGGAGGGCGATGGTGGAGTGGGTGGTTACAGGGTGAAGTAGCTCTTCTCTCTACTGTAGTCTTGACCAGTACTGAGACATGTCAGGCTCGCTCCCTGGGACTTGGACAGGGACAGACACTCCAGGAGAGATGAGTCCTGCAGAGACAAGAAGAGAAAGACATCAGTAAAAAAAAAAAGGGGGAAAAAGAAAGAAAAGCAAAAGCCCCAGAAGTCAACATGCTAAATTAGATGAGTGGATGCACCATGCACAGTTAGTTTGACAGCTAACACTGGTTAGCCTTATAGGACAGAACATTGTGCTTTAAACGCCTGCAATAGGTAGGCGAGCAGTGGGGCTGCAAGTGAGTCACAATGCTCTGCACATGGTTGCACAGTAAAAGGCTCACAAGCTCGATAAATTGAGGCTTTGGCAATGGCATTTAAACAGAGAGAGTACAACAGCAAATGAATCAAATTAATTAGCAATTTAGCACAGAGGAAATGTGGTTATGCATGATTAACTCTTCATGACTATAACCGGTATATATGGCTCTCAGTAACAGCATCCTAATGGGGTGGAACTAAACTATGGGCTGAAGTAGTGGGATTGACATGATGGCGTATAGAGCAGCGATGAAAATGAGCGTCGTTCATGCAACAGCAGAAAGGAAAATGATATGGGATGTAAAGATATTGATCGGCACACAGTTTAAAAACCAGGAAGTTTCCCAAATAGGCGGAAGAAAGGAAAAAGTAAAGTTGAAGCAACAGATTATGAATCAACGATGGCTATGGTAGTACCCCCAAAGTTACAGCAAAGGTGGCAGATGTTTCAAAAGAGTGCACTGTTTTGTTAGGATTAATTCCCAAGCATGTTGGTAAAACAATGAACTTTCTGCCTACCTGTTGAGGTGGTACCAGAAGTGGTCATTGATTGGCTGTTCATATGTGCCTGCATATGAGGGGGCGTGTATGTGTCGTAGCTCCGCCCGTTCACAGGCGGACTGGTAGGCAGCATGCAGGAATAAGAGGAGGTCTGGCTGGGCTATAGATGGGGAGAGAATGTTACATTAGCTTAGCCAACCATGTAGTCTGTCATACTGTAAGCTCTCAAAGGCAGAAGTGTCCTGATTTAATTTTATTTATCATTTTAGTTCCCTGAGAAAGCTATCCTTTACTTAAACTTTTTTTTTTTGTTTGGTTGGTTAAATTTGTTTCTTAAATTACTCATGGTGTGTTTGATTCCACTCTTACAATCAAATCAATCATCATAAACTATTAAGCTACATTTAAACAAAAAAAGAAAGTATATCTTTAAACATTACTGACTGCTGAGCATTATGGTCCTTTACTTACTTGCATAGGTAGATTGTTTGCCATGGTGAAGCTGGGCATGGGGGGCAGCGCACTGTAGGTGTTTGTGAGTGCAGAGTCAGGTCTACCCAGCATTGACCCCGAGGTGAAAGACACTGTGGAATGAAGATGAAAATGTGGTTAAAAGCCGCTGAAATGGCACACAGTCTTCCTCCACCCCTCCACCCCCACCCGTGGTGTGAGAGGTCGTCTCGTTAACGTTAAGTAGTGCGTGCGTGAGGTGACGCCTTTACCTGACAGGCTGATAGGCCCGGGCAGATACTGTACAGTGTGTGTTCTCAGGTGATTGACTTGTGAGCTTGGGCTCTGTCGGTGTGCCCTCCTGCCTGATTCGGTAATTACGCAGATAGTCAGCTGAGAAGTTTTGCTCAATCATCCATCAAAAAAGGAAACCACCGGTGCTTCTTCATGTGAACTAGAGCGCACAGCCATCGAGGCCTCTTTTATATGAATCCGCAGGCTGTGTCACATTAATAATATTTAATATGTCACATGGGTTCTGTCTGACTTCGTTTGGACGTGTTGTTACCTATTTTGGCAATGCAATGTGCATGACTAGTGTAGCGAATGTGTGATTGCGCATCATTTGTGTAACACAATATCTGGCAAATGCTACTTTATTATCTTATTTTAATATTATTCTAAGGGGGTTGGGGGTGGGGGGTATGCTGTGAGTATTGCCAAAGCCGTGGTGGGACCTACCCGGTGTAGTGGGCTGAGGGATGGCCTGGTAGACGCTGGTGCTAAAGCTGCTGCTGATGGGAATGTGACTAGAGGAGTTGTTGGCCTGCCGGCGCTGGTTCCGCAGCTTTTCCTCTCGCCTCCACTTTGCTCTTCTATTTGAGAACCATACCTGCAAACAGAAGCTCCTTCTTAGTTTTTTTTTTTTTTTTTTTTTTTTTTTTTCTTACAGCAATTTTGTTCCTTGTCATTTAAAAAAAAAACTCTTCACCGCTCTGGTCACTCACTTGTATTCTTGCTTCAGGCAGGTCGATTTTCGCTGCTAGTCTCTCCCGTGCGAAAACATCTGGATAGTGAGTTCTTTCAAATTCTGTAGTGCAAAAAAAATAAAATAAAAAAGTGTCAGTAAATAAGTAATAAATTAGGTTGATGGTGATACATTTTTTGCAGGGCTTTCAGTTAAATAAGTGTGTGTCAAAGGCCCTTAATCCAGTTAATCCAATACATATAGAGCCAGGTGCCATGACTTTTAGGTCTGTCATTTGTTTAATAGAATTACTTATTTAGTTTATTTTCTGTTAGATTCACATTCGATCATGTGGACGGTGTGTATTTTAATTAACAACAATTACAATAACATCATTTTGTAAAAGAAACAAATTCAATATGACGGATATAAAGTCTACTGGACCTTTTTCCAGAGCTTCAATTTGCTCCTGTGTGAAGGACGTGCGATTTCTCTGTAGTTTCCTCTTGAGCTGCAGTCTCATCTGTGTCTCCTCTGAATCCTCTCCGTTCGAGCTGATGGAGTTTGTGTTTTCTCCTGCACCGTCTTGTGGTTGGCAGCCGTCTGCAAAAATATATATATATATATAATGAAAATATACATTCAATTAAGCTAATTGAATAATTAATTCTCGGGTCTGGTGTTGTATCTGCCTACAGCTAATTGTACAGACCGCTGTGCAACATCATTAATTAAAGCCCCTATCATGGTTGATTTAATTCAAAATCAGAGGAATGATTGCAATTTCTTTATTAACTTATTTATGTTTCCGGATTAGAGACTGCATGAAAAGAGACAATATGAAAAATAAAAGAAAATAAAGGCTTCACAGTTAAACTGTTTATAAAATATTGTGGGAAAAACATGCTGTCGAGGGAAAAGGCTCCGCCGTACTTATCGCTTCCCAACAATGGCGTGTGTTCTCAAAAGGTTAAGAGAAATGTGACAAGATGTGGCGAGCCCTCCTTTCAGAGCCTATGAAATGTATTAAAACCCCAAACTCTCTAGCCCCCTTCTTTTTTTTTTTTTTTAGGGCAGAGCAATGCCTCAATGGTCGTTCCCATATGGGCGTTGGTATAGCCATTGAGGTGACCACCAACTTTTGAATAGGAGAAGACGCTTTTCAGAATGATACAATGCCTTCAGGAGTAAGGGAAACCATTAAACTATGGACACAGCCAGGGACGAGCAGTGAGCCCTCGGTGGGTGTAATATATGGGAGGGGGGCTATTGGAGGACATGACAAAAGGATCCTCTCTCTCTGGAGGCGCACAAGGCTATAGTACTTTGGCATTGTGCGCACGAGGATCCCAGTCAACAGAGCTTTGAGTCCAGTGTGTTAACCCTTATCCACTACCATCATTAATCACGTCCCCCGGCCAGCTACCCGCCAGTCAGGATTTCTGTCTTCAATTGGAAACAAATGAGTGAGGAGAGAGCATGCAACCCCCTGAACAACCAAAATAAGGCCAATCTATTCACTGCCCCTTCAGTTGCAGGGCGAGGCTTATCGACTAATGTCTGTCTTGTTGTTGGACATCATTATCACACCGAGAAGTTAATGCGAAATTAAGCAGGGGGTTGCGTTGATAGAGGGTGGTTTCATGTAATATCTCACTGGTGACTGTGTGGAGGGGTTGGACTCATGAATCGGCATTTCAGCTTTTTGTATGCAGATTTAGTTTATGTTTGTAACCGGATTGGCATAGTTTTAGTGAGGGGGGGTGCCTTGCTCAAGGGCAAGAGGTTGTTGCAAAAAGGGATAGAACAGGTGCAGGATGGCCTACATGGCTATGTGTGAACGAGGCTACCGTGCACCCTAAAAAGGGCAAACGAGTGCACGCACACCCACGAATGTGAGTGTGCAAACTTTAATTTAGTCAAACTGAAGTTAAAGTGTGAAGTGAAGTGCTGCATTAGTTCGCATGCCTGTGTGCAGGCCTGAAAACATATTTAGTGTGTCTAAATAGAAAAGTCTTGGTTCACTGGAGGAAACCTGACGAACATGTTTCTTGACAATTTCCCCTGCTGCAAAATAGACAAAAGTATTCTTCTAGGCCAATAGTTTGTATCCACGCTATTTGTTTCTTCACTCTGGATAATCCATAAAAAGGAGTGAATGTGCAGCTATTATCCGTCTGCCAGACCCACTGACGCTAGGATGGGATTTGTTTTCTTTATAAAAGCGCTGGGAAATAAACTCATTCTTTAGTATCACGATGTCTCAGCCAGTGAGGCGGAAAAGCAGCAAAAAAAGAGATACCGAACCAATTGCGGCACCTTTCAGCTGCTGAGACCGGATCAAAACACTCTTGAGAAACCGCTTAGAACTGAAAGAGAAAGTGAGAGACTAAATCCTATAGACGGGATTTAGAGCCATATAGCCAGCGAGCGAGAATGAGAAAGAGATAAAAGACAAAATCGGTGAGGAGTTTTATTCGTTCCTCTTTGGATAGAGTTGTCTTCTTTTGGGGCCCTGTCACTCTCCATGTAGCTATTATATCTGCTTACTCGGCTGTCGGATGGAAAACATATTTTCGTTCCCTTGAGACAACTCCTTTACTTAAATACTTGAATTAGAAACACAATAAACAAAGAACTAATTATAACCTATTATCCTCATTATTATTATTATTATTATTATTATTATTATTTCTTGTCTTATACGAATTCATATCATAATAAATATAATCCTATGTAACAGCAATTATTAAATATGATCTTTATCATGAATCAATAATAATCTGATGTTTTATGATAGACTGTACCAACGTCCAAATTAAAGTACCTACCAAAATAAAATTGAAAAAATAAACAAAAGGTGGTTATATATCATGTAACATTATTACACATAATTTATAATAAAAACAATAAGTTATTAATATTCCAAAATTAAGTTAATCATTTTAGCTTTTAATATGATCGTTTCCGCTTTGCTGCTTGTTGATAACAGCCCCACGTGTCCAAATGGTCATCAAACAAATGCAAATTATTATTTGCTACTTGACTGAATTCCAGCACTTGCGTTTCCCCCTGTCTGGCGCATATAAATCAGACACAATGCTTCGCACTAATACTTGTCCAATGAATGGATACTTAGGAAGCAAAGCAAACGTTAAACGAAACCAAAACGGTGGCATTTCTTATGAGAGAAATGATACCTGAGATCTGCTCAGTATTTGGCCTGCAGCAGGCCGACAAAGAGCAACCTTCTGAAGTGGAATATTTCCACAGCAGCCTTCCCATCTCCACACTCCTGCATGTTGCCATAATGAGAGACAAAGCCCTCTCTAATGAGCAATTACACGTAGTGCGGACCGTTCCCATAACCAATCATTGCGTGTGAAGGAAAACATTCCTTTGTACTAATATCCCCGCGCACAGCTCCCCGGCTCTGCCTCCCCATCAGGAGGGAAGGAAAATGCAGGCTGTTGGATGGACACCTCTGCTGAAAGGACAAGCCGCTGTCACGCACATCCATGTCTGGGACAGTGGAGGCATTCAGACTGCATGCATGGCCCATGGCTTCCTCTAATCGACTAGTCTTAATTGGGGGTCTTGTTCAGGGCATCAAAGCATGTCAATACAATACCTTCCTGCAAACCTCCTGTCCTATGAGCCTTTCTTACAAGAGCACTGGAATAGTGAGCTGTAAAACTATTCAAATGCAAACAGGACAATTTATGGTGACCTCTGTGGAGTTCACAGTAATGCACCTAACAGACTATATGTAAGGCAAATCATTTTTTTTTTTTTTTTGTCGCCCAGCCTTAGAAGCCAAAGCAGACCGAGACCCGCCTGGTTGTGTCCTTCTTCGATACAACGTTACAGCCGTGCGTGCGTCAAGGTGTCTTTATTGCCACTGTGTGATAATGAGGCTCACCTTGGTTGGGCTGCCCTGGCACTGATGTTCCGGGGTACCAGCCGGGCCGGGTCCCCCAAGTTCCTGTCTGACCGTTGAGCATTCTCAGCTTGTCATACATGCCATCTGCGCCCATCTGTTGCTTTTCACTAGCCAGGTTGCGGAGGACTCTGTTTATCGATGACACCTGAATGACAAATTACATATGATGAAAGTAAAGATTAGGATCAGATGGAGCGCCGTATCGGGCACAAAGTTGGCACACACACACCACACACCACACACCACACACACACACACACACACACACACACACACACACACACACACACCTTATAGTCTAAATAAATGTGTACAGGAAGATGTCCCTGCAATGCGCACACATGGACATTGCGCTCCCTCTAATTGACTGTATTTTTGGGTGATCACATATGCAGTAATGCGTGCCCCCCTCCCACACTTTGAAACGCAGTGTATTTAATAAGACTGAATGGTTGGTTGCCCATCTCCTTTTCCTCCACTGCATGAGAAAAAAAAGTCATTTCATATGGCAAATTAAATCATGCACATAACTTACAGTCAGTACACTTACACTGGGTATATTGTCGTTGGTGCAGATCCCCTCCGACAGAAGTCTGTCACGGATCTCCCACGCAAAGATAGACGGACACTCCCGCTTGTACTGCGCGATTTTCGCGACCACCTCTGGAGTGGCGACCCTGGGCTTGCTGCCGCCTATTGCTCTCGGTCTTATGGAGCCAGTTTCATAATATCTGCCCAGGATCTTGCTCACACAGCCGTTGGATACCTGGATAGAAAACAAAAGACACAATTCACATACATTATTTACGACTAATAACGGAATTTCTAAGATGGCGTCAAATAATTATCACCTTTTCACTGTCCAGCACTTGGACTTCATCATGGGTCTATAAACACAAAAAATATGCCTTGAATGGTATATTAGGCACTTCTTACAATAGATCTGTTCTTTATAAGAGCAGGCAGATTATTGTCCTTTTTGTCAGCCGTATTACATTTCCAGTAAACGGAATGATGTAACTAGTAAAAAATAATTTACTGACTCAGAAACAATCATAAAATGCAACATTTAAACTACAGGAAACATGGATGCAGTGGTAACAGCATACCGTTATGTCGTCTTTTATTTTCTTAATTCTATTATCTTTAAAAAGCAGTTTGTATCCACTGAAAACAAAGTCTGTATAAACCTGTTTTCTGTTTAAAAAGGAGTGTGGTTGTCACCTGCAGTATCCTGGAGATGTCGCAGGGTCGAGCACCACTGTGAGCAAGTTCAACTATTTTCTGCCTGGTGGAATCCGGCAGCGGTCTACCATTAACAAACACACCACCAAGCTGGTTTACGCCACTGTGACCTACATGGAGACAAAAGCATCGCAGTCATCACACGGTATTATAACTCCAATTAAAACATATGTGATAAAGCAAATGATTGTCATTGAATGGTGAGGAAAATGGAAGAAGCGCTCAGGATAACCGAGTTAAATATGAAACATAAAGTACAGAAGGTTTATTACACTTGAAAATAAATAAATTAACTGTCATGTGCTTGTAAAAAAAGTGTTTTAAATCGAAATGCACTGATAAAACAATAGTTTGAAGAAGTTGTTACACCGCTCAGTTACATTCCAAACATTGCGCAGTTATTCAGTAACACATGCAGAACATGGATTAAACGACAACAGCTTCACATAAACTGAACCAAAAAGATCTCAATATGGGTTTTTTTTCAAATAATAACTGAACACATCAGTCGGTCTTTTGCCCCGAGGAAACTCAACCAACCTTTTATCAAACCGGGAAAGTTCGGTAATAAAACATTCGCACCGTTATCCATCCCCTCATGTACAGCTGCGCATCCCCAACAACCAGCACCTTACTCATGAACTAGCCTCAAAATAACAACCAGCAGCAGCGACAATCACAGAAAACACTATAGCTGAAATAATGTGTTCAATTAGCTTCCATTCAAAAGGCGTCGCTTTTTTGGAAAGTGACGTTAAAATCGACAACGATAGTCCTTCAAAACACAATAATTACGCGCCAGTAAGACAGGCACCACACAGGACACCAGCTCTTAAAACAACACATTTTATGATTGGCTATTGTCTAAAAAAAAAAAAAAATTGCTTTTTTAGCTAAATAATCCTTAAATTGTTCTATAGCATCTCTCTAAAGCACAGAATAAGCCCGCAAACCTGAAGCCAAATGGGAGAGCTGACTCCCCGGAGTGCCTGAGCTGCTCTCTGTTTCTCCGCTCCCTTCCCCTGCGCTGCCGCCCGGTACATTGACTCCGGGAGCAGAGGCTCCTTAGCAATAAATAAGCTCCAAATATAGAAGAGGGGGAAAATATGATGAGCCTGCCTGACATTTGTCTTTAAAATAAAGCTAGCTGCACGTCAAGTTTGAGCTTAATTTCTGGAAATAGGCGGAAGTCGCCTCGGATCATGCATGGGAGGCTAATTGAAAAGATCAGTTGGAGCACTTGTGGCAGGCATGTCACTTTATGACACCGCTCTGCTTTTGAAAATCGCATCGTCACGACAAATAGTAGCATGATAAAACGACCCTTTCTGTCTGCATTTGGATATCACTCAGACAAAATTGGACGCTACTCGTTTACCCTCCGAGGGAGACTTCGTTTTAAGGTGGCCAGGGGCTACGCGCGGTCACACAAACGAGGGCGCGCCTGGATTCTTAACATATTAAAAGTGACATGCAGTTTTTTTTCCCCCCTCTTGTTTGTATTTGACAACAAATGCTCACAGCCACTGCAGTCCTGTTGTGCGCAATCGGTAGGCGTCTTTGCACTGAAATATGTCACAGTACCCTGCTTTAAACTGCACACTTTTTTTATATAAATTATCAAATGGGGCCTTTTTGTATAGATGAGTGAAAATAAACCTGTTTAACTGGGTAACATATCCCCTTTTGGCCGCCATGTGTAATAATCTTCCAGCGTGGATCTGATTGATAGTAAACCCATTATCATCCCTCCTGCTCTTTGGTAATTCCAGGATTAAGTGGAATTAATAGACTTCTTACGCTGAAATTGGCCTGCCCGCATTAAGCAGCCCTGCTCTGCGGGTTCTCCAAAGGCCGCTCCATCACCTCTGATTTATAACCATCACATAAATCCTCCGGATCGATAAAACCGTCAGATAAGGACATCACATAAAAATCAAAACTCTCCTAAGGTTAAGTCTTAATCATGGCACAATTCCCTCAAGTGCCCAGAGTCGATCTCGCCCGCTGGCGCTGATTATGCGCCTTGTATTCTATTGCAAGTCGACTAATAGGAAAACATATGGTGTCAATTTGGACGCTCCCCACCATATACACCCAGGAGTTATTAGCACAAAAGCCACCGAGGCCGTCGCGACCTTTAGACAACCCAAAGGGCCGGGCCCAATGATATCTCCTCGGCAATTCGCACCAGACATCACACGCCAAGCCAGGGGAGCATCCCATTATCATCAATCCGCAGCAAAGCAGGAGCACTGGGTATTGTACACAGCTTTGATAAGGCCCCCATCATCTCTATAATGGACAAGCGACAAATCACAGCGCTGCGGCCTATTAAATAAAAGTCTGCTGCCACCAGTTTGTGAAAGTATTTTTTGCATTGTTTTCATCACGGGGTCACTTTTTCTGCGTGCTTTTTTCTTCTGAATCACACACACAAAAAACACCCAGCTCGTCACGTGGAACCAACATTGGATTCAAACATATTTGAACTAAATGCGCACAGGTTACAGCACAGACACGTCATCGAGGTATATGGAGAATAATATAATAAAATTATTCCACACA
Source organism: Dicentrarchus labrax (assembly GCF_905237075.1). NCBI lineage: Eukaryota > Metazoa > Chordata > Actinopteri > Moronidae > Dicentrarchus > Dicentrarchus labrax. The sequence continues at coordinate 20,183,286 of NW_026136719.1, read as the reverse complement.
CCTTCATCACAGATGTCATACACCTCTTGTCCAGCAGCAAGAGAGAAAATGTTTCATGTTTATCCTTTTTTGTTTTAAACACACACACACACACACACCAGGTATAAAAACAAAATATTCAACTCAGGGGCCACTTTAAACACAGAGGCCTATAAGCAACTTCATCTACCGTGTTTTTTTGATTGGCACCCACGACAATATGGTTACAGTGAGGCCTGCGGTTATAATATGAGCATTTTCTTTCTAGTTCATGCAGTCTGTCCGTGAAGAATATGGACTAATCTACATAAGACATTATTGCTATTCCTCATGTTTCATGCAGGGCTCTTCTCTACGCAGCTAATCTTGTATGCAGCCTGGCAGCCAGCTCTAACGCTAATGCAGACGGCTGTGCAATTATTTAATACCAACTCAAGCAGAAACAAAAATCTCCCTCTCAACCCAACCCCCTCTATTCTCCCTCGCTCTCTGTCTCTCTCTCCCTCTCTCCCTCTCTCTCTCTCTCTCTCTCTCTCTCTCTCTCTCTGGAGCAGGACGACGTGTGATTAACTTGTTCAATAATAACTTGTCCACCTATCATTGCAAAAAAAATATAAATATATAAATTAACAGCAATAAAACGGCCATCAAATAACTGAGAATATTTCTCCCCTGCACCTCAAAGTCATGCAAATTTGTGTCTGCACATACATTTCTGTTTTTTTCTTTTTTTTTCTTCCCCTCCTTTAAAGTGTTTTTTAAAGTTATTGCGCTATAACAACCAGTGCATAATGTCAGTGGGTGTTGCATCCATGCAACCACATTAAAAACTCCCGGTTGTAATAGAAATGTTTCAAAAACAAAAATATATATATACATAAAAATCAACTTACTGTTCTGCATCATTGAGGCTACGCCAGACTCCCACGTGGCTTGGTTGTGGTATTCTAAGCGTCACAAGGAAAAAACAAAGCTGGTCAACATCACATCATAAACATGGCGTGTACACATCTTTTTTTTAAATATGTATATATAAATATATATATATACTGTCAAATTGCTTGCAACAATTTTATTTTAAATATTAAAATAAAAGTTTCTGATCTCATCGTTCGATTAGAATATTTGCGGATCTTTGTGCTTAAACATTATTGAAGCATAATGAATTTCACATCCTCAGTGTATGTATGTATTTTAATTAAACTTGCCTGGAAACAGAGTTGACTGTCCACTCTATAACAATTTAGTCAATCATCTGCCGTTTTCACTACTTAATGTCTCCCTATAGGACAAAGCAAAACAACACATTAGCACAGCCACAGCTATACTGGTGCACTTTAAAACTACTGTATCTTCATTTGTGCCCTACATTTACATTTAACCTCAATGTCGCTGCCTGGTAAATACATCAAAATTGACGCGGGACAAGATTATTTGAACATCTCTGTTAGGCCCTGTCAAAATAAATTCAAACAAACAGCCTTGTAGTGATACTGGGCCTGTAACTCTTTCACAACACCATTTCTTTTCGTGGCTTTTTGGTCCTGCTGTTTTGTCTCTTTTTTTCTTTCTTTCTTTTTTGTTCACATAAAGCAATCAGTCCTCATCGTCTCAGCAAGTTTTTTTTTATTTTTTTTACTCGATATCCCTCCTCTATCGTGGAAATTGTACAGTGACACACGTTGTCTACCTCGCCTCACTGCTCTGCAAAAGTCCAGACCAGGAGGGGGTACAAAGCTGGTGTACAAAGCCTGCTGGACTCCAACAATGCACCCCCTTTTCTGCCTCCGTATACCTCAAACCCGGGGCGAAAACTCGGCCTCCGCGACCAGAAACACACAGCTTCCCCACTAAACACACCAACAAGTTCAGATTAATACAAAGAGCCGGAGGCATGCATCCACCCCCTCCGGGACCATTCATACACACACACACACACACACACACTCTCTCTCTCTCTCTCTCTCTCTCTCTCTCTACACACACACACACACACACACACACACACACACACACACACACACACACACACACACACACGACCGTGACCCCGGTGCCGCTACTGGTGAATGTGGGGTTTTGTTTGTCCTGCTTTTATAGAAAAAAAAATTTAAAAAGTAATTTCTTGTTCTAAATATTTGGTGGTTATTTTGTGCTGCTGGTGCGGGTTGTAAAGCGGGTTGAAAGACACAACAGCGCAGTAGGGCGCTCAATTGGAAAAGACAAATGCATTAAAGAAGCTATTGACTGGAGGGGACAGATAAAAAGGGGGCCAGGGAGGGAGAAGTCTGAAGTTTTCTCCCTCCATGCAAAGTTGTGTTGTGTGCAGAGCAAAATGGCCTAATAACGTCGTCTAACAGGCTGTGTTTAGTCCGAGGCTGGTTTGTGAGACGCGCAGGCCGCCATTGCATTTAGAGTGTAGCTTTCTTTCATGTTTAACAAATGGGCATTAATCAAATTCAGATTCCATCACACTGGCCACATAGCCTGAGATAGCCGTTTAGCATAACATAAAATTACCAAAACAACCACTGCCTAATTCGGATATTATTATTAGTATTGGTCTAATGTCATGATGTTAAAGTATAATATAAATAATTATAAATAAAAACACCCTGGTCAGCCTGGAAATGCACTGCAGTCAGTAGCTTTTAGCCTCGCAAGTTCCAAGTGGTTAATCATTTATTTAAGGTCGAAAGCTCAAACGTTGTTGTTCCTGAGGTTAACTACGATCTAATCTGCATTTCTTTTCCTTTAGTAATCCATAACAACAATGTCTTTAATTCAACATGCTTATTCTGACCGCTGGATCCTGCGCTCTCAACATTCATATGCAGAAGGAGTCCATGTAGGCCTGGACCACAATGGCCCCGGTGCAAGTTGCAACCTAACAGAGAATATATAATATATAGCCTACACAAGGGTTATTTTAAAAAATGTGTTGCATATTGCAGAATGCATTTAGTGAATTGGTTGGTAGCATGCATGTAGCCAGCAACTTTAATCTAAACTCAGAGGATCAACAATTTTAGTGGATATTAACATAATAAACCATAGGCCCGGTGAGGTTTTGCTACCAGTCTGTTTTAATTGTATTCCATTTTTTACAATGAATTATTCCGGATTTATTTTAACAATTACAAAAGAAAATACACAATTACAATAAAGCATTGCATCTATTTTATTTTATTAATTCGCCTAATAGTTTTGACACAATAGTTCAAAAGCAGCAGCTGTTTGTGTGCATATTTTCTGTTTTATGAAATCATTAAAGTCATTTGTAACATTATTTGCTATGAATAGGCTGACAGGCCTGTCAACATATATGTCTGACTATTTTAAAATACTACAACTGCTAAAAAGGAAAAGAAGTTTAAGTCGCTGTCATTAAGGGCAGCTTAGAAAAAAAGGGGGAAAGTTGTATTTTCTCTGACACACAAACACGATAAAAAGAAAAACGGGCCTCCTCCCCAAGTGCTTCCATGGAGCTTCTTTTTTTTTTTTTTTTTTTTTGAGAAGGCGCTTGGGTGACTCGCCTGCATGAATCAATCTGACACCTTTCCTCAACGGGTCATTGCGCCCCATTCTCCACGATGATCACTGTCCTGGCCCAACGTGACTTTTTACTCTTTACTGTCATAAATAAGCGGTAAGCTATCCGTAGGCCTAAACACAGCAACAAAATCGAGCAGATAAAACAGACAGAAGAGACGCTAAAGGCTGTTCGCACTTTTGAGGGAGTCCAGTCAGAAGACAGGCTGCACAGTCCAAACGAGAAAACACCCACAACCTCACCACTGAACCTCAACCTACAGCCGACAATAAATGACCTATAATAATAATAATAATAATAACAATAATAATAATAATAATAACAATAATATATAATAATAACATTAATAATAGAATAATACACAATAATAACAACACATTAGAATAATAATTCAGTAATTTAACAGCACAGACAAACTTTTAGTCAAGATCTCACCTTTTTGGGGCATCCTGCGTCGTTGTCAAAGTCCTTGGCAAACTACAGGCTACAGCCTAGTTCTCCACACCACAGAAAGAGAAAAAAAAAAGCCGACCAGGATCAGTCTCTCTCGGGAAGTTTAGAAGAGGAAAAATTAGTTTCCAGTGGTCTTCGGCGGAGACGGAGGGGATATCCCTGCGAAGTGGACAGAGATTGACAGTGAACTCAGATGTCAGGACGCACGGAGTTTGGCGAGGATGTGCGCTGGCGTGTGAGAGAGCGAATGAGAGAGTCGGAAAGAGAGAGAGTGGGGAAGAGAAAAGAGAGCGAGAGGGGGAGGGAGGGAGGGGAGGGAGGGAGAGTAGTGGTGGTAGTGGTAGAAGGAGGTGGGGGCAAGAGAATGAACACACCTATGCTGATTGGTGATGGAACAAGTGTATTAATGTATGTGTTCCTGGTCTGCTGTGCGCGCCTCGCCTCTCCTCGCTTCGCCTCCCTCCGCCGCTCTTCACTGGCCCATTAGCGCGACCCGACCTCTGTCATCATCCCCCATATAAACACTTCCCCCTGCACCACAGCCAAAGCGGGAAACGGGGCCGAGCCACAGCGAGAGACAGAGAGAGAGACAGAGAGAGAGAGAGGGGGGGGGGGGGAGTCTCGTCTTCCCAACCCACTAATCAGCCCACGCATGCAAATACCCTGCGCTCACTTGCTGAATATTGCCCTATTGCAAAGCAACTGCCTCGGAATTGCCCATTGGACGGAAAGCTCTATTCTTCCAGGCTGAATTGGGTCCGCGCAGGGAATCTCAGGCATGCTCAGCTCCAACCTGAGGCTAACTAGTGCCGCAAGGGGGGACGGGGAAACTAGCAGTGGAGCAGCGCGCACGTGAATGTGGGAGCTCATAACAGAAAATGAAAATCACAAAGAGCTGCAGCCTTTTCACGAAGCAGCCGACGCTCTCCATTTGCGATTAACGTTATAGAAACGTAATTGCGCCCGTTATGCTGAAAAGTTTGGGAACATGTTGCAAAAATGTCACTTTTGTTGTTTGTTTGTTTGTTTGTTTGTTTGTGGTTCTGCATCCACGTGTCAAATGTAGACCTGCAGGCGGAGATCATCACTGACAGATGATCATTTTCACAAAACACAATATGTTCAAATAGCTTTTTCTCTTTATGAATTTAAAGGATTTAAATGAGCTTTACACATGAATTAGCTCCATATTGTTCCAAAATAAACAAATTAAACATCTTTAAGAAGAGACATCTGATGCTGCGTGGAAAGTAGCTGCAGCTGAGTTTGGAAAAAGTTGGGGGTTTATTTGATAAAAAGCACCAAATGGGAGAATATTTACGTTGAAAATCTGCATTTGAAAATGGCACGACCCTCCCTCACTAAAAAAAAACAATCAGAAAAATGCCCACCACGTGCTTTTGTTGATTCTTTTGGGTATCACCTTCCCATGGCCCTTACCCCCCTCCTGTCAGTAAAGAACGCCATACGTGAAAGAGCGCAGCCTTTAGGCAAGCTCCAGCGCTTTTTATGGACACATTTGCGAGGCAAGGCGACGTCACTCCTGCGACCTGACAGCAAATAGCACGCGTAAATAAAGTAAAGCAAATGACTATGTAGCCATGGCCACACGCTTCCCCAAACTGCGCTGGTTGAATGACTGGCTATTAACGCACACCTCAGCGCACCCAAAAGCAACCCCTCTGCGCCCGTGTTTGAGCATACACCCGGAGCTGTGGGCAGCACCAGTCTCAGCACTGAGGGAGCCCCGTCGCTTACTCCAAAAGGAGGAGAACCGAAGGGGAGAGAATGAGGGGTTGTATGGATGTGGAAGCCAAACTAAAGCAGAAAAGGGGGTGCATGAAAGGGCAAAGAGAGGGGGAGAGAGAGAGAGAGAGAGAGAGAGAGAGAGAGAGAGAGAGAGAGAGAGGAGAGGGGATAGGCATAAGCAGGGGGAGGGGAGAGAAATTGTTTTTTTGTTTTGTTTTTTTCATGGGAGACCATGAAATGAAGTCATGGAGGCCTACACTTGACTTTCTTTGACATGTGAAAAAGTAGGAGAAGTCAGAGCTCATCAATAAAACACTTCGGAGGTGAAAGAGGGCTCCCTAACAACCATCGCATTCCTGACTATGGGTTCAATGAGTAGACAAACGACGCTGCCAGAGAGAGAGAGAGAGAGGTTGAGAGGAAGAGGGAGAGGGAGGGAGAGGGAGAGGGAGGGTGAGGGTGAGGGTGAGGGGAGGGGGGGGGCGGTGTGGAGCTGCCCGGCTTGAATGGGGCCCTCAGTGGGCCGGCGAGATAATGAGCTGAGAGGACCGGCTCAAACTGTCACCGAGGGTCCCGCGGTGAGGAACAACACTTTGGCCAATACTCCTTCATCAAACAACCCGTAAACTAAACGAGCACATTCATCTGTTTCTCCTTCCTGCATTGTTTCTACTCACTTAGACTGGTGGCTCAGCCTATAGGCCTACCGTGAATGGCCGCAGCTTATATCAGCTAAGGGAGGGAGTTGGGGGGGGGTTCCCAAACATTTTCACGTCAAGGACCCCCCTATTAGACATGCATTAGACCACAAACTCCCCACCCCGCCAGCACCCCCTGTCACCCCACCCAATTTGTGTTATGAGGGGAACCTCGTGTTGATTATGATTTACTGTAAAATAAAAAAAATGACTGCACGCTATGAAGGTGGAGTTTCAAACAATTATTCAGAATGAACTTTTGTTTTATTTCTGTTTCCTAGACGTTAATGGAGGGGAATTACTTTCTGGCCAATTTGAGAGAGTGTGCATGGGCCTGAATTAAAGTTAGAGACAGTGTGTAACACTTAAAAGTACAATAGAGCTAGGTCAAAGAGGAGTCTGAACTCCTCCAGTGTTTACCAACTATGCGTTCTCATGCCGGTCAGCCACAGTGAGGATGGTCTGTTGAGGCATCAACCAAACCCCAGCCGCAGAATTGTGCACTTAATCTTCTGATGTTGTCACATAAGCTGAGCTCAATTGTGCAACAAGATGCGGATAATCATGTGACACCTCGTCTAATCAAAATATTAAAATGTTTTGCAAATTACAAAAAAAAAAAAGATAGGGAAATCCCAACAGCCTCCAATCCTGTATTTTAAAGACTTATTTCTGGTGGTTATTTTAGCCTACCTTTGTAGTGCAAATGTTATTGCCACTCACTTGTCACAGACTGCAGCTGTCAAAAATTCACACCACTAACCTGCCCTCGCTGAAAGACAGATTCCCCGATGAGTGTGTCAAGTAGTTTTCTTTGGAAACAATACCTCCAGTAGGTTATTGATTTCTTTGGTTAAGCTGTAAATCCGCTCCAAGAGCTAATTCGTTGTCTCCACTCTCAGGAGATTTCAGTTTTTTTCTCACAACCTTCACTCGCATGCCAAGCAGGCCTCACGATTTATCAGCAAGAACATTTTGGGAGAAATATTTCATATTTCTTCTGTCTTATAAGGTACTCTCTGGATTACTGTGGAGGTCTGCAAAAAAGGAACGGGATAGGCTGATGTTGGGAAAGCAATTAGCCCAATTCGGATTAGCAGCAACTAATGCCAAAGGCCTTGAAAAGAAAGCCTAATCTGGTCGCTATTTTCCCCTGAGGCAATGTGGTATTTGTACCCATCTAGAAACTTTTAAATACAAAAAAAAAAAGAAAAAAGACAGAAAAAAAGAAAGAAAGAAAGAAAGAAAAAACAGAAGGGGGGGGAGCTGCAGTGAAAAACAGTGACATTGTTTTGGCCAGGGAAAGGGATGTAGTGCAGGGTAAACCCTCCTCATTTAGATAGCTCTTGTTTGGGATTACAGTTTACCCTTTACAGGCTGACACAAGTTTATATGAGATAAATTCATCATGAGTAAAACTGATGGAAATATTCCAATTAGTTTTGTTTTTCTGCAAACCCCGGTTCAATCTTTGTATTTGATGGTTTTATTGATAGCTGTTTGCCTTTGTGATTATCCCCCACTGGAGGTCATAGTTTACTCACCTTTTATGTATCAGGACATCTGGGGAGGTCTATTAGAAAATGTTACAATATTGTCACAAGATTGCATTCAGTAAATAAAAGGTGGCTGTGCGGAATTCATTCGGTTTCATGCCCATTTTAAAAAGGGAAATTGGAGAATTGATATATATCTTTTTTATAGGAAGACATACGTTTCTTATTCAAGATTGTTATATTTAGTTTCAGGACGGGCTGCATGCACGTTATAAATGCTGTTATTACCTCCCACATATCCCATCTCTATCTCAACTGACCACTGGCCTCACATTAATGCACCCGTTTTATGCACTATTGAAATATAAAAGAAATCCAATATTATAATAGTCTTGCATTGTATTCTTCTTATTATTATCAATTATTATTATTTCTTCTATTTATATTCTATTCTTCTATTTTTTATGTTGATGATAAGGATAATTATTAATTATTAGCTGGTATTTTTTTTACAGTCTTCTTTCCAATAATATAAACATTTGAGGTATAATATAATATAAAAAAATAAATGAGTACATTTTAAAATAAATTTTAAATTAACCTACAATTATTATTATTATTATTATTATTAACTGGTGTTGTTTATTTTGTAATCACAATGTTTAAATGTCGACTTGAGTTTGTGGGCTGCATTCTTGTTGGGATGACCTGTCATTCATCAAACAGCCTCGGATTGTCACATTTATCAAGAGATTCGTGAGGAAATCGCTGGTTTATTTGCATAAATTATTTGCACTTTTACAACGTGTAATTCTGTTTCCATCAACAATAATTAAACAATCACATGCTTGTTTGACTTGTGCTCGGATATTTCATTAATCTGCTATTTTCTAATGCGTGCTGCACATGGAGCGCGTCCCGGAACAGAGGATGTGTTAATGTCGACTTATTTCTCAGCACATAAGTATAAGGAAACCTAACTCCATCACGGCGTGGGGAAATCATTGTAGCTTTCTCAGGAGTACAAGGAGGAAATGTTTGCAGAAAGCATCACAAGCACAAATTATCTACTTTAGATTGGCTTTTTAAAAATGTTCCATCAAAATGAAGGTCTACGTGCCTTAAATGAATTTAAATTCTGTATTTGCAATTGAATTAGGCTGCACTATCCTCCGTCTCCTGGGAAGGATGGATAAATGCTGATGGATAAATACATTCATGCAATTAAATTGAACTAATTCAACTTCCATAGTGCACAGATCTTTGGAAGTTTGAGGGAGGACATGAAGAAGATCAAGTATTTCTTGTGTAGCCTACAGAAGGTGTAGCTACAGTCCACAGAAGCCCTCTCCTGGCAAAAGGCTGAAGGCTGGGATAAACACGGGGGCTAATGGTGTCACAGCGCTGCTCGGTAAGCGTGACAGAAAGAAACACTGGACCCAAACATACAAGAGACATCCAAAAGTCTGGCCCCCAAAGTTTGGAAATCAGATTGTATCTTTATCTTTTACGAGGGAAATTTAAAAAAATAAAATGGAAGCTCATCTCATTAGAGGTGGCACTTGAGAATATATATATTTAAAAATGACGCACACATCTAAAAAGGCCCAGATCCTTTTTATAGACCAGAATCAATGTGTTAACCCTCAGGGCGCACGTCATTTTCCTGCATGCTTAGTTGTGCTTGAAATTATGTGACACATTAATTTTTTGCAGTTTTGCAATCTAAACTTTTTTTTTTTATTTTTTTTTTTTTAAATCTTTAACTCGAAATTTTAGCCCCAAAAAATAAATAATATTAAGTCGCCTCTCCAAAAATCACAGGTGGATTGCAGCGCGATGAAGGAGCGCCTGTTTGGCTGAAATATTCCGCTGATGGACAGCAGCATTTCTATAGCGCTGATGGATAGAGTACAGCTGAGTAAATCCCATAAAGATTCAATTTACTGTACAGGTCGAAGCCTTTAATTCCCCCCCGGTGTAAAGCTCACAATAATAGGCGCTTTTTAAGGAGTGACGTGCGCTTAATTCCTCGGTGAAGATCGCTAATTACACACTGTATGTGTGCGTGATAGATGACAACAAAAACGAAGTCAGCTCGCCGTGTTCAACCGTGTGTGTGGGTGTACACCTCCTGTAGTCTACACAGAGCAACATGCAAGCGTTTAACTAATAATTGTACGTAACTTTGCCAATGCATCAGGCTTACAATCAATCTGCATGCAATCAATCAATCAATCGATCTCAAGTTTCTCCATTAAATTTTCTCTACACAGTCTGAAGTTTGGGGAGATCGGTGTAGATGTGCGCACTTTTGGGCTGTTTAAACATTCTCTAAAATTAGATTTTCCAGAGTATCGGGATTTTCCAGCATGTCTTTAAATATAAAAAAAAAGAAATCGTTTTAAAATAGTCCGTCCAAACTCACCGAATGAAAGGTAGCAGGCGCGTCTGAGCCGTATCCTGTGCGTATAAAGTTGCTTCTTCCCTCCCCGGATCTCTCCTCCGCGTCACAGTGACAGAAACTTATAGGTCCAGATTAAGATCTATCTACCTTTGGATCCGTCGTGGAGTTGAAATGTCAATGAGAGTGGGGAAAAAAATCTGCGGCTCTTACCAGCAACTTTCCCTTCAGCATCAGCCTCAAAGTTGGCAGTGATTGGCTGGAGCGACGGGTCGACGTCATACCTTGGACAGGACACAGAGCACAGAATGGGGAAGTGCACAAGGTACATGTGGAGCACACCGGCCTGTTAACTGTCCCAATGTGTGTGTGTGTGTGTGTGTGTGTGTGTGTGTGTGTGTGTGTGTGTGTGTGTGTGTGTGTGTGTGTGTGTGTGTGTGTGCTGTGCGCAGGGACTGACAGCTAACACCTCACAATGGAACCACGTCCTGTTTTATCGTTGTACTTTATTTTTTTTACTTCTTTTATTTTGTATTTAATCTTATTTTCATCTCATTTCTTTTTCCATTTTATTTCTTTTATTTTATTCCACACTCTGTCTCGGATTAAAGGATGGTTTCTCAAGAAATAAAACATGTTCCGAGTGTGTTTCCAGTGATTTTAAGAATAAAAGTCATACATAGAGATGGGCTCTCTGAGCTCATCCTGAAACTGAAAATAGTCTTAGCAGAATTTTCATTCTATGTAAACAACATGGACTTTTTTTTGCCAGCTTTGTCATATTGTTCATATAACTTTACCAAAACCAGTGGCCGCATTTTCCCCTTAACAGCAGCTGCGTTTAACAGTTAGCCCACTAAAGAGACAGGTGTAGACTGACTATAGGGTGTTGAGACATGATCAAGTACATAGTTGTTGCTGTTGTGTTCTTAAATCTGAGCATGCTCAGTGTGCAACAGGTGAGGACAAAACAGGTGCAGGCAAGTCCCATTCAATAGACCTATGAAAATGCCTCTCACTGTTCCTCGTGATGTATTTGAGCACGTTTCCAAAGCTCTGCCATTACAGCACTTCCCGGCACAGGATTAAAAACTGTAATCATAAACATGAATTGTGTTGTAAACAAAGCCACTCCTTTACCCCGCAGACGCTAGAAACGTTTTTATTTCTACAGCCCTATAAAGTTGTCATCCGCAGCTCGTAATGGGGCTTTAGCTTCCCTTTTACCAAGGCAGGCTAAAAGCCTCAAATCCTATTTCACAACCTCTGATGTTTGTGTCAATTTGAACAAGACTGGTGAGTAAATGGGCAACCGCGCCGCCGCTTGTCTCTCAGGAAGAGACCGGGGCAGCGCAGGTACGGGCCAGTCAGGACTGGCTGTGTTTGGGCCATTATTTGGAGGAACAGCCATTAAGAGGCCTTGATACTGTGCAACGCAGCAGGGTGCTCGACATGCGCGCTGGAAACCGCACGGCTTGGTCCCTGCTTATCAGGCTGTCAATAAAACGAGATGGGATACAGCGGTCGAGCCAGGTGCTCCCTTTCCCTTCCCACACAGCCCCGCTCTCCAGAAGCAGATCAGGCGTAAACGCAAATCTGTCCAGCCGGTTTTCCCTCTGCCGTCACCACGCTGCCGCACAACGCCACCCCCTCTCTGTGTCTCTCTCTCTCACTCTCTCTCTCTCTCTCTCTCTCTCACACACACACACACACACACACACACACACACGCACACTAAACTACGTTGTCAGTTGTGTCTCATTTTTCATATATATGGAAACTATTTGGCAACTCCAATACTATTTTTTTTTTTACTATTTGCCTGTATTTGCAAGTAACCGCCAAAATTCACTGCTAATACATATGCTAAGTTCAATATCTGATATTATTTACAGTTACATGTTGGTGTGGCTGTGTGGACAGGCCTGCGTGGACGAACATGTCTAAAACTTAGATCACGGAGAAGGTCTCAAAACCTATAGGGAGCTCTGTGCGAGCTTTCCAGGGATATGCCAATCTCTTGCTTGCCTCTGACTGATCAAATTTGAAACAAATTGTGTAATGATCGACCTCCCCTCTCTAGCCATGCAGAACATTATGCTACCATAGACTACGCCTCATGAGCTTATTGTTTACTGCCGCTGTAGCAGACAGAGAAAAATGTCCAGGGGACCGACCACGTTACCAGAAAGCAGAGGGTGCACGCAGAGTTGGTGCTGCGTTCAAAGGGGTTGCCTTTCATCCATCTAAATTAGGATTAATTGCAATGGAGACGAGGAGGTAAGTTAGATCTGAACTTCAAGTTTAAACTGGCTGTGAAATTGGCCCTCAGTTTGATTGAAACTTTGTTATATGCAGAAAGTTAAGGACTTTGAAGTGCACACTTGCACACAAGTTTTTTCGCGACAAAAAACAACTTGCTATTAGTGTAAAAACTGCAAAGAAAACCAAAAGGGTACAATCTGGACCTGATCTGGCATGGAGTGGGTAGAATATTTAGGCCTGTTCCTGCTGACTCTGCCACTCAAACAGCAGGCATGTAGTATGCAGAGATGTTTAGAATGGTCCTCTGATATTTTCAATTTAAGATACAGTGTCCAAAGATAATATAGCTTAATTACCCCCCCACACACTGCACACACATGCACAGACCCCTCGTCTCTCTCTCGCTTTCTCTCTCTCTCTCTATCTCTCTCTCTCCCCCTGTGTGAAATGTTTTAATAAGCCCTACACGCTCTGTGTGCAGAGTTTGATTTGTTTTCTCTCCATGCTCCCCGGCCCTGGATCGAGACATTAGCCGAATTCCCCCGGGGTGATTGGATGCAATTTGTCCGGAGTAGACAGGCACGTCCTGGATGTTAGGAATTCACTTTGGCTCAACGTGACAAGTCTGACTTCGATCTACAATTGCATCTGAAAGTGCAGCAAGCGGAAAGATCCAATGCCATTAAGTGTTCTTCTCCCATTCTTTTTTTTTTTTTTTTTTTCAAAATAACAAGATCCTCCATTTGCTCACAAATATTCATAACAATTCCATTTGCGACACCTCTAATCTGCTACTGAGCAGCGCTAAATGCGGGCTACATCGGCGGTGGTGCACATGGTCAGTGTGCCGAGTCAGATTGGAGAGAGAAAGTCCAAACGAGGGGATATTATGCCCCAAATCTATGACCCTTTAAATTAGATTAAAGATTGACAGTGGGCTGGATTAAAAAAAAAAACGTAAGACTGACACCTGCCACGCAGACTTGCCTGTGATTGATTCTGATGCTTCGTGCTGGCAACAATAATGCTGCTGTTTTGCGCAGGGCTGAGTAGGCGCATTTATCACTCGCTTGCCAGGAGTGGCTGAAGTCAGTGTCCGTGTCGCGCTGTGAGCTGACAGGGGAAAATGGGAGCTAACGAGGTTGTCAGATGTCCTGACAAGACAAATGAGAGCTCGTCACTCCCCGCGCTTTAATAACGTTTAACGGAAACGTATTGCACCGTTCAAAATAAAGTGTTACACATACCGGGGTCTGGCGGCGACGCAGTTAATTACGCACGGCGAGGTAAATTGCGCATCAGCTAAAGGGTGTTGGCCTGAATTCAGCACCACCAAAAAGGATTGTATCTATATAACACCTATGATTTGTAGTCAACAGACCGACTCGACCTTGGACTTTGTGTTGTTACTTTCAACGAGCAATTAGACTGAAGTTGACTAAGAAATAATTAAAGGAAAATTGACATGTGTTCAGTTCAGTCAGAATCTGTGAAAAGCTCTTTTTCAGAGCACATCTTTTTATATTTTACCAGATTTTTTACAAATCACCCGTTAAGTGGCCAATAAATCAAAGATCTGCCTTACATTGGAATTAATAGGTGTCTCTTTATGCTGACTTGTTATGTAATGAGCACATTATAGAGTATATTTTCAACTTAAAGCCAGACTCAAAAGATGAAATAAGTCGTATTAACATTCAAGATTTAACACCATTATTAATGTATTCTACGCAGCGTGAGGTGTGCTGTGCTGTGAATCAGTAGACTACTTAATATTTGTCTTGCTCCAATGTTCCACTTATTTCTCAGGTGTCAATGTTCAGATGTGCGCCTTTCCTCTCCTGTCACAACCTTTGCAGTGGTCTTCACTGGAAGGGTTTCCCCATCAGGGCTGTGATCCGGCTGATTTTTTTTGTGAATAACGTTGAGCGCTGAGGTTGTGCATTCTTCTGTGTAATTCATGATGTGCGATATAGCCAACACACGGTATGGTAGTTATGGTCATGATACATAATCCCCAGGGCAGAGCTGATGCTGGGCTGTAACTAAAACATCGCTGCTTTAAAAAGCAGGGGTTTTCTACCCGTTTGTATTCATTTGATAATATATATTTGATTTATTTGATGATCTTACATTGTAAACAGCTGTGGAAGACCCGTGACGATCTGCCCTTACTTTCTGGCTTCTGTGTGCTCATAATGATGCTCTCTGTGTAATCAGCTGACTCAGAATGACTGGAAGCAGCATGTTTTTCTCCCCGAGGATAAATAAATAAGCTTGGCAAACGTTGTGTTCAAATGAGCTGGGGGATCTGAGGACAAAATTTTGAATTTTGACAGACGAAAAATAATGGACATCACACTGTAAACAACAACTAATGCAGGAGTCGTTTCCCCACAGCCTCGTTTACAATGAAACGCTTTACTCGCTATGATGAATATTAATTAAAATTATAATTATAGCCTAGCACGTCAGCCTAAAAAGGGAGTGTTCCGGATGTCACCTCCACCAGATGATGGAAACAATTCATTACTCTGCGCAGAGTCTCACCTCACCACGATTCAACAAACGCAGTGAGTGGCAGGTGATGCGATGGCATTTGTAAAGATCTCATTAGGACCCGCTCCTTTCTCTCCTGATGGAGAGGGCGGGATGCGCGCGTAAAAATAGACATCATTTCACTAATGTCATCACCTGGCCTCTGGTACGTTTCTGTGCAGGGTCAGAGAGGCCGGAGCACCTGCTGCAGAGGAGCAACGAGAGGGGATCCAAGAAGGAGAGGTAATTATACACAGTCGGCACCGCTGTACACATGGCCACATACTGTAGCACCTAGGGGGTGAGACAGACAGATAGACATATAGACATATAGACGGATAGATAGATAGATAGATAGATAGATAGATAGATAGATAGATAGATAGATAGATAGATAGATTTGCGCAAAAGTGCCAAAAAAATATATTAAAAATGCCAAAATAAACAAGCACAGACCAGTGGGACCTTATACCAACAAGCCTATAGCTCCAAGCAAGAGAGGAGACAGAACACAAAACAGCAAATGTGACAAACTCAACGCAGATCTGTGTGATACGTATAAATGGATGCAGGGGCACAACTCACACAGATAACTGGGCTATGTAAAACAACACACACTAAATCAGGCAATAACGACGACAAACCGTCTGGAAAATGGACGCACATAGTGCAGCAAGAAATCACTTCTCGTCCATTCCCTCCTTCTCTGTGTCTGGATGACAAATCCTATCCTGCAGTAAATATTTTGAGGATAATTGAACTGATTGTTATTTGCAAGTTTCCCTGTCTTGAATATAAAAGCGGCAGCCTGCCTGTGCGCACTCATAATGACTTTCAGACCATTGGCAAGATATATTCATAATGTGGCGAATCTTAAATCGTTAATATGCAAGTCCGCAGAAGATGTCAGGATGCATTATTGATTTGACTTTTTTTTCCCTCTCCCTTTTAACACCGAAAATATGAGTTAGATGGGGATCCAGAGGATTACAAAGGTCACGAAAAAGCTCGTCGTTAAAATGTGACATAAGCTGACCTCTTCGCTACTTTTGAGAAAGCTTTGGAACCTAGACTCTGAAGGCAATGGTTAGAAATAACGCGCTGAATATAACGCAGACAAAAAGGCGAGAAAGGAAAGCAGTGAAATCTGTGTTTGACAACATGTTTGTGACTTAGTCAGAAGGCACTTTGTTGTACCTTGAGCATACAGATTATTGAGCACTTCTCTGAGAAAAATAAAGATAAGTTTCGGGTCAGTGCTTCACTATTGATCTTATTCACTCCATCCCTTATAGGCCGGTTATTCAGCAGCACCCCGCTGTGGATACACACTACATTTCAGCCCATACAGTGTTAATCCTACATACTGGCTACAGAAAGCCTCTGTATGGACCACGAAACGTTTCTAAATCTAATCACAAACGAACCGTAATTAGACAAGTAATTACCGGCGTAATTAACAGCCTCTTTCTGCTCGCTGTGCTTTGATATGGACGGGCAGCGAGCTCTGCGCTTTATGGCACACAGGCAGCAGCAGCAGCGGCAGCGGATAAAGTCTTTATTATTATTGCTGGAAACCCATCTGGTAATAGTCTTGCCCGAGACCTCCTCCCCCATAATCAAGGTTTTAATTAAAGACGGTTGAGGGCCATGGAGAACATGAAGGCCAGTAATTAAGACTAACATTGGACCCTAACAGATGCAACCCTCCTCCTGCGTTAGTGCAAAAAAAAAGAAAAGGAAAAAAAAATAGGGGAGCTCACAAACCAAGACGCACACAGTCGTTTACGCATGGACGTAATATTCTATTAAAACATATTAAACATGATGCATCACAACACGAGATATAAACAGGATACAATCATCTACACAAAACAATGATTTTCTTACGTAACCAGGTGGAAATAATATAAAACATATGTTTATATCAAACTCTAAAAGGGGAGTAAACTGTATTCCTTCCATTACACACAGGGCAGGTACAGTCGGGTTAGGTGAGATTATACTTTCCAGTATCCAACACAGTATTTAACCCCTCATTTGAGATCAGAAGGGCATTCCCATTTACTGAGGGGAGTCGCGGCGGTCTGGGTGTTTGTTTTCATATTTATTTGACATGCATTGATTTGAGGACAGCTTTGGGGTTTCGTCGCAGGAGACAGCCCCCGGTCACCCTGCATTAGTGTGATGCCTGCGCACTGTAACCCGACATCTGAGGGTCCAAACAGGACGGGGACTCAACATTATCATCAGTACACGCACGCACGCACGCACGCACAGGAGTGCGGCTGAACGCGCACGCTCAAGTTGGCAACACGCATTACATATCGGTCCATTTGAAGGATCCGGGTTTGGATTTTAAATTAAAAATATTCTTAACTTTTTTTCTATTTTAGGTAATAATTCTCAATCCAAGCTGTCAGGACGATTTAGAAATGAAATTACAAATGAGGGAAAGTCTCTTGAACACAAGTTATATAATAAATTGACCGCACATGAAAGATCTAACCTTAAAGACAGGTTTCAGACTTGGTACCAACATTCCTCAATAATAATGAGGCAGCAAATAACCTCCATTATTAATCTAAACCTGCAAAAAGGTGGATTTATGGCATTATTTTCCTATATGTTGTGCGTAAAAGTGCACCTGGAATATCACCACAGCAGCCTCTAGCTTATCCTGGTGAGCCTACTAACAGCCTCACGTTAAATCACACATACCACGTTACCAAAAGGCAATAAAAACCGTGTCATGTGTGACTATGAATATTAATCACATTGGCTTCAGTCAGTCCCCGATCATCCCCCTTTTACGCACGCTCCCACGCACTAAGAGACTACCTCCATAAGTTGCGTTGTGAAAGTTAAGATTTGCCCCTGTTCAGATGGGCAAGCAGATGGGCAGACGTTTAGCCAAAATCCCCCGCAAAGTACCCTGCCTGCTCTGCCACCACTGGAGAGGGCCTACAAGAAGGTTGCACTTTGGCTTCTCGACCTCGTCACATCTCCCTTAACAAATGGCAGACCTGAAAACGAGTCAAAATTCAGACCTGGGAGAGGCAGCCTTATAAACGACAGAGGGAGGGAGAATGTTGTCATGTGGACCTAAAGTAAAACACTGCAATGAGAAGACTGCATCATCGATCTCCTTTTTCTACTACAAGCATATCAGCTACTTAAGATAAAATAGTCCTTATACATTTATGATGCAGAGACATACAGGAGGTCCTAATGTGCTTATAGGGCGGGCCATGCTTTCATTAGCAGGTAATTATAGGAAGAACATTCAAAGCAAGCTCCAAACAACTATATCAGAAGCTCTTAATGCTAACCTGAAGCTTAATCTTATAAACCCATGTTCAAATGATAACAGATAGTAGAAAACTTGGCCTGTTTGCTGCAGCAGTTCCTCTGGCAGCCACACCGGCCTCCATCCTCGCCACTTGTGGAGCTTTTCTGCCCCCTAGCGCCCAACTAGAGATCCACAAAACTCTTAGTGGATGGTGTTGAAGAGTTTAATATCGAAACATGCTGCTGGGTTAATTTGCACTCTGCTGAACGAAAGTGACCAGGCACTGTTTGTATTCAGGTAGTCATTTTGCTGAATGATTGCTTTCACTGTTTGAATCTACTGCCTATGCTATGAGTTCTGGCACTAATTAGATCACAGAATTAAATGAAAACATACTTTTTTTTCTCCATTTGTAAGTTATGTTTATGTGTGTTTGGCACCATAAATCATGACGAACAAGGTGTGAAAACAATGTAACTTTATAAGTAGTATCACTACTCCTTTGATTAGATCAGGTTTTCTCTGTTACTGTGGAGCTGGTAAATGAATACATTTTCTTAATGGCTGCTGACACATATTGTTCATTGATGCAGTTAATGTATGTTTTTAATTCCCAGGTACATCAAATAGAAAGTACCTCTCATAACACTGACACATTCTGTAATTAAATCCAAATTATTGATAGACTATGTTAAAGAATAAGTACTGTCCTTCCTATTTACAGTTTTTATGAATCTTTTGTGATTATTTTAAGCATAATACAAAAATAACAGACCAGTGTGTGTCAGTGTGACTATTTAACTATTTATATTTAACATTTCAATGTCACGTTATCACCCACTAGGTAGGTGCATGAATCATATTTCTCATGATCCATGAAATAATAAAATAATTTTAGAAAGCATTAATATATAACTAGTGTAAATAATGAATAACTATTAGTCTTTAAAAATTAATTTGAATACACACAAAGGTTGCCATTTTGAGTTTTGAGTCAAATCCAGACCCAAAGCAAAACCTATCAAACATTTTAGAGCATAAAGTGTGATTTAAGTACAATTTCATCACACAGACTGCTCAGTTTTAGTCAGTTTACCAATCTTATAAAACATCTCCAAACTTCATGTGAGCTTGGTTGAAGATCTTATATTTAGATTACAAATGCATGTTTCTTATTTGTAGCAGTTTTCCTTCAGATTAACACTGACCAGAGAACACATCACTGGTTACAGGAGAGCTGCTCTCTAAAGCTTTCTGCTCTGGGTCCACAAGTAGGATGCAGGCAATTATCCATAATATCCCAGTAATGTTAAAAAAATGAGACTTAATTTTCCATCTGGTTGCATGGAGAGAAATGTCAAATGTATTGGATTGAGACCACTGTTTTAATCATTAAGGGAGCACAGTGATGGTTGATGAAGAGGCATTACGGTTTTGCTGCTCATGCATAATTTAGCCGATTGATCAGGTGGGCCTGGAGCTCACGTGGCCAATATATTGGCTTCCTGGTTATTTTTGTTCATCTTCCAAAGTGTTTTAGACCTTTGAACAGATACTGTAATATCCTGTAGGTCATAATATCTAGTATAAACTGCACAATTTGATAAAAATATAAAGATTATTGAAATTTTAGCTTAAGAAATAACTCTTAAGTAAGCAAACAGTTGTGTCATCTACAATACGTGTGTGTGTGTGTGTGTGTGTGTGTGTGTGTGTGTGTGTGCCGCAAAATTTTGTCTTGTAATGGAAATGTGTTTCCCTTAGAGGATCTCTGTCTCTCTCTCTCTCTCTCTCTTTCTCTCTATGCATGGAGGGAGGCTGGCATTTACTTGACAATTTCTGCCTTTAAGTGCATGCTTTAAGTGCAGTGTTTTTATCTACACCTAAGATAGCTGCGGACCAGGACAATTTAACAGGCAATTTAACTGACCGTGTGTTAGTGAAGCTGTCTGAGTCCCACTCTCTGCCAGAGTGCCATGGCATGATGGATGTAGGCAGTCTGGGCTAGGTGAAGATACACACACAGACACACACAATCCTATTGAATACACAGATACACAGACACACCGCCCTGCCATATTTTCCCAATACAAACGCATATGGGCCAATCCACAGCCAACCCCCTTCCATTAAGTCAACATCTTGTGCTGGCGGTTGGAACAGTGCGGGGCTGGAGTCAGGTCGTCCAAATCCGTCAGTAAGAGGAGGCAGAGGCGTTTGTCATCCTCCTCTCTGGGCACCATCCTCCTGGAAGAAAGAGAGGGGGGACAGAGGGTGGTGGAGCTACGTAGCATCTGGCTCTCGTAGCTCCAGCTGCAGGGAGAGAAGGGGACAGGAGCCGCGCTGCAGCCCAGGGGAGACACTCTTTCTGCAGCCAAAATCGCTCCACCACCCGATCTGCTAGATGGAGGAGTGGGGAACCAAGTCAGATGATATGGAGAAAGAGTTTGCCGGTGTTTTCAATAACAGTGAGGAAGAACATGTTTAAAAAGGACGTGTGTAGGATTTAGTGGCATCTAGCTGTGAAGAAATATGGAGGCCACAAAACCCACAAAAAACATGGAAGGCCCTATCTTCAGCCGGTGTTTGGTTTGTCTGTTCTGGGCTACTGTAGAAACATGGCGGTTCAACATGATGGCCTCTGTAGAAGAGGACCTGCTCACTGTAGATAAAAACAGGTCATTCTAGGGTAACGAAATGCAACAATTCTTAGTTTCAGGTTATTATACACCAATGAAAACATACCTATGGATACTATATTCTATATTTGCCAATAGATACTCTCGATCCTCCTCTTGATTCAGTGCTCTGAGAAGAATTAGGGTCATTAGACTATGGCGAGAAACCTCTACACATCACATAGTATTAGGATCTTTGTGGCTGTACAAGAGTGTCCTCTGCCACTGAATAACCCCCGCAGGAAGCAACACAAAGGCTGGAAATGGTGTTTGTGGCCCATACACACACTTGAGCATAGTTTCCCTCAAACATGCCACAGTGCAGAGAAGGTGTAAAGAAAGTATTGTAATCACAACTGACTAGAACGTTGTACCAGAGGAAAATGTCACCCAAATGATGACCCATTAATCACAGGCCACAGTCACACAGCCAAGGCCTAGAGACAGTCTTTAGCATCCAGCGTCAGCACTCAAATGATGTTTAGCCAGAGGGGGACATTTAGCACCAGACTCCGTGGCCTCTGAGGGCACTTTGTCACAGATCTATGGATGATTCAAGGCCTGGGGACAGCGTTTAGTATTAGCACTTAATGTCTCAGTGTGTTCCAGGGGTTGGTTCTCAGGCAATGTAGTTATGCTGATTGAAGGAAGGAGATCAAATTAGATGTTTTGAGATAGCCGATGAGAAGTCCTCAGAGGGGCAACACATGCGTTGTTCTCTTGTTGTGAAATATGACCTTTATCGAGGGAATATCTAGGGGGCCCCTCTTCTTATTCTGAGATGTCCTCCAGGATTAATTAACCCCATTCTTCCATTAAGCCTCTGGGATTTGCATTTCTTAGATTGTCTCAGATGAGCCAATATGCAATGTTGTTCTGATTTCTATCAGGTGTGTGCACAATTTCAGTTTTAAAGACATACTACTCCCCCCAATATGTCATAATGCGTCAGAGTATTGTTAAATCTTTGAGTCTGTTGCCGGACAGGATTGTGTGCCTTATTCCCCCTTAAGGATGCCTGTTGTAAACCACAAAATTAAAAGGCAAAGGAGCACAAAAAGCAAACAAGGAAACCATAAAATCTCTCTAAAAGTTTTGCACTTACATACAACACAGGCCTTTACCACACAGTAACACTGTTATGCTTAGCCGGAGAAGCTAATGAAATTAGCAGCACAGATCACAAGCATCTGTTTGATGTCACTAATGATGTGTCAAGGGGGCTGCCATGTGCTATTGTTCTAATCGCCTATAGATGCATGTCTGTATAATGTGATAAATGTCACAATCCCAAAAGAGAGAACACGAATTTACCATTCTCTCCCAAAACTGGACCATTAATGTCAATAATGTGGATGGATACAGAAAGCCAGAGGGTGCCAACTCACACAACAAGCACTGGTCCCCACAGTCTCATGATGACGGTCCCCAGACGGTCCGCTATAACAGCTCCAGCTAATCTTCTTTTCATGGTCTTCATTACGACCTGTCAGGACATAAATTGACAGTAAATTGCCATGTTTATTAACACAGCACTAAAACAGCATCCTTAACTGCTGTGCCCTCTCGTGCAAATGTTAACGTTTAACAGTGACCAATGGGATCAATTAAGATGCAGCATAAAATGAGGCTGCACCTAAACAAATTTCCTACTAACACACACACACACACACACACATGGGGCATCACATTCACAATTCCACCTTAATATCCCTCCTCAAACATTATGTCCTCTGTTGATGACCCCCTTTGAAGACCTATTCAGACAGACACTTGCTCGCCACATATTTGCAGCTCGAGTAACGATGGGAAGGGCCATGCTTCACGGAGCACTGCATCGACAGAGTCTTGAGTCTGAGACTTGCTGCGGCCTTTGCCATATAACACAGTAATTACTAGATCAAATCTGTTCAAATTGAGGCAACGCTGTTCTGTGATCCCTCCTATACTAATCAGCACGCTGAGGTATGGCTGTGCGACTATAAATTGCTGACTTAATTAAAACCAGGACCTCTCTGTCATCTAATTACAGGGAGAAAAGGTTATTGCTTCAATGCAATTTTCCAAATATGATTCCTTCACAGTTATTAAAGGCTCAGGCGTCGTTTATTGTTTCAGATTTTTCAATATGGAAATGGCCCCAGTGACAGACGTAATGACTCGGGGAAAACGCTTCATCTCGATAGTGGCCTGGCACGGCCATTTGTCTAAGATAAGTGGAGCGGACAGGACCCGAGGAAATGTCATGGGAGGCATCCCATGATTGCCTCCACTTTACAGTTGTCATTAAACAGAGCAAAGGTTTCTTTTCTCCTATGTGGCAGCAATGAGAAGTTTATTAATCTAACCAGAATAGTAGGGGCGGTGAGTTATTATAACTATGAAAATTCACAAGGGAGAGGGGAATTGTAGAGCGTAATTGTGTGATGCGAGACTCTATATTCCCTTTTATTGTTCACTCAAATCAATATTCTACTTCAGCTCCTCCACCAAACTAAAACCTGACAGGAAACTGTTGTAGAAAAGGTGACACAGAACTCATTAATTACCAACAGCACTGGGAAATCCCACAAACAGCATGGCACTGAACACACCCAAAGCCCAACTGCAATAACAATTTGTTTAAAAAAAGGAGGAACTTTGATGGAATTGTGGTGCCTGAAGAAAATAGACAAGAGGAGTAAATTAAGAAATAATAACATTGTAGGTTCAAAGATCACAACAATAAATTATCTCTCCTACATGATTATTTACAGTAGGTAGGCTTCCTCTGGTTAAATCACCACACAGTTCTAACTGATTGAAGCTTCATTGGTTGTTGGTCAGTCAGTGATCTCTGCTTTTTCGACTCTACTGTTACCATCTTGTATTCAACAACCAGAGGGAAATGTTTCTTATGCTTTTATCGAAGCACCTAAGGTACATTTTAGGCGTGTTTTATACATTCTCTCTCTTTAATTTAGGGCTGCAACTAACAATTATTTACATTATTGATTAATCTGAGATATTTTCTCAATTAATCATTTGCTTTATAAAATGTCAGTGAAAAATGCCATTGTTATAACCTACCATAGCAGTACAAAACCCCATCATATGTTTACTATCATATATAATTGCAAAAAGTAACAAATCCTCACATTTAAGAAGCTGGAACCAACATTTTTGGGGGTGGTTTTGCATGAAAAAATTGACTTATCGTTGCAGCTCTGCTTGAATTCCAATATTATTAAGCGAACAGGACTTCTTTGGGTATGTGTACATTTCAGAAAAGATGAAAATGTCCTTATTTTCTGCACAATTCTCATCAACTATGAGGCTTCTCATTAAACAATAAAACAATTTTATAAGTTTAAATTGTTTTCTTTTCTGCTTTTTGGTTCAAATATGCAATGGGGCAGCTTGAAGCAAAACAGGAAGATTAACCCACGTAGTCTTTTTTTGCCATAAGCTGCAGCTGACTGACACCACAGAGCAAAGCACTCTCAAGTTTACATCAACTAAACAAACCAGTAAAAGGTTAAAAAAAAAGAAGCTTTGTTGTAATAGTGAAATTCACTTCCAAAAATCCATTGAGGATTTCAGTTATTTATAATAAGCAGTTAGATATTCATATGTTCAGATAAAATGTTTATGTATAAACTAACAAAAGCTTTCTTTGCATACAAAAAATAATTATTATATCCTGTATCAGATAAAATCAGTCTGTGGCTGTGAGCGTGGGGCAGGAAGAGGCCACAACAGAACTGTATATCCTGGACACTAATGCTCCGTGTCTCCCACCATAGGGTTTTCTTAATTACATTAACCAAATGCCTTCTGCAGTGTGTATAATCTCATGGTTAACTGAACACCCCTGTAGCTGCAGCCCCCTCCCCTTTCTATTCCTGAGTGAAATATTCATGTTGAAAGCCACTCTTCCCATCTACAATCTCTCTCCAGTGTGTTAATGCATGCAGTTGATCAACCATGCTGCTATTGTTTCATATTAGCTTCTCAATAAACTTCCACATGTAGACCATACCTCGAAAAACATCCACTATCATCTGGGATTGAGAGAATAAAATGCTATATATTTTCATTCAAGTGAGTGAAGCACCATGGCCGAAGCTTAAAAATCTATGATATTGTTAACAGATAATGTACTCTTCTTCTTGTATATCTAATATGTCTAATACCAATAAAGTAACAATGAAGTATTTTAGTTTACTATACATTTATGTTGATTTTTACATTTTTCAGTAAATTTCAGATATGTGTCTTACTGGAAAAAAACACATTTGTATTTCTTCATGTCTACACAACACACTGATTCAAATTGACCAGGCAGGACTAATTTAAATACATGAACTATTCATTAATTGAATAAAGAGGCTAGTTAGCCCGAGGGCCCCTTTATAATCATAAACTGGGGTGTACTATTTATGCAAAACAGCAAAGTGCCATGTGCTGGCTTATTATGCTACTGATGAATGGCAAAGTACATGTTTCTCCTGCCCACGAAGGAGGATTAGGCATGGCAGTGTCAGCAAGTTGTTTCCAGGGTACAGAGTCTGCTCTTCCATATTATAGCAGTATGAGATGTGTCTGTGTAATGTGATTCTTCTAGTCTTCTTCATGTAGATATGATCGCAACCCCCTCCCCATGCAAACTCTTTATGTCTTTCTCAAAACATTATGTCGCACGCATGAAGTTACAAAACCGGGTCACCTTCACACTCTCACACTAACACATTGACTTTTCTCTTTACATCCACTGGGGCAGAAAGACAGACTAGAGATAGTGTTGCTGACTTCTGCTTTAATATCAGAATGCACCGAACCAAATGTTTCCTCTCCTGACCTCAACTCCGGCTAGTCACTAATACCAAGTACAATCTGATATCAGTGCTGTCTTTTTTCAAAATTTTAAATTTCTTTACATTGCTGCATGGAAGTCATTATCTTCATATATAAAGGTAAGATGAGGCCAAACATTGCTGTCTAACAGAACTAACAACTGATCCTGCAGCCCACAGAGGCAGAAAGAATAAATGGACAGCACATTGACATTGACAGAGAAACTGTATTTAATGTTAAACATCACATCCTGAACACTAGCAGATCCAGTTTATAAGATCAATAAAGCTGCTATTGATACAGGGTATCGGATCTCTGCACCCCTGATACCGACATTGCTCCTTTAGGCTCTGCAATGGCAGGAACTGGAATAAGTTAACTTGGCACATGACAAAACAGGTAACTTCTTGAATTAAGAGGGTTAATAAAGGCTGAGGAAGCTTATCATAACTATTAGTTGTATGTAACAGGGATGACATGGTAAAAAAACTATATTGCCATTGTGATGAGATTCATGATTAGTGTGGGAATCATTTTTGCATCACAAAGGTAATTTTCACATAAAAAGCGATTCAGATTATGATGTGAAATTTATTGGATTCTATACCAAACAAATGTTTTCTTACATCTGGAGAACAAGATTTGTAGGGCCAAGGCATCTCTTCAGAACTACATTACCTTTTTATAATGTTGTTTAGTCACACGTTTTACCTTAACTGACTAAAAATTGCAGTTTCTGCGATTTGATTATTGCATTTGGCCATATTGCGATTTCAATATAATTTAGATTAATTCTGCAACCCTAATATGTAATTATTTTATTAATATTTTGCTGTTTTAATTGGAGTAACCTGATTTTATTGATGATCATTTTAGTGTTTGTTGAGTACTGTGACGTTAAGTTGTTAAGTAAAGTTCTTTCTCCATCATAGTTGAAACCAGTCTTGGACATCCTTGAAATTTAGGAGGACATCTGGGTGATGATTACATGTCTCCTTTGCATAATAGTAAATAAACTAAATTAGGGTACAGTATAAAAAGGACTGGAGTGAGGAGGGGGGCTGAAACTGAAAAAAATATATATTAAAAAAAGCAAGATCTTATGGAATTGCCATCGCCTCACAATAAGTTTTGTGTTACATAACAATGTTTTGCATTACCTAGCAATACGCTTTACATTCCCTCTGATCCACAGAGCTGGCCTGCATTATGATACAGTATTATCAGGCTGCCCCTGGTCATAACCACAGCACCATGACATAGCTTTGTGGCTGTTATTGTCACTGATTGTGTGTGTAGCCATGGCTGTGCATTGGAATTATTATTCCTGTGATCATTAGTTTTTAAGGGGTGTAACACTTGACTCCATGCAGGGGTTGTTTGTTTGTGTACAGTGAGTTAATATGGCTATGCTGGCTGAGCATTAATAAAGCTACTGTATCCTCTTGTGGAGTTCAATAGGAAACACATTTGTCATATCTGACAGAACCACCAGTGGTTCTAATGATGCTTTCTTGGCTAACGTTAGTAGGAGCAGTATAAAATAGTCACAGCACAGCTACTGTAGACATATCCATAGCATTATAGATTCAACCATAAACGCAGCCATAGTCCAAGCAATAACCACATCCACAGCCACAGTTCCAACCGGCACAGCCGGGCAGAGCAGCTGTGCTCACAGTTAGTGGCTGTATACTGTCATGAGCAATAAACGCTCATGACAGTACAGAGCATTATGTATTGTTTATTATATTGTTTTTATTGTTGAGTATCTGTTTTTGCTGTTACAATGCTGTACTATTACCAGTATGCACTTTTAGTAACTGTGAAGCACTCTGGAACTGCTGTTTTAAAAAAGTTTACTTTCTTAAATAAAAGTTCACTTACTTACTAAAATGGCAGTGTTTTTAACTGAACTAGACCAACACACTAACCGTCCCTATGCTGATCGGGGGGATGCAAAAAATATTGCAAGGGAATCCAAAACTTTAGAAAAAAGTTAGGAAAAAGAATTTGCACCATGCTTCGTAAGACCCTCTCCAGTGTTATGAGGCAAATATTTTCTTTGGACCCTCCCTCTGACTTACTGCAATAAAGCAGTAGCCTTCCCCCAGTATTTCACAACAATATATGTATGGCAAACATAACAAAATAGTGAATATTCCAGCCACTCTCTGTCTATCAAAGAGTTGCTAAATAAATGCTTTCATTGCCACTAAATGAACAAACTTTTTCCAGCTTTATTGGTGCATGACTTGAGCATCAACCACAATATTTTATTTTCACCCCCACATCCAGACTTCAAAATAATACAAATAAATCTGAATTAGATCAGATAAAGTTGTTTCGTGTTGTAAAAAAAGTTGTCTACTGTCATCAGCAAATTCTCAAGTTGTATGGCCAGACATGGTGGAGACATCGTAAGTATCCAAACACATTGTTAATTACCGTTGGTAAATTACAGTGCTTGCTGGTGTGCAGGAGAAATAGTGGAAACTGTGTGTGCTCTCATTCTATGGTACTAATAAACTACATGTGGCTTTTACAAGCAAGGTGATTTGAACAGTTTGAATCGTCCCCTGCTCTCCCAAAACATATAGACCAACATCATCCATCAAGGAATAAAAATAATAAGCATAACCCACCCACTTTTCTGACTCTCTGTCTCGTGTCCCTATTAATAATTTTCCTACAGTGCCTATATGAAGCACTACAAGATAGCAACTTCTGTGGAACCAACTATAGGCCTCAAAACCCTAAATATTTTGCATCTAGTATTCTGTATCAAAGAAAATAACTCACACACTCTTAGAATGAGGAGTGATCAAACTGCTTGTGTTCAGCCACTATATAGTAGGCTATATACTTCATTTAGTCAAAAAGGCCCATTTTTAAACAATGACTTTTGTCTAAAAGACTTCTTGGTCACAGCACTGCCTCAAACACATAATGACTGAACATGTACACAGATATTCAGGGTCTCCTGTTGATGGTTGAGTCTGTTATATTACAAACTGTGGCAGAAACAAGACCCTACAGGGTTACATATTTGTGGGTGACAGTGCATAATTAAGGACATGGGGTTTTGAACACTATTTTTGTATCCTACACATACCTGTACGCTCGACACATTCACATGCAGCCCCATTTTTCATGACGGGTGGTGCATGTTGGTGCGAGTGGGAACACGACCATGATACTGAAGTAGCTCTGCAGGTTGTAGAGCTGTAACAATTTCGTACCACTCGTATTTTCGCTCCTCAGACTGACCCATGCTGAGTAAGTTTGAGCGTCAGCTTGCAACGTGGCGCCTGAATCCCTCTCGCGTTACAGACATCCCGCGGACCAATGGCAGGGGTTTTATCTGTGGACGAGGCTGGGCCCTGCCTCAAACGGACGCTGTGATTGGCTGTACGTAAGGCGGCAGAAAATCCCGGTTTGGTTGCGTCCCTTCCTCGGGAAAGGGGAAAGGATTGTCTAAAACCGTTTGAGTGAAGACTGTAGGTGTTCTCAGTGGACCTGTGTGTAGCCTCAGGTGCTCATTGTAGGTTTGGTTTTTGGCTGCTGAAACATTTGTTGCGCACCTCTGCCGAAGAGAGGAAGAAAAGGCTAGTGTGTGTCAGTACAACCGGTGAAAGTGGCTACATAAGTAGCCGCTTGCTTATTGTGCATTGTGGTGTCAGGGGCCTGTTTTAGAAAACAACTGTTCCGTCCCCAGAAAGAAAGAAAGCTTCATCCCCGACTGATGGACGTCCTCGGCTTCGTGTGTGCTGTGCTTCTGTGCACCTCCGTGGCGCACGGCAAGCCAACTTTAAGAAAAGAGAGAGTCCTTTATCAGGACCCAGAACTGACCCGGCAAGCCCACGAAGACAATAAAAGCTTCCAGTACGACCATGAGGCCTTTCTTGGCAAAGAGGAGGCCAAAACATTCGACCAGCTCACCCCGGAGGAGAGCAAGGACAGGCTCGGGTAAGGACATAATGTCATTAGCACTCTGTAGGCCCACTCTGAGGGTGATTCTGATATCTGTGGATGCTCTTTAGTTGTGGTACGAGGCAGTCTTGGTGTTAATGTCACAGGCTGCATTGAGTAAATCACCCACTCACCCACTCCTCTCTGTCTATTGCGTGTAACTGTTCACTGTTGGACATTAAAATTTAACAACATAAGCACAAGTGCCTGAGAAAGATGTGCATGCCAGCAAAGTCTACAAGACTAGATAAAACGACGCATTATTATGCCACCGGCACTATTCGCACACACCCCTACGGAGTTAATTGCTTTGCCGAAATCTTAATTATAGATCATCATTAAAGATCCAGTGGTAGGCGATGACGTTTGAGCAAAGTTCTGTGACAGTGGGGTCTTCATACGGAGCTGCTGTCACTAACTGCAGCGTGTACACTTCATGTGCTACGTGGTTCTGTTTGTGTGCTTCTTCATTCATTTCAGTGTGACTTTTTTTTTTTTTTTGGATGTCAAGTTGGCACCTTGTAACACACGTTGGTCAAATAGGGCTTTCCCTCCTCCAAAACTCTTTCCTGTGATGGTGAGAGTGGGAGGACCCCCCTGTAACATCCCAACGTGGCAACCCAGGTCTAAGAATACACCACAGCTACTCTCCATTTCTTACTAAAATGGGTTTGCCTGCTCCTCCTACTAGAGTAGTTCCATGGAAGCCACGTCCCTAATTGTAAAAATGGTGGAACCCGATATTTATTTACTAGTGTTTTTTTGGGGGGGGGTTTTTTACTCTTCTCCCTGCTTGTAAGAATAGTAGCTGATGTTGGGAGGTGAACAGGTCAAAGAGATGATTTTTTGGGTTTGTCAGTTCTCCTTGTGGCACATATATTGGATATTTACCACCATGTTTAAGCATTGAAAGTAATAACTAGCTAACAAATGTCTTCTTTTGCCTTTCAGTAAAATAGTAGAGCGGATAGACAGCGACGCCGATGGCTACATCACCACAGCTGAACTCAAGGCTTGGATAAAACGGGTACAGAAGCGTTACGTGTATGAGAATGTGGCAAAGGTGTGGACAGATTATGACCTGAACAAAGACAACAAGATTTCATGGGATGAGTACAAGCAAGCCACATACGGATACTACCTCGGTATGTGTGGCTTTGGCATGCTATGTCATTTTTTTCCTTTAACATACATTTAATAAAGTATAACAGCTATTTATGATTTTAATTGCCCCTCTTAGCCAACCCAGAGGAGTTTGAAGATGCAACAGACCAGTTCAGCTTCAAGAAGATGCTTCCTCGTGATGAGAGGAGATTTAAAAGAGCTGATCTGAACGGTGACCTGGCAGCAGACAGAGAGGAGTTCACATCCTTTCTCCACCCTGAGGAGTTTGAACACATGAAGGATATTGTGGTTCTGGTAAGCCCTCTCCGCCTACATGGTAATTAAGTATGATTAAAAAGTGGCAGGGTAGTAAGGCTAGTCGGTTGTCTCTGGAAGTTTCTGCAGATGGTACATTAACACAGTGTTAGATATTCATATTTGCTCTAAAATTTGAGTTTTGTAAATTTGTCAGTCCAAGTCAGTCTAAGAAATATTATTTAATTACAGGAACAGATCTGAGTTTCTATTCCACATGTTTAATGTGATGGGCTACTGGGATAAATGTGCCACATTTGGATTACTCCTTGATGAAATTTTAACTCGGTCAGGAAATGATTGAGTTTCTATATTTTTTGGAACAGGTCCAGTGGGATGGGGCAGACTGTCCCATTTAAGACTCAATCTTTAAATATAAATCCGACTTCATGGAATAGTTGCGTGGCAAATGTTAGCAGTGATGCACTATGCTGCTCTGTTCATAAAAGTTGTACTACCCATTTGACAGAGTTAATTATTAATCTCTCATTTTTTATGAAGTCACCGAATGTTACCAAAGAACTGTTCAGCCGGGGGCGTCTTCACTGATTGTTGTGAATCTGGCTGAAGCTAATAAGAGGCCTGTTTCTCAAAATCTTTCACACATCCGTGCAACAATGAGTAATGTCAGTGTCATATGCAGAAAAATGATTCTGGGAAAGAGTCATTAACAGCTTTAGGAAGGACATGATTGTAGGCTAGCAGGACAGATAACTCAAGGAGCTTTCAGAGCGGGTTCAGGCAGGAACATGAAGTCATTTCACTGAGTGCAAACTATACACTCACACACTCATTCACATAGCTAAGCTATATGCTTACAGAGGCCAGACACCGCTAATATTGTAATACACTGTAAACTGAGAGAAACACTGAGCACCTCCCCCACCATAACACATGTCAGATTGAGTGCCACTGCTATTCACTGTCCACTAGCTGTGATGTATTGCATCATGCATTGTGTTATATACATCTGCACAGAGAATGAAGACTAGCCTGAACAATATCAAACCATTGCTCTGCTTCACACCCTTTTCTTTGGTAAGAACAGATACCTGGTAACATCTTTGCAAGGTTTCTTCCCTGTATAACCTCCTCAGTGTCCCCTAGGTACATCACAGCACAGTTCTTGAATGTCCTATCCCATAATATCTTTTATGGTTGCATTTACGTTGTCCTAGAAAGGCTTTAGTTTGGTGCAATTCCAGACAATATGAGCATGGTTTAGCCTCCAGGTCACCACAGAGCCTCCAACATAGTTGTGTCCCACATAGCTTTTGATCTACGTTGTTTGGAAGAACCAGCCACAATCTGTCAATACTTGTTATGTTATGTTCTACTGTATAGTATTAGCCATTAGCAGTACACTATGACAAGAGTTATATATATACCCCTGAATAAACTAGAGTGATTGTCATGTCTCTCTCATGTGCATATGAAATGTACATAACCTCTTCCACACTATAGGCCTCAGTGTTTACAGAGGTCTATAGGTTTTATATTTTGAATGAACATCTCTTCTTGTTTACACACAACCTTTCACATGTTAAGTGGGTATAGAAAATGGATAGATGGATTTTCTTGTGTATTATTAGTCAGCTATAAGACTACAGAAGCTACATGGCTATTAATCATTTAGCAGGGTTCAGAGAGGGCCTTTCACCTGTAGGAAAGGATGCATACAGTGATTTGAATCTGTGTAGCTGCGTGCATGTGCACATATGCATTGCAATTACCGTGTGTGTGTGTGTGTTGACTAATGATTAGCTCACACGGCAAGCCTTTAAGTAACCATTTAGTCAAATTCACACTCTGTCAAATCCAGGATGTGAGAGAGAAAACCATCTGCTAAGGCTTTAAATGCCAGTGTTTCACCAATTGTTTGCTAAAAACAAGTGTGTATCATCTTTCAATGTGGAGGGTTTGGCTCATCAGCGGGGAGTCCTGTGATTGTAATGTCAGTCTGCCAGCCCAGTTGTAAGCAGACCCTCATACATTCACTCGTCCTGCCTGAGGCGACATGTTTCTCTTTTATTACTCAGAGTGAAAGTTCCACTATTGTTGACCCTTGTCTCTCCCTTTTAATGGCATCATTACCTCATTCTGAATGCAGGAAACCCTAGAGGATATTGACAAGAACAGCGACGGACACGTGGATGAAGATGAGTATATCGGTAGGTTTAAGCAATGAATTGAAATAAATTAATAATTTTTAAACAAATGAACAAAAAAATGATGATTAAAGACCTATGAAAGCTTGACAAGATGAAATTAAGTGCAATAAAAACGTAGTAAAAATCATAGATCATAGTTGTTGATGGGGAAAAATACATCACATTTCTCTAATTTACCCCCACTTTTAAGGCATGTATATGTGACTTTAAGGTTGTGTTTATGGGTGCCCAGTTAGCTCAGTCGGTAGAGCTGGCAACCCATATACAGAGTTGAATCCGACCTGCGGCCCTTTGCTGCATGTCATCCCCTCTCTCTCTACCCACCTTTCCTGTCGATCTTCAGCTGTCCCTATCCAATAAAGCCATGAAAAGGCCAAAAAAAGAAATGGTTGTTTTTTATTTATGGAACTGCATTCCAGGTGACTCATTTCTGGATGTTCTGTGTTGACCTGACAAAGCTGATGTTTGTTGCGTGTGAAACATGTCTGCCCAATATCATGATCGCTATTTAAGTAGGGATCACAGAAGTATATTTGAGTCGTGAATATTTTTTTTATTTTTTTCAAAACATTAATTTGCCTCCACTTTTTCAGCCGACATGTTTGCTCATGAGGACGGGGGTCCAGAGCCGGAATGGGTCAAGACTGAGAGGGAGCAATTCTCTGACTTCCGAGACTTGAACAAAGATGGTAAGATGGACCAGGACGAAATCCGCCACTGGATCATGCCACAAGACTACGACCATGCCCAGGCCGAGGCCAGACATCTGGTGTATGAGTCTGACCAGGATAAGGTACAGTTCAGCTGCATCAATGTGTTTAACATCTGTCTCTTGTCATTTTATTGTGCACGAGGTCTTGTCCACACTAATAATGATTCATTTGAAAATGCTTTTTTATATGGTTCGAATAATACTTATCTTGCAATTTCCTTGTCATCCCTTCTCAGGACCAGATGCTGACCAAAGAGGAGATCCTCGAAAACTGGAACATGTTTGTGGGAAGTCAGGCCACTAACTATGGAGAAGACCTCACCAAGAATCACGATGAGCTCTGAGCCCTCAGTGCAGCTTATGACGTGTGTATGTGTGTGTGTGAGTGAGGAGGGTTGTTGAACATCTTTGTCTTCAAAGTCAGAATCACAGACTCTTGCACCTCCTCCCACCACCACACCCACTGCTGCATCCTTTCCTCATAATAGCGGGACAGATGTCAGTGTGATGGATGGTAAACCAACACTGTACATACCAAACAAGAGGAGGGTTAAGGGTCAGTCCTACCACTAACACTAAGGGTCCATCTCGGGTCGGGTTTGTTTCTGACATTCAGGAGCAAAGGCCAGACCCAGTGGACCTGCTTTCCATCGATGGTGCCTTCCAGCCGCATTCACCGGCTTCACTGCCTCAGAGATCTGTGTAGATAGTCTTTAATAAAAACCTGTCAAAGCTGAATGATGAGCTTTACGTGAATGGCCAGATACAGGAGCAGATTTTGATAGCTATGTTAATGTGAAACTACAGTGCAGAACATTTATTCAGATTTTATTTATTTATCGATATCTTCGGAACTTTAGGTTTGAGAGGAATACAGTGTTCAGCTAGATATATTGTTTTAAACAAGACACAAATGCTGTTTCTTTGTTTACAGTTTTCCTTGCCAAACGATTTTAATATTTCTTTCTTTGGATTAGTTAAGTGCTTCAAGAACTATTAATTAACTGACGTTTAATGGCATGGTTTTTGCACGCGTTTGATTTTAGTGTAGCCTGTGAAAGATTATTTTTCTTCATACTTAGTTGAAAATGTATTTATTGGTGTACTTAAGGCCAACAGTATGCTCCATGTTACATTTTTATTGATCTTTGTTGGTGTTACGTTTGAGCTTTACCATTTTACAACTTGTCTAATTTAATTAAAGTTTTTTTGTTTTGTTTTGTTTTTGAGGAGGGTAGAAAAGTTTCCTTTCCTCACCACTCACACGACTCCTTGCTTCCTGTTACATCCCTCTGTGGTCATCTGTATCAGCTGTACTGCATTTGGCATTGTATATATCAGCCTGATGCTTTTAAAAAACAGAAATTCATATTTTCTCTTTTTTGATCACTTTTTGTTTTTATATATTGTTAAGTGGATACTCTATATGACCGATGCATGGAGCTATGCAACTCATCAAAATAACTATGACCAGAATTTGAGCATCATGTGATTTTAGTAGAAATGTCACTCTTTCCTCCTCGTCCTTTTTTTCTGTTGTGCTTTGTTGTCCCAAACCTCAGTTGCATTTATAGTCCACGTCACACATGGGCACAAACACATCAAGATGTCTCCTTTTTCGCACTGCACATGCTCATGCTCATGAAATGTGTCAATTAAAAAAACTATTGTATATTTTGTGTGTTAAGCTGTTCTTTCTTTATTGAGTATTGTTCAAGGATAGAGACAGGCATTATGGTGTCTTCTCAGATAGGCATTCAACATTAACAATACAATACACTACACTTGCTTTCTTGCTGAGAGTTGGAAATGATCAATACTGCCATCAGCTGGTTAGCTTAGCTTAGCACAAAGACTGGAAATAAGGGGAAAACCGCTTGGTCCTGTTCAAAATCAGAATCAGAATCAAATGCTTTATTGATCCTGGGGAGAAATTTGTTTGTTACAGTTGTTCAAGGTGCTCACACAATGTTAAAGAATAGAAATAATACTTATATTAGAATCTAACACAATAT
This sequence comes from Dicentrarchus labrax, assembly GCF_905237075.1. Taxonomy (NCBI): domain Eukaryota; kingdom Metazoa; phylum Chordata; class Actinopteri; family Moronidae; genus Dicentrarchus; species Dicentrarchus labrax. The sequence continues at coordinate 20,147,056 of NW_026136719.1, read as the reverse complement.
ATATGGAATATAAAGTGTTAATATAGGTATATACAAATAATTAAATAAAAAAAATGGAAATAGAAATATAAGAGCCTATGTATGTCTATGTGTAAGGTGATTGGGAGAGTTCAGCTTGTAAAGAACGCTGCTGCCAGACTTTTAACAAAGACTAGGAAAAGAGAGGGAATGCGCTCTTGTTTAGCTACCCTGCACTGGCTCCCCATTTATTTTAGAAGTGATTTTAAGGTCCTTTTACCCACATACTCTTAATGCTATGGCACCTTCTTACATTGCATACTTTTTTTATTATATATATATTTTGCTTTAAATGCATTTTGTGTCATCACAATGGTCCTTTCTGTGTCTAGATTAAGTAATGTACTACATTCCTTGTCTCCCTGCTGTTAAAGAACTAGTGATACAGGTGAACACTTGTCCATTCACTCACTGTCTGTAGCAATCAGATTCCAGCTGACAACACAAAATACTTAAAATCTGCTTTCAATTCTCCACACTCGCAACTTCTCATAATTCTTAAGCTCCCCTCTTCTTAAACTCATTCTGCCTCTGCTCACTAAGGACCATTTTCAAAGACATCCGGCTCCAATTTTGTTGTGCATTTGAATAGTTATTTGGTACTTGGACCTGGTTCTCTTGCTGTTAGTCCCTGTGCATGTACTGTTTGTGTTCTCCGTGTGCTTAAAGTTTCACATGAGTGTATCTCAGGTAGCTATATTGGGTTCAAATGTTCAACTTTTGACTCATTGAACATCAGGAGCAAGTGGATGAGGACACTTCTCATGACTAATTAGTCCACACACACACACACACACACACACACACACACACACACACACACACACACACACACACACACAGCAGAGATGGAGTTAAGTTGACTTGCTTTTGCTGCTGGCTGTTGCAGTAAAACTCTCAGATGTAACTGAGAAAGCAGCTCTGCCACCCAGCCTGTCCCCTCTGCTTGCTCATGTGGAACATATGGATATATGTGTGCCAGTTAGCAAGACAAGTCAAGCGGGACCAATGTGATAAAGCTCATTAGGAACAAGGAACAGGGCGATGTATGTGTGGGCTGGGTTATTCTGTTGTGATGTAGGACCTCCTTCAGACACTCTCAGACCAAAAAGGTCGGGGCAGCTTTTAGATATTCAGGTCTTGTTTGATATTTTTACATTTATATACATTTCTTTGACATTTTCCAGGTTTGAATAAGAATGATTATATCATAAAAATCTGCGGAAATAGGTTACCAAAGTCTGGCGTGGCTCCACTTGTACAGCATCATCCAAGAATACATATTTTTTCAGATGAATTCCTTTTATGTTCATCTGACGAAAAACTCCAAGTCTGAGCATAATTCAAAGTGGAGGTGTTGCCTATAGTGACATTTGAAGTTTTGAGTTATTTTTGGTCTTTATAATGTCCCTTAGATAATCTAATGGTTGCTCTATTGCCTTGCTAAAGAGTGTGGGGTCAGTCTTGCATCATTCATTTGAATAATTGGGAGGCCTAAAACACTAAGTAGCTCAATGTACTTCCTCCAAATAGCATATGAGGTTTGTCATGTGTCAGAGTGCATCTGTGTGTCTGGGCCAATGTGTGAGTGGAGGTGGATGAGTGTAAGTGGTGCACAGAGATGTAAAAGAACCAAATGTGTGTTTGTCTGAGCAAGATGGGGGCACATGGACTATCTGTGCAGCCTGCCTCGCGGTCATGTTTAACAGCCTGCCCCTCCTGTTTATGATAGGTTCCTAATCATTCACACTGGGGGAGTGTGTGTACAGTAATGCCTTCAGACAGCTCTCATATGAGTGTCTGCGTAGATCAACCCCTCTCCACTGATAATAATGAGCCCTCTGGGTGAGATCAGGGTGGAGACAGTGGGAGAGGAGGGTCATAAAGTGTAGAATATTAATGTCTGAGACTATAAGCCCCCCCATCTAGTATAATTTTCACTTAATCTTGTCCACCAACGATCTCCTTTTAAAGAGCTTTTTTCATAGTACACTTCCATTTCCATAACAGCAATTAAAAGCCACAAACCTAAAATGACTACTACAATTAAACTGCCTGCATAACAAACTATACAGTGCATCCAGCCGCCCCTCAACTCCCCCTGCTCCCCTCTCTGACTCTTATCATCAGTATGCCTTGTTTTTCATCTGAATATATCTGCGCTCCCTCATCTTTGTCTTTTATCTCTTGTGTTTGTTTCTTCTACCCTGGGGATTTGTAGCCCAGGGTGTTGTTTGTAATGATCTTTGAGACATCTGACCCATCCTGTGCTGAGGCTTTCATAACAGGCGTTCTGCCCATTATATGATAACATGCATAATAGCAAAAAAAAGTACAATCTCTGTTCATTATCGAGCTTATTCGTGCTCTTTAGACAAAACATTTTATATTTACCAAGCTGACTGGGAACTTTATATGATTATTTGCCCTAACATGACAGCTCAAGGGAAAGCCTCTCCCTTTAGCTGTCACGTTGGGCTTTCCTTGTCTCTTCTCATCGGAGGTCAGATTATAGTTTAATGCTGAAACTGCCCTGAATGAGGCAAATACATACTGCAACTGCCCACAGAATAACTTTTTTCTTAATATTTAGAATAATAAATTTTTTCTTACTATTACTGCTATCACCGGCAGAATTAGTAGTACTTCTCAGAGTGGAAATCTTATAGGCTGATTCCGGTTAGTTCCTTATGTTATTGTCATGCACATAAAATAATTTTGCCCAAAAGGACTTATAAAACACCAAAACATTTATCAGACAGGGAGCAAACTTCTTACATTATATTGTAAGGAAAGATTTTGTCTCCTATCCCAGGCTCTACAAATACAATCTGCCACAAAAAAGGTTCCCCTCCTAAAACACAGTTTGCTTGTTTTTTAATAATCATTCATCCAGAAGAACACATCATTAAAAAGTGTAGGCTTTCCAGTATTTTAAGGCTCAAAATACTGAAATGTGACAATTTTTATGGCAATAATGCCAAAAAGTATTCATGGTTCCTCCACCAGAATTTTATTCCAGGCATTGTGGATCATTTAGACCATCATGTAAGAAATTAAATGTAAGGAAAATATAATTTAACAGATGATAACAAATTAAAAGAGAAAATGTATCGACCCTCTCTTGGTACTTGTTCAAAATCTTCTGCATTTGGTGAACTTGGACTTCTGACCTTTTTTACAAAATGCTGGCTACAGCTCTAATGATACGCAGACCATCTCCTCTGTTCGTGCAGGTTGTGTGATTGTATGTGCGTGTCATGTGAATGTAGGCTAATTCAGCGCCTTGCATGTTTCTACTTCTGGACAATGAAGCTTGAAGGAATCCATCAATCTTTTATGTCATCTCACAGAGAGTGGTTATCCCTCCCTTTTTCCTATCACAGGACTCTACTCCTCCTAGTGGCCATGAGAAAGAACAAGCGGCAGCCACTTCTCTTTTTAACAACTGCACTTGTGCTCATCTATCATCATGAGTTTTTATGTGCCCATCAACGCAGTGTAGATAGGGAATCGGGCATTAATGACTACACAATTAGAGAGAAGGCTTTAAAGAGCAATACATTTCAATTTAGGAACCATAAACCTAGTGAGTTGGTAGCTAATTGTAAGTGCCTCTGGAGTAATGGGAGCCCTTTGAACTGAGGTCAGGATGACTCAAAATCAGTTTCAAACAGCTTTTACACGGCTGCTTCACTACTTTAGTTGCCCACTCATTCTGACAAGCCGCTGCATATCTTATATGATATATGCAGAGGGAAACTTTTCAAGTTTTAATTAAAAGATGGCCAAAGCGGCCCATAGTGGAGTTGTTTTGGAGTTCATGACAGTGAGGGTGGAGACTGATATCTTTGGACAAAATGCCTCTTTCGCTCCATTTGTCAACATTTGTTTCAACATTTCCTTTCTCTAGTCCTCTTTTCCCATGTCCCAGCATCTGGATACCTTTGGGATGGAGAGTAGGAGCGGGGAGACGAGGCCCTGTTTCATCCCTCCCATCCCACTGTTCCCCAGGGGGCTTGGGGTTGGTTTTGTGATCTTGTGTCTCACATGACAGAGACACATCTAATCCTGTTAGGCATAAATATCTTACAGTGGAATAGAGGAGACAGCAGGAGGGAGAAAAGAGGAGAAGATGAAAGACAGGATGACTGAGGAGCGGGGGGAATATTTAAAAAGATCTAGCAGTCTCTATTTCCTAGCCCACATATTGGTTTTGAGTATACATACGTGTGTGTGTTTGTGTTTCTGTGTCTGTGTGCCCTCGTGGGATCTCCCCGGCTGCTGCCTGCATATCTGACAGACTCCTCTCAAGGTGTTTTCCCCTTGCTGTCTTTCTGTATCTGCTCCCTGAGTGAGAAAGTTTACCCTCTAGGCCCCATCTGAGCTCCAGGCCCCCCAAGGCCTCTGCATTCCCAAAGCTCCTACACACCGGAGCCCCTCAGGCTCCCTGTTATACTACAGGGAATACCCCCAAGAACCCCCAGGCCCCTCAGACTGTGGAGCAGAAGCTCTGCACAAGAGAGCTAGCCCGAGGGGAGGGGGGATGCTGTCTGGGAATACAACTAAGAACATGCTTCACTTAACATTTGAGCAGTCCCTTACAGCGCCTCCTGTTGGTTCAGCATTGTTTTTGCATGCAGGCCTCCTTGTAGCCGGTAAATTTCCTCTCTAGGGCCTTGACCTTGTTAACAATCCCTTGGGGGCTCATAGAGGCCTCTGTGTGCTACATGTGCATTGACCTTTCCTGCTCCCGGAGGTTAGATAATGTCTTTTTGGCCCAAAGCAGGAGCTTTGTAGGGATGTTGGATGCACCTGGGATTTTACAGAATTACATATTGAAATATAATATAACTCCTTATCAGACCAAGTAAATTAAATACTCCTTATTCAATAGAGCTCTAAAGCATGAAGAAAGTAAATGTTGGAACTTGCAAATAGCCTATAGGATGAACTGTGCTTGTTTATTGTCTTTCATTGTGTCAGTGAGGTTATATCACACTTACACTCAAAAAGAAACCTTTTTGTGGGGGTTGCACGTGGATTTGGAGGCTGTGAAGCTAGCAGGCCTGCTGTCCTACAGATGTCTTGGTCTGTGCGTTACCAGGTGTACGTCACCTGAGATTACCCACGCTGACACCCCTTAAAGGCAAACAGCCAGCAGTACAGCTGAGGGGGCATCTGGTGGCGTGTGTGCATGTGAGTGTGTGTGCGTGGATATGTGTGTTCATGCATTCAGATTGGTGGTAACGTTTGGCAGAACGAGACGAACGAGTGCAGACATCAGATATTATACTTTCTCCAATCTGAAACTTTCTCAATCAATTAAAGAAAAGTAGATCAGGTAGATCAATGTAGGGCCACGGTCAGTGTCTCTTTAAGTGTGTGTGATAATGAAGGCAGGACGTTTAAAGGATGAGTTCCTCATGCTCTACACAGCCTTGGCAGTCTCCAGTTAGGAATGAACTGGAGTGAGTAAAATGTTCCACTCCGCTGTCCCTCTGATCTTCCTCCACTTCCCGGCGCCCCTGCAGAGAGAGAACAAAGACAAGCTCTTCTTAATCAAAGTGCATTGGATTAAGAAGCAGAAAAAAACAGAACATCACAGAGATACCACCTCACAGCCATTAAGTGAATTGGAAAACAACCTGAATCACCACTTCAAATGAGTAGTCTGTGACCCTGAAATAGGAGAACGGCATCTTAATCTTTCTGTTGCTTTGGCAAATGTCGAAATCTGCCGTGGAAACGAAACAAGCAGTGCAGGAGCAGATGTGTGTGTGTACTGCATGTGTGTTTCTGTTGAGTATGAGTGAATGCCTTCGGTAAATGTGAGCTGTGATTTCCATGTGTGAACACGTAGCCAACAGCTAAATATACCATCGTTGTGTTGTGTGTGTTGACATTGTTTTTCCAGGTATGTGACATCATTAGCCCACAGAGCCATGCAACAGCTTTCTTCCCACACTGAGTCATATTATATTAATACACCCAATGCAGCTGAATCATCTCTTATAGACTTGCACACAAGCTGACACACAACTACCATCCACATCATGTATATTTGATGGGCCGGGGCTCACTCTGTACGTGCCTTCCTGTTTCTTATTTTTTTTTATTTTAACATACTTATTGTGGCTGCTCAGTACCACTAAGGGCAAGACTGAAGTGGAGATGGACTATATGAAGACTGAACAGTATGAGCAGTATTATGTGTTCAGTCACACTCCAGCACTGACAACTCGAGTCCCAGCTGCTGGTCTGGAAAGGCTGATACTGCCATCATGTGGCTTGCGGACGTAAAATGCCATTCTAAACTGGAGGCTATTATTTACAATGGGGATTTGAGTGTGTGTGCTTTTGTGTGTGCATTATGGGGCCCAGCCTATGCAGAAGGGCAGTCAGTGAAGAACAGCCAGCTGACAGTGAGGTATGTGTCTTTTCTAATGAGATTTACCGAGTTCCAGATGTTCCTAGTTATGAAGATGTGTGTTGGAGATTTAGGGTGAGGGTGAGACCTGCACCCTGTCAGAGTCACAGTGGGGTGCTGTTTTACTGTCTGTCACCCTCTCCCCATCATCCCCCCCCCCACCACTCATAGGTGGCCTCTTAACCTACACCAACACCTCTTCTTTCTCCCTCTCTCTCTCTCTCTCTCTCTCTCTCACACACACACACACACACACACACACACACACACACACACACACACACACACACACACACACACACACACACACACACACTCTTAGCCTTGACAACGATGTGATTCAACATTTTATAAACTTTAAAAACATTGAAAATACAAAAGGAATGTCTATAAAGGCAAGCAAATACACCACATATATACATAGCAATTTGGTGATAATCATGTATACGGTTGGAATATTAAGATTCTCTGTGTTCAACTTAATAGACAAAAAAAGACACATTGTCCATTTCCTAAATCCAGTTTATATTGTCCAGCACATTTTTAAGGTGACACAATTTTAACAATTTTTTAAAAAAGCCAGTGCAAGAGTACTAAAATATCCAAAATAGTGTATCAACATTTTCCTCATCTCACATAAAAAATAAAAAAATATCTTCTTGGCTCAGAATTACAGAGGTATTGTACCCCCTCAGTCTGAGTTTTAATGTCACATAACCGGAACGAGTGCTAGTTGAGGCACATCTTGAGGATCTTCATCCGAGTCTCTTGACGTCCGCTGGCTGAGGGAGGCATCAGCTGGGCTCACCACTTCAGTGATGTCTGGCAAGGCACCATAACCGCTGACCAGGCTCCAGCATCTTTCTCTACTAGCTGGCACAACATATTGTCACCTTCCTCTTTGTCCCCCTTCCTCCTCCTCTCGCCGCTCAGATGGCAGGCTGCAGCTTGGTCAGGTTCCTCTGGTGCATGCTGTGGTGACGCATCAGCTCGTCAGAGCGGGCAAACTTCTTCTGACAGTTGGACCAGCGGCAGGTAAAGGGCTTCTCACCTGACAAGGTGGGGACAAACAAGGGAAAAAAAAAAAAAGAGGGAGCATTGCTTTAGAGTGAATTCAACTCTTGGAATGCAAGCTTCTGTTATGTTGTACATGAATTAAAGCCAGGGGGACTATCTTAACAGAAAAATCTCATTGGGAGAAGAATGGAAAGGTAGAAAATAAAGGTATACGCACTTGTTTTACCTGTATGAGTCCGAGTGTGCGTCTTAAGATGATCTGACCGTGAAAACTTTCTCTGACACGTCTCGCACTCAAAGGGCTTCACTCCTACACAGAGAAACAAACAGTTGTTGTGGTGGCAGAGACAGAAATGAGGAGAATTTCATATGTTTTGAATAAAGCAAGCATTATAAATTACAACTGTTCAGGGAGGTTTTACAGTTTCAACACCTTTATGTGCAAGAGAAAATTCTGTTTTTAAATTCAAATCATTTAGAGTTCACAGATAATAATTAATTGGCCCTTTTCTGTAATGAACCACTAGAAGAAAAAATCTGTAATTTCAATTCATTGAATCATTTAAACATGCTTTGTTTTCTGTTTTGGGTCATATATTTGAACAAATAAGAACTGCAGCAGACTCTTTGTTTTAAAGCATAGATTAAAAAGCAACATATAGTTAACATTCATTTGCTGTTAGGTCTGTGTCAGAGAGGTAATTTCTGTAGCTGAAGTTTTTCGTATTCTTGTGCTGGATTAAATGATATTGTACAATTTCTGATGTTTTGTAACAATGATGACACATATATTTTCATAGAAAGAAACAGAAGTGACACAGGGAACTAAAGCCGTAGCCCGGATATTAGAAATAATGATGTCTCCAACAACATACCCCCTACTTCAGAAATTCAGAAAAAACCCAGTAAAATGTTTCAGTTGTTATTCATCTGTATTCTGTCTGTCTTCACATTGCAAGAATACAATTCTGGTGGGAAAATACTAAAGTATTTATTTATTTATGCATTGCCTAGTCTAAAATGCTTGAACTTGCCTATAAAATAACCCTCTTGTGTTTTAAACCTTTTCCCCCCAGGTTTCTAAAACTCAAATTCCCAGAAGAAAAATACTGAGATAATGATTTCAGTGTTCTCAATGGTGGCTATGGCTCTGGAGGAAACTCATACTTCACCAGTGTACCTGTGTGTCTGCGCTGGTGCCTCTTTAACTGGTCTGAGCGAGAGAATCTGCGTCCACAGTCTGTGAAATCACACTGGTAAGGCTTTTCTCCTGCAAAACAAAGAAACCATATCATCATCATGACCACCCAAATACCAAGTTCCACATCTGCTAAATCACCATGTCAAAGTTAGCCGCATTTTATCTTATACCATCCTTTATGTGATTAAATTTTATTCATCTGAGGATAGCTGATGCACAAGCTTTATCAACCTAATACACACACATTCAGACCTGGTCATAAAAACACTTGTTTTTCCCTTATAATACACCGCCTCTATTTTAGCTTTTTAAGCAAGTTGAACTTTAACTGTCTGTAGGAATTTCTCATTGTGATTTATAAAAAGCAGCAGTTTGAGGTCTGGCCAGGAAAAAGGAAAAAGTCACATCATCTCACCTGTGTGTTTGCGGCCGTGCATCTGCAGATGTGACAGTTTGAAGTATCTCTTGCTGCAGCCAGGATAAGCACATACAAATGGACGCTTTTCATTGGCCTCTGATGACCTTACGACTGGTGGAGCAATACCAGCTACCCGTCGGACATCCTTTAAGAGAGAGAGAGAGGAAGGAGAAGACAGAGGGCTTTATAATATAGAAGTTTATTTTGTGTATTTATTTACTTGTATGTATGTATGTGTGTGTATGTTTTGTGCTTTCATGTGTTAACTCTGTCTGACCTGAAGTCCTCTGAAGACACCGTGTGTGTGTATGTGATACTGGGCACTGACGAGCATGGGTGGAGGTGGGGCTGTGGGATCACTGTCATAGCTGGTTGCATGGCCGCTGCCGCAAGAGCAAAATTAAACATGATTTAAAACAGTGAAAATTTTGAGGGCAAAACAAATATTTTGATAGATTTGTCAGGTTGACAGGTAGGTAGAAAATGTATGTCCCAGATTGTGTTTATAAAGAGTTCAAACCTCCACAGCACAAACACTTCTTAACCATCACCACTACAGAGCTATCCTTAACATGATTTAACTCTTCCCTGAAGAACTGAGATCCAGTACCCACTTTGCAAAACCTCCAATTCGTTTTTAAAACACACAATACAATAAGTACAAGGCGGCACACAAACAAACACATATACACACATATGAATATGCTCCTCTCCACTTCCTAATCTCCCTCGGCAGTTGGCCAACAGCCATCTGGTCAAATCCTCCTCTTCCTCCTCCTCTGCACTGCCACAAATACTAGTCAAGAGTGAAGAATACAGCGTGTTATTTTAAAAAACAGAAATTACAAAAAAACCTCACCTCTTCATTGAAGATGCCAGGGAGTTCATTTGGTTCCATGTTACACAATCCAGCTGAGATGCCATTTGGTACAGGTTATCACTGAGTGAAACATACAGCACGGTCATTATTATTTATGTTTGTGGTAAAAAAAAAAAAAAAGAAAAGAAAAAATAATTTTATTTTTATTATTTATTTGGTTTGTGAAATTTCAAGGCAATGAAATATGTAATTACATTACTAAATCAAAAGTTAAGGAACAAGGTTAGCTCTGAGGTTATAACAGAAGAAGGGGGAAATACTCTACATGTCTTGGTTTGATTTTTCTTTCTTTATTAATTGGCTACTGCAATTAGAAAACACAGACAATATTGATGTTACTGTGCAGTCATTTCTCTTCCCTTGTATGGATATTGAAGACGTTTCGACGTTTGCTTGCTTATTAACACATCCTGTCCACCCACCACACTCCTCACTGGCTTCATTAAAAAACATGGGCTCAGAGCCATTCTTTACCTTGGCAGATCACACTAGTGCACACACACACACACACACATTTGATAAAAATGCACACACACTTGGAGATGCTATTGTGCACTCTGCGGGGGGGAGTGCCTCCGTGCCTAGTACACCATGAATCAGTGCATGACATCACCCTGTCCTCAGTATCATTTACAGGCGGGAACCAGTTTCAGGGGAATTCTGGACGGCATTCCTTGAGAAGTCCTTGAGGGAAGGATCGTGATGGTTCACTAATCAGCTCTGAACTATGTTAAACTGTGGAAAGACTCACTGATATCTGACATATGTTCACTGTGTGTATGTGAGAGCGTGTGCGTGTGCATGTGCATGTCTCTCTGTTTGTTTGAGGGTTTCCAGTTCATGCCATAAGTTGTAACAACAGCAAAGTCTTCCCTTCTCTTATCAACTGCTGTTCCAGTATTTGGGTAGCACATGTTCCTTTTCTCCAACAAAATTGCAGGGCGGCATTCAAAGAATTTCATCCTAATTTACCCTCTGAGATGTTTTGCATCAAAATGAAAACAAGTTGGGAACATATTCAGAGGTTAGAATAAGCAGATCCCAAGCCTTAACTACCCAACCCCCCACTCAATGTTCACTTTCAGTGAACTTGTCTCTTTTACTTTTCTCCTAATTTTTCCTCAGGGTGGACACAACCGCAGTAGATCACTCACTGTTTGTTTTGGCCTGCTGAGCACCAGTGGGCAGCACTTAACCTCAGAACAAATTAGGATTCGCAATCCAGACGGTGCAGAGGCAGACACATGGCTTAATATAGGATCAGAGAGAGTTCACACTTTTAAAAATTACCAGCAAGTGAGCAAGCTGCATGTGGTGTTAGTGGAAAGAATCTGCCATTAATTGATGAGCGAGGAGGCTGAAAACCTTTGGGAAGAGTGAAGTGGAGTCTCAAAGGGGATTCAAGGTAGCAGGAATCAAATAATGCAACAATAAGAGCACGCAGGGACAAACAGTTGTACCTGTTGTAGTTTCTCAGCAGCAGAGCTTGGCTGCTCGGACAGGTTTCTGCAGGATTGTGGCAACCAAACATGGAAGGAGGAGCCGGGTACTGCTGGTCAACTGAATATACAAAAAATACAGTTGCTTCAAAATAGGGTTGCAACTAACAATTATGTACATGATTGATTAATCTGCCAATTACTTTCTTCATTATAGATTAATTGTTTGGTCTATTAAAATGTCATATTCAGATTGCTTGTTTTGTTCAAATCTACTCAAGATCATTTAATTATATAAAGAAACCACATTCATATTTTTTGGGGCATTCTTATTGACTTTAATAAATTACAAAAAACCTTTACTTGATGATAAAGAAAAAAATTTCCAAAAATGGTTTCAGCTTCACTGGTCGGCCAAGTTCAGCTTTCCATTGTCCTTCAGAAGCTTAGTATTATTAAGCTTAAAATATTCCTAGGAATGATCTTGCATAAAAATGTTTGAATTATTTCATGTTCTTTTCATCAGAACAGACAGAAAACACATTCAAGTATACATTGTCAATTTCAAAGACATAGGCACACTTTTGTACATGCATGTGTGCTCGGACACACAGCTCTTCTTCTCAAAGAGAGAACGGGTCAATCAGAAACAGTGGTCCTTTTCAGGTTCATATAGTATATTGGTCCCCAGACAGTTTTTGACATTTCAGCAGAGTCCTATAAAGCTGCTTCCTCAAGTTATCATTTCCAGAGTCATTAACCATACGTATGCTTAAAGAGCGAGAGGGAGAGTGTGTTTATGAATGCCTGCGTATATGAATGTGTGTGCAGACAGAGACGAGGGGAGATGAAGGAAAAAGGATAATAGCGATTCTGTTGTGATATGAAAAATGACGGGTTACTTATATAACCTTGCTGTGACATGACAGTCTTCTAGTCTGCGAGTCAATTTAGTGAAAACATTTCAGGATGAAGACAGCTACCTATGTTGTTTGGCGGTGACAGCGTGTCCTCGTGTTTGAAGGACAGGCTGGAGAGCTGAGGGGTGTGGTGAGACGGAGTGTGACCATAACTGGGGTTGCTGTCCAAGCCCATTGCTCCATAACCTGAAAAGAGAAAACAAAAAGATAAACAACAAAAAGTTAAAATGATCTTATTTGCCTGGTTGAATTATTGTATTAACATCACACAAAAGGACTGTAACATTTTGAAGCTTTGCAAAGTCTCCAGTATCTGGTCAGTTATCTGAAGCTCCGTGGTATTAGCTTTTAGTCCCTGGCAGGGTTACCACAGAGAGACATTCATTAAACTACTAAATCCTCTTTCCTTGTAACAAATTCTTTTTCCCCCCATCTGTCTTTGGCCTTGTGGTTGCAATATTTATAGCAGGTGGAAAAAGAAATTTGGCAAACACACCAGAGACGGTCTGAGATGAGCTACTGTTGAATATTCTCTGTAAAAAAAACAAGGTTGAGGAGTAATGAATTGCATGTATGCTAACTTAATTAGTTATAAAATGGCAAAAAATGGTAACAGTACGCATTGTTGCGTCTAACATGCAGTTATCTGAGTGTAATATATAAAGATAGAAAGTTAAAGAATATTACATTTCATAAAGCTATGTGAAAAACATTATACAAGCATATTCAAACTGTGTGCAGTGTTAATTTTACACGCACATACAACGTAGACAGGCTGCTGTGTCCTGAGTCAGGCCGGAGAGCGATGTTGAAAAGTTTTTGAGAAAAATGACTCACATGGCTTTCTTACTTAAATCCCTGCAGCCTGCAGAGGACTACGCTGTGTGTTTTATCACTTCATCAAAAACTGGTTTCCACTGAGCAAACAAGACTCACTGAAAACTGTCTCTGAAAGTAACATCAGCAGACACTTACAGCTTTAAACCTCTGACCTCTGAGTAATGAGCCCCAACAGGCAACAGATACCAGCATTGCTTACAGGGAAGGCCAAGACATCAAATCAATGTTAGCACTTCATAGGAAACAGAAATTAAATTTGATTCCAGATTAATATTCCAGATAAATATCAGCTTAACTCATTGTGATCTGGTTAGTGCAGGTCTTCTTAATGCCAGAAGTATTGTTCAGAGAAATAAATCAAGCCTGTGATTAACTTTTTGTTTTGAGAATTCTTGAAGAGAAACACTTCTTAATGAAGATCTTAACCCAGTTTTCTGTTTTACTGCTCAGTGTAGTAATCGTGATCAATTGACTCGTTTTAAAGAACACCCACAGAATGGGTAAAGTTTTTCATTAATATCTATGTAATAGAAAATAACTCTATTTGCCAATACATGCCAATAAAATCAAAACTTTAAAATGCATAACTTCAAGGTAATTTATTCACATTCACTGTGGCAGCTGAAAATGCCATTATAAATAGTGGCATGTACATTTAAAAAGAGCTAGAGTAGATTCTAACAGTTTGTCACTGTGCCATATTTAGTTCGGAGTTATGCAGTAATAAGACCTGGTGAAACCTTATGAATGATCTTTGTAATGATCTGTTCTGAATTATGAATTTAACACAATAAAACATCATCTATTGAGACTATATCCTGTAAACAACAGTGCAAAGGAACTGTTATAGATCCCTGCCAAATCATTACCAGGAAGCTGTCAAGCCTATTCCTGACATGGGACAGAATGACCCAGTACAGCACATAACATCCTGCTTAGACACAACACTGTGGACAACCCCTAAACATCGAGTTACATCATGAACACGTACAGCAGGAAATGTAGAAAAACACTGGCTTGTCATAACACCTGGATTTTATAGTGAAAACAACTGCTCCTCATGTTTCACGGCTCCTACATAACATTAGAGAGAAGAGAAAGGTGGGGTGAACTGAGGTGGAACAGGTTCCGAGTATGCTTACCCTGGTTCCTGGGTGCAGGAGGACTGTCCATACAGCTGGGCAGGTAGGTTCCATTGGGAAACATCCTCGGTTGACCTGCAGTCGGCTCTCCAAAGGCCCCAACTCGACAAGGGCCTGAGCCTGTAAACTGGCCTGAGAAGTGAACTGTGAAGGCCCCAAGTCCACAGTGAGGGTCCTCTATTGGGTCAGTGTTCCCCCAACCGGGTTCCTGCTTGATGAGGGAGTGGTGGGAAGGCAGGGAGCCGTAGGGAGAGCCAGGGTGAAGGTCCAGCAGTTGGGTCCACTGGCCACCACCAGCTCCTGGCAAGGATGACACAGGAGGTGCTGGAGGTAAGAGGGTCAGATCTCGAACATCTGACCCCATCGACATGGCGCCACACGGTTCAGTCAGCATTGGTGAAGGCGGTTGGAGACAGACCAAAGAAGGAGTGGTGGTATTCCAGTAAAGGAGCACAGCTGGGAGATTAAAAAGTCACACAGTAATAAACTCCTGAAAGTATAACAAAAATACTTCTTGAAGAAACAATAAGCATGGAGCGAACTCTTCTGCAGAAACAAACATCAGTGGTCACAACAGAGGAGCCATCTTTCCTGCCACAAGTGATGAACTGAATAACGCGAATAAATGAATTAGTGATGATGGCCAAACTCTGGATCCCAAATCTCAAGCTCCCTAGGTATCTGTGGTGGGTTTGGAGTAGGAGTCAGTGAGGGTGCAGTGCCTTGTCCCTCTGCCTCTATAATGTCTGACTTTCCTCCTGAAGGCTCTAATACTGCGTAACTCATTGGACTGGGGGAGGAGCAAAGGAGACTGAGAAGAAGATGACTCCCTTGCCTTGCCCCAGCCAGCACAGACTGCACTTCTGAGTAGATCATGACTAACATCACATTTACATGACCAGGGGTTGCTCTTCATTCTTTGTTCAAGTTCAAGTGTTGCTCATTTGGATGTTTGTGTTAGAGTGTATGAATAAGTGTGTGCAAGGATGGGAGATGTATTCTGTTAAATAAATAAAGTCCTCCTCGTGCTGATATCCTCGTTTGCACACATTAAAACTGTCATTAATTGTTTTCATGGCACAGAGATTTGTAACATTTAAATGTTACAGTTCCATTGTGTGTGCATCAAAAATCTGAACATATTCAAAGCTTAACAAAAGATCTAAATTAGAAAAACAAAAACATTTTTTTTTGTTATGTGTACACTATTGACCTACGCCATCTTCTTCATCATCATCATTTCTTACTCTTCTGACTCATGTTTTCTGAAACCTACACCACTTTCAAAATAAGTTAGTTGGATGAGGCAATAATATAAGCAATGAATTCAATCAGAAGATACCAAAACATTTTAGCTTTGGTAAAGTTTAGCACAGTCCTGGTTTATGTGTTTACATATCCAAAGTTAGTCATCTTTTTTTATTCAATATATAATATATATAGGTATTTTTTTCTCAATGACATGTTTAAAAAAAATGGAATCTTTTTTAATAGAAAGACTGTGCTGGACAATTAATAAATATACAGATGAATAATTTATTACTGAAAATGTAAAAATGGTAAAACATGCAGAAAATGCTCTGAATTTTCCCATTTTGGAAAGAGTGCTATTCCACTGAAAGTAATAAACTGCATAAACTGAATGGCCTTGGAGCAAAGCCACATCACACAAAAGGATAATTATTTATTAGTCGAGAAGAGGGGGAGTTTGTGTGTGTGTGTGTGTGTGTGTGTGTGTGTGTGTGTGTGTGTGTGTGTGTGTGTGTGTGTGTGTGTGTGTGTGTGTGTGTGTGAGAGAGAGAGAGAGAGAGAGAGAGAGAGAGAGAGAGAGAGAGAGAGAGAGAGAGAGAGAGAAAGAGAGAGCTTAAAAGATAGAGGTTTTGACCTCAACTCGAGCTTAACTCAATGTGGAACTACAGCGGAATGCAGAAACTTGGAATATGCCTATAAATTCAAGACAGCTGCTGTGGATCTTTTAACATTATTATATTTGTCAGATCAGAATTCAGGTTCCTCTTTTCCTTAAAAGCTTGAAACAGTGACAATGTGTTTTAAAAAATATACTGTGCTACATCCAGCGTAGCAGAACAGTGTGTTACAGTTGACTTGTGATGAGACCACTATAGGTTAGAATTACTGTAAAAGCAAGTTTAATAAGATTAAAAAAATTATGACATACTGTATTACCACGGATTATGAACCCCATTTGTGACAGAAGCAAGAACAAGAAGAGCTAAAGCAAAAGCAGGTCAATTGTCTGTCAGCCAATTCAAATGACTTTCTTTACCCCTGAACTGACCAGTGACATCGTGGTCAATAATGATTCATCCACCACTGAATTAGTTTCACAAAAGGATTTCATTTGTTTTATGATATCTCATTTCAAAATGGAATTAAAAATCCACTGCAAATTTGAGCTTGAAGACCTGTTAGCCAGTTCTTGTCATCGCCATCTGGAATATTAGTTTAGGATTCCAGTGAACGCTAATGACCCCAAATTCAACTTAAAGAGAAGTGGTAGGTGGTGGGGGCGGGAGGAGGTACATTAGAAATGGGCAAAGTGAAGGAAAAAAGGGATAGAAAAGGAGTGTGTGTGAGAGTGTAGTCTTAAGTCACTGTAAGAGTGATGAAATCAGCTGCTAAAATGCTGAGGCAACGTTAACAGAGGTTACATGTCATTGTTGCACAATATCACTGATGTATCTTCCAGTGCCCTCTTGATTCCTTTTTCTGTTTTGAGTTCAGCTGAAGGAATGCTGCATACCTACAGTTGCTGCAGTGTTTATTGTATTGATTACAACGTCTGACTGGATGGTGATGCTGGTACAAAACCAGTATTCTTGACCACCTTGAACCCTGTGGGGAGATTATTTGAGGTATTCTGGTGTTTGTGAACTAGTTTGTACGGCTGTGAATGTCAGATTGATGGTTTTAGAAAATTATTGGACCCCCTCCCAATAAAACACTGTCTATGCCCCTAAATGCGAAACACGGATATATCTGGGTGGTTTGTGGTCACGGTTAAGATAAAGTGGTCTCTGACTTACTCTATTCTTGGAAAATAAACGAGTGCAGAGGTAGACCCGTACCCTTGAACACCCAGACATTCAGAGGATGTCCACGTAGCTGCCTTCAAAATAGTAGCAAAGAAAATTAATTTCTCCCACAACAATTCGAAAAACCTTCTGTGTTACACCCACTACAAACAAACACAAACTAAAATAATGTACTGCATGGACAAAAGGTTGTAGGACATTTAAAAGTATCTCGCCAAAAATCAGAGACAGAAAGAAAATGCAGTGCCTCTGGGCCAAGGCAAATGCTGTCCGTGCCTTCCCCAGTGGAGTCTTTAGTGGGGATTCATCAAAGATGACGGGGCCAGGAGAAAACAACCCTTTCAGCCCCTATGACGGATGGCAGTCCCCAAATACACCCATTCTTTCAGATCAATCTCTGGTTAACTCAGGGTTTAAAACAACATAAGTGTGCAGAGAAAGGGAAATGGTCAATACTGCCTCTGACCCTGAACAAGAAATACACAAGGCTCAAACTTTCTACAGCAAGACGAGTAGGAGGGAATTTGAGAAGGGTTTGTTTCATCCAGGGAGACGTGTGATAAACTACACAGATATGTGACCTGGCAGGGAACATGACAAAAGAAATGACTTTTTCCATTTTTATAAACATCTGTATTCATGCTACTGCATCTCAAGATAGTTTATGAAGCTGCTACTTTCTAAATCGAGAGCACTGGTGATATAAAATAACGTATAATTTATACTACTTTAAAATAAATTTTAGTAATCGGCATTAAAATTGCATGCGATGCGATCATCAAAACAGCCTGCGGGAGAGGACTGCCAAAGAACAACAGGTGTTATTTTGATGTGCTGACAGTGGCATGAAAAAGCCATAGTCCTTCACTTCTCTGTGTGGACATGGACCAAACTGATAACAGACAAAACAACAGTATGTTGAAACGTTTCATCATTTCCCTCCTATCTGCCTGTGGTCTCTAGAGAATGGTTACTATTTAAAACAAAAATAAGACCGAACAATATTCCTCTGTGTTTCTTTGCTACTTTCTCAGAGCACTATTTGGAAGAGCCAGGCCTCTGCTCTTTGAGATAAAATCTGAATGCACTGATTGCCTTATTTAACAATGCATTTTGGTAACATTTATGTTATACCTAAAATGAATTTCTCTTGAAGGCAATGTCCCTCTTTCCTGTGACCAATGTGAAAAACAACAATCGTCAGTTTTTAATTCTCTCTCAAAGCATCTCTGAGTCATCTTCAAAGTGTTGCATATCAGACTGGAGATAAGAAACAAAGAAGAAAGATCTGTGGGAGAGTGGGCATATCCACGGTTCATGTGTCAGACACAACACTGCTCCAGTGATCTTTCACACACCCGTTCTCTTCTTTTTGTTGATGATCACCTTTGCCCCCTATCACCAAACCCAAAGACCCCACCTCCTCCTCCTCCTCCTCCTCTCGTATTCATATCTATTCATACAAAGCTGGATGTTCCTGGATCAAATGCAAGAGGAAATACTTTAAACTAAGGAATGTAAATACTCGGATCTAACTGAAGATCAGCATACTGACAGCCATTAAAAGAAAAAGCTGAGGATATTCTAAATATTTGATATTGTCAACAAATCCCACGAAAAGACCAAAACCATTAATGTGTTAGTCTGTCTCAGTACCTTCCAAATTTCCAAGCTTATATGTGGCGCTCAACCGCAAGCCAATCGTTTTTTTCTGAGGATGTAAACTTAAATGGGCCATAAATACATACAACATTTTATTAAAAAGCCAAACAATTTGTTTAAACACCTGGGCACTGTTTTTAGCAAACGCTACTCTAACAGAAGTAAACGGTGTGTTTGTCTGGGACTATTTTTAGCTGTGGATTAAGACACATCCAGTGCACTAGCAAGTATTTACAAGTGTATGTGCAACTGTCTCAAAATAAATTACAGTGCCCACATTTATTGTGATAAAGTTAATAGTTTTTGGACAACAATGGAGCTTTGTGGCACAGATTAATACGCAGTTTCAGGTGAGTATCTTATAATTTGGACTATTGGACATTTTGTGTTTGCACCATTACTTTTGTCAGCTATTGGTTAAAGAGCAACTAAAAATGTGTCCATTAGTGTTACTTACTTAAAAATAAAGGCACTGTTGACCTTGTCCACACACTGTCATCATCAAACTGAACATCACAAGCTGGAATAAAATGACTCTGTGGAATGACTGAATGTCATATTGAAAGTTTTCAATTTAAAAGGACGTCTATTAAAAGTGCTGAATTTTGCTGAACAGTCTATGTCTCATCCCAGCAGGTGTCAGTTTGTCAGCATCAAGGCCAACCTTTATCACTTCTTTACAGGAAAACCACAACCATCCATGCTGTCACACCCTAGCAGCTGTGGACCGGGCCTAAGTAGTCATCAGAAAACATTTCAGATATCTCTGGCGGTTACCGTCTGTTGACATACCCTTGTGCCTCATTTTGAAGCTAGATGAGCAAAAGTTTTACGGGATGACTCTGAGATATATGCACAATGATGGGAAAATAGAGAAATTACCACAGTCGTGATACTATAACCTCTGACACTTCACTTTAGGGAAATACCGATTTACTGCAACTTTCTCGATCCCTGGGAAATAAAATACTTATCTGTTGCACTGAAATGCTATAGGTTGCTGAAAAGAATGTGCTTGATTTGCAAAATAGTTTTCATGCTATACGTCTGTAGGTAAATTAAATAAGAAAAATAATTCATTTCAAACACATTTAGCTTTTGTGAGAAATAAATACATGTGTCTGAGCAATTAAATTCATTGTAGAGAAAGTTTTGAAGATTGTCTGTTCTCCGTCTTCAGCGTCATATTTATCAGCACTGATGAAACGGTATCTCAAAGGCAAAGGGTCACATAGTTTAACATGCCTCTAATTAGTGTTTCTGAGATCTGGCATGTATAGCTTCAAGCCAAATATTGTGTAATGTATCCCCAATTGAAACAAATTTGACTCTTTGTTTGACTGTGCCTTTTTAACTCGTATTGCTCTTCCTAGCCTGTGATCGGTTTAATATAAACACACTCTGATGACTAGAGAACACTCAATCTATCCAGACAGGAACGTCAGAATTCTTTTTGTTGTTGCTGCCATTAGGTTGAGACAGAGCACACGCATTCCACATAGGGGGATTAACGACCTCAGATAGCTCAACACCACAAATGCAAACTCGCTTTGATTGATTACTGCAGTCTTTGGTGTGATATGAAGCTGTTCATTAAGAGATATGGCAAGATAACAGTGGTATTTCACGCACCGACCTTCTTTTCCTGGTCATGCGTGAGTTTTGCTGCAGATGGCTCGTACAGTGCAGCCAAGTCAACCACATCTAAGAGGCAGATAAAAAAAAGCAATAAAATTCTAATTGAATGAACAAAAGAAATTAATTTCACTAAGTCGGAGGTGTGCAGCTGTGCTGTGTGATTGATCATCTAGTGGTAGAGGAGATAAGTGATCACAGGGACTGAACAGCTATCACAGTAGACTACAGGCCTTCAGTCAGACGAGTTATGTTCAAGCACACACACACGCACACGACTACGGCAGAGGGATAGGGGATTTTTCTCTATGCACACAGAAAGTGCTTTGGTTTTGTTAAAGCTGCATGAATTAACTTGTGGCCGTAAAGGGGCAGAACAACTCTAAAACACACTGATAGCTACACATATACAAGAGATCACCGGCTAATGAATGGTATGGCTAACCTAATTTTACACATTCTGACACAGAGAAACATTACCAGTCGTTGTTTCTGGCCACCTGACAAAGGTAGCTCATTTAGCTCTGGTTGGGCTCCACCAAGTCCTGGGTCTTTAATTCACCAGCTACTCAATAAATATGTCATCTGCCATTTGGTGCTGGGTAGGTAGAGTACAAAGGGTTCATCTGAGCTGTCAATATGGGTAAATCCAATACATTTGCAAGCCATAAAAAAATGAGCTACAAATAAAAGAGGTAAGAGAGCTCACAAGAGCAGGTTTCTTTTGAAGCATGCAGCCTGATTCTAACATGCAAAATGCTGAAGAGTTATCTAGAGCTGCAACTATGCAAATGTTTTCATTATCAATAAATCTGCCAGTTATTTTCTTCATTAAAGGTGGGATTCTAGAGAAGGATAGTTGATTATTGATTGGAGCAAAGAGCCGCTTTGTTTACAATTGACCATAACGCAAAGCATCTGTATTTGCTGACTAACTAACTATCTTTTCTTTAAGTTATAAATCAATTCTACAATAAAATGTTAGAAAAAATTCCCATCCCAAGTTCCGAAAGCCTGAGGTGATGCCGTGAAATTCCTTCCTCCTCAAGAAGATGACAAAGAAAAGCAACAAATCCTCACAACTGGAAATATAGAAAGGGTTTGCTTACAAAAATTACGATTAATTGAGTATCAAAATAGTTGTTTCAGCTGTGGGGTTATTCTTTTGGTAGTGAAACATTTAGAGGAAAAGTGTGCAGCAGAGAATGAATAAAAAAGTCAAGGATAATAACAGCAACCACTTTACAACACTTTTCTTAGTACAAACAAGCTAGCAATTGTTTATTTATTGGCTCACTGGCCCAAATCTAAATGTATATGATAAATGAACTGAGACACTGTACTACAAGTAATTAATAGAAATTAACTAGCCTGTGCTGTGAAACAATTTCAACTGTTGGATGATAGCCATGCATTCATACTAACCGAGGAATATGTAAAGGGTTTATAATACATCTCTGCTGCTGTGGACAGTAAAAGTCCATCAGCTGGGCGCCATGGGATTTTCATGCCTTGGACCACTGTGGACTCTGGACTCACCTCTGTTTAATATCTTGGATTTGTTTGTTTATTTGTGTCTTGTATATGTGTGTGTGTGGGGAGGGTGGGTCAGCTTATAAGTAATTAACAAGCAGTTCGCTCCACCTAGGGAAGCGGGGAAGTTACTCATGCGGTGTATCCTGACAAGGTCACTGGCTGATAGATGAGGCTGAGCAAGGGGATTTTTCCGAGATTGTGAAGGCAGGCAGAACTGTGGGAACCAGACAATTAGTGGGTAGAAGGTGGGCAGCCATGTTGGATGATGACCATGAGACTGATTTACATAGATACTCTCCACTTGGCTGGCTGACAGGGGGAAAGCAGACACCTGGGCCCAACTAACTCTTAACACACAGTCATTTATCTTTGAGGAGGCTGAGCAGGCAATGTGCCAGCAGTTTAGGAAGAGCATGTGGTATTTCCAATCAAACAAACATGGATGAGATCAGTGTAAACACAATGACAATGTAAATATTTCAGACATAAACATTAATACATATTCTTTTTGGATTATCTGTGTCTTATTATACTTATATATTTCCTAGATTTTACTGGTAAATATAGAGGTGGGATTGTACATAAACACACACACAAATACAGGCAGAAACCCGCTCACTAAACAATATATGTGCCTACAGTATAAATATAAGGTCAAAACCTATATAGGTTTCAAAATCAAAACTTCACAATAAGCAATCTCGAATTTTCATTAACTTACAATAAAACAAACTTACAGATAAAAGTCTGTCGCAACAAGACTACGAAAAAAAGAGAAGTATAAGAGAAATAGGATTTAAAATAGAACATGACGTTTGCCTGCAAAGGTGTGTCTGCAAATAACCAATATTATTCAACTGAATTCTGCACATATACACCAACATAAAAAACACCATCCGACAGAAGTTGCTGAAAACATGGGTGATGTCTGCTGCTAGATTACTTATACATCTTGTGAAGGCTTCATTGGCAGGTTAGCTTTAGAATGATATAAAACAGACAAGATTCTGGTTTAATACATGTACCAGGTACAGTCTCCTTGGAGTTAAAAGGTTTACTGTTGTCCAATATCCACGCTATTTTCAGGACATTCTGTCGTGGATATTATAAAAGCTATTAAGCATCATAACACACAGTGGCATTTTAAAGACCTTTTAAAGAAGACAAAAACAATGTCTCACATGCACCTGGAGCTTCAAAGCCCCCAAAACTCTTATTCGGGACTTGAAATACACCAGGCACTTGACAACAGCTGTTAATCAGATAATGAAAGCCTCACAGTTACACAAGCACACTTTTAGAGAAGCGGCTATAAATTATTCGCCATGACAGCGTACGAGGGCAGGGAGTGAGTGAGGGTGGGATTTGGTACCAGGCACTTGCCTTCCCAACAGAATGACGCATCATACCAGCACTATGGTGAAACACTCCATCAGCCATTTCCCCACAGCGCTCTATTTTAAGGTATCTATCCTGCTGAACACTACAGAGCTCAGTTCCCTAACAGTAACTGCAAAGAAAAATATGTGAAAAGCAGACACTCAAGGAATTATGACGTAGCATGATGTGTCTCCATAGTCTAAGAATCCCCTAAAATACATGTTTTTGTGACAGATGAACTGTGAGCTGCAGCACAGTCTTGCAATGGAAAACACTCCATAGTGTCTTCACCCTGGGACACAGCCTGCTCAACACCTCAAATGTTTGTAACCTGACTACGTACATAGTTTCAGGGTGAACTCCTGCTCCACTTACCCTCTTCACCTCACTCACCTCAATCACAGAGTGACCTGCCATGGTAACAATACACAGCATCCCACTAGATACAGAGGCCCAACAAGCGCACCCATAGGTCAGTGGGTGTATGGTGGAAAAGTGTTGCCCTCTGACACCGACAGTGTTTCCAGGTTGGAGAGCTCTGGCCTGCCATGGTGGTCCACACAGATGGACCGCAGCTCAATCAGATAACCTCCCCTGGGGATCAGGTTCACCTCTGTAACTCTCATCCAAGACATCCAGGGTTAATCTCCCACAGTGGAGATTGATACCTGGATAAGAAAGAATGGAAGATTAGGATATGGTGCGGTGGAAGTCTGGGTGACTAATAAAATTTAGGAGGTCATCTGACCTCTGAAGGAAGGGGATGCACAAGCTATGCAGCACTGACAGGGCTTTTTCATTTAATCTGGAAAGATATTTATTTAAGTCCAATAATTCATGTGCAGAGTACATATTGTAATAATTAAAAGTGACAATGTAGGAAGAGGGACTGCTTTCACAGTCAAGTCATGAGACATCCCTCAGTTTTTAACTAGTTACTGCGGCTTTAACAGCATGACCCGGAACTGCCAGAGGTTCACCGGTACTCTTGCCTTTTCTTTTCCGGCCAGGTCTCAGCAGTGGTGGGAGCGTGGATTTCATCATCTGAGCTCACAAAATTACCTAAAATGAGCGTCCCGGCGTTTATCGATATTACGGAAGAAGACCAGGTATGACACAAGTCTTTACAAACTCATATTTCATTGTTCCGCCCGCGGATGAGTCGATAAATGGAAACTATCCAACCAGATAACTTAGCATGCTAGCTAGCTAGAATGCTAACCGTTCTTAGCCGCTGACAAGTACGGGCTGCTTGTTAGCTAAGCTACATGCTGAGTATGTGACATATGTGGAAGCACATTGTGTGTAGATATATCATTAAACCTACCGTGTATGTGGTTTGTATTTAAAGTAGTTGAGACTCGTTGCTGTTGTCTTCAGCTCAATGTATCTGCGGCTAACGCTGCCACAAACGTCTTTAAAGGTGTAACGTTAGCTTGGAATGCTAGCTGCTTAGCCAGACATCTTAGCAAATAAACAAAGACGTAAAAAAAATAACAAGCCAAACAAACCTGCTAAATAATCAACTATAACTGAGGACTTAGATATACAAAATTTTTTTGTAACTTCCCCTGCTGCTGCAAATATTAAAAACTAGAACTGTACACTTAGCAAGCAAAAACATATTATACTACACGATTACATCTACACACTGTTACCTATATGTAGCTTGCTAGTGCTCTTTATGTTGTTGTTTAATTTAGACACTGGTACTAATTGTGTGAATGTCTCACATTTCCAGGCGTTAGAGCTGAGAGCCTACATCAAGTCCAAAGGAGCTGATATATCAGAAGAGAACTCTGAAGGTGGACTTCATGTAGACCTGGCTCAGATCATCGAGGCGTGCGATGTGTGCCTCAAGGACGATGATAAAGGTAGGTGATGGTGAAGAACTCCCCTGTATCTTACGAGTGGTCAGTTATTTATTTATAAACAGCCAATAGTAGATATGTTACATTGTGTTACCAGTTAAAAGCACAGGTGCAATACATAACATTAATTATGACTCAGTTGTATTTATCTTCTCCAGTTGTCCAACATTCACAATACCAGCTCACCTAAGTGCAATGCAGTAGTTATGGATGTCATTAACTACACTTGCTGTGCTCCATTAATAATAGTGTATATGTTTAGTGCAATTAACTCTGAAACTGGATGGATAACAATTGTTCAATTACTAATGGACTCTTCCTGTCTCTCTGCAGATGTAGAGAGTGTGATGAACAGCATTGTGTCTCTGCTGTTGATTCTGGAGACAGAGAAGCAAGAGGCTCTCATTGAAAGTCTATGTGAGAAACTGGTGAAGTTCCGTGAAGGAGAGAGACCCTCCCTCAGGATGCAGCTGTGAGTGCTTTTACTATTTTTTTTCTGTTCACAACAGTGCCTCTCTTTATTGTCATTTCCAAATCTCTGACCAAGTATACAATCCACGTGCATGGAAACTTAAGCAGGCCATTGTTTTGATGTTAGTCAGGGTCGAGGCAGCTGGTCTTGACAGCTTAACATCAGGATACTGTTAAGAACGTTGACGGGCAGGAAAGCGGCTATGCTCCTTTCATAACAACAGCATGTGACGAGAATCAAATCCAAGTTCAAACACTTGACCATCTCTTTCATGTTTTGATGTTAACAGGCTGAGTAACCTGTTCCATGGTATGGATGAGAATACTCCGGTGAGGTACACAGTCTTCTGTGGCCTCATCAAGGTTGCGGCAACCTGTAACGCCATCTCCTTCATCCCCACTGACCTTGATCAGGTATATCTACTCACCGTGATTAATATAAACACTGCAATTCAGATATTGTGTATTTCTTTGCCTTGAGCTGCAGAGATCACATTTTTCAAACTACAAGTGGCATTTCTTTCTCTGCAGTTCATTTATGATTTATGTTTGTGTTGCTTACTAGGTGCGCAAGTGGATTGTTGACTGGAACCTGACCACAGAGAAGAAGCACGTGCTCCTGAGGCTTGTGTATGAAGCATTGGTTGACTGCAAAAAGAGGTAAGTACAGATGTGTACAATTCATGTTTGGTACACAGTATTTAAGATTTATAAACATTATAATACATTTGTTTATGCATATACACACCTCTGGACCTAGGATTCTGAGACTGTGTTATCCTTCAAGTAAATCACCTCGGTGCAAAAGAGTTTTCAACAATGTTCAACAATTTGCTCATTACACAGTGATGCTGCGGCAAAAGTGATGGTTGAGCTGCTGGGAAGTTACACAGAAGACAATGCATCACAAGCACGTGTTGATGCCCACAGGTAAACATGGAGACCCTGTGTAACATTTGTCATTAATCCTTTTTTTAACGTACATCCCTCATTCATACACACGTCTCTGTCTCTTATCTTTAGATGTATCGTCCGAGCTCTCAAAGACCCCAACACCTTCCTGATTGACCACCTGCTCACCCTGAAACCTGTTCGCTTCCTGGAGGGAGAACTCATCCATGATGTTAGTACTGAAGGATGTGCAATGCCTTGTGGTGTTAAATATATAAAAGACATTACTCTCATTGTCAGTTGACATAATTAGTTCTTGAAAAACGTGACTTTCTCAATGTCATTCTTAACACAAAGCACATCTAACCTTTGTTTCAAAACCAATATTCCATTAGTCATTGCGACAAGTCGCTCTTGTATGTGGAGACTGGTTATGTGGGGCTTGGATGCATTTTTGATATGTTGTGACAGCTAAGGCAAGCAAAACTCAATATTTAAATGCCGACCAGTTACAAAGGTCGAATGTTGAGCAACAGGAATCTCAGCACCTGAACGGGTTGAGGCAATGAAGAAATATTTTTAATATGGTGTGTGTGTGCACCCTATTATGTATGAGTGTCTTTCATGGATCAACAGAATGGCATTTCTAAGATATTAATAGTTTAGTCCAATGTTCATCAAGGAAAAAAATACCAGTGTGATGTGCATTCCGTTTATCTGTCTCATAACCTTAGTCTGGACATGATTATCATAACATGTCTGTATGAATATAAAGATGTTCCAACTGTGTCGTATAATGGCATTTCACCCTCTTCTGACTCTCTTTTCAGCTCTTAACCATCTTTGTGAGCGCAAAACTAGTAGCATACGTAAAGTTTTACCAGAGTAACAAAGACTTCATTGATTCTCTTGGTAAGTAGCCCTAACTCAAGATATTTGTTGCATCAGTATATATACACAAACACACATACTGACAATGTTCATGTCTATCCTTACCGTATTTATAAATTTATTGTATTGTAACTTGCCTTATAAGAGCACTTTTGAGTGTGTCAAGGGAGTATCATCTTTAAAGGGCCGCTCAGATGTTGTGTCTTTAAAGTGTGTTTATACACTAGTTTGAATGGAGACAGGCGACAAGCACACTAAGAACATAAAGCGCCGCTGTGAGATGAAACAGTCGCAACTTTTTAGAATGCAGCAAGCGCACCACAGGTCTGTATCTTTTAATGAGTTAAGTCAGTGAGGGGTACTGCTAAATTATTGCAACTTCATCATAATCATGCAAGCTGCAGGTTTTGGTTGCTTAGGAACAACAGACGTAACAGTAGAGCAACCTCCCTTGGAGGTTAAAAAAAAGTATGAAAGTGGTGTGGCTGGCGTTTTCCTAGGGAAAATCTGAACGGCCTCTAAAGCAATTTGATATTTTCTTTGTCTTTAGGAACTAGGGTCTTTTCCCATAATTCATACCTTTATTATAATTTGTATAAATATACTGCTATTGCTATGATTATGAGGGGCACTTGGGAAAACATTTAAACCTCTAAGAGGAAATGGATTTAAATTTAATAACAAATTAAGCTATCCTGTATAAATAGCAGTACAAAAGCACATTTAAAGACCATGTGAACAACCTTTTCCTATAAGAAATCACAGAATCTATATAAAATAAAAACACTGTGCTCTGTTGACATAGCACAGGAATGTGTATGTGTCAGCAGTGTGTCCCTTTCTCACCACTAAAGGCTTAGCTGTAATTACAAGCATGTGTAGGATGGACTCTCAAAACAGACAATGTGGAGTGGTGTTTGTGTTAATGAGTAGATTCCCTGACTGCATGCTCCTAAATGTAGAAACAATTATCACAGGGAAACTCCCGGAGTCGAGAGTAATCGACTGTGACTGTTTTGTGCTTAATGATCCCTGCGTGTCGCTCCCCAGGCCTGTCTCACGAGCAAAACATGGCCAAAATGCGTCTGCTGACATTCATGGGCATGGCGGTGGAATTCAAGGAGATCTCCTTTGACACGATGGAACAGGAGCTGCAGATCGGAGCTGAGGATGTTGAGGCTTTTGTCATTGACGGTACAAGCGCTTCACCTCAAATTAATCTTTGCTGTCCACCCTTGTTAAGTATGCTGTTAGTTTCTCACGAGCCACTAATGGTGGGATGAAAGGGTAGTGATTGCACACTAATCACTGGTCTTCATCATTAAACAAAACAAAAAAACTTAAGTGAAGAAATGGCATATAACCAAACATAGCACTTTCATTGTTTTATTACCCAGATTAGATTTCTCTCCTGTTTCAATTTCCAATTTCTTAAAGTGTTATTGTGTTTGTGGTGTTTTGCTTTCTCTTTATTCACTATTGGTCTGCTTTTCCTTTCTAGCTGTTCGTACCAAGATGGTGTACTGCAAAATCGACCAAACACAGCGAAAAGTGGTTGTGAGGTAAGTACTTTCATCAAACTGTCGTGCGCGACTTATTTGTTATTAGAGGGGCAGTGATGGCATGTAGGCTTGGTATCAGTGTAGACCCAATGTACTTTACCTGGATCGTCCCAAAAAAAAAAGTGTTGCACTTGTGTTTTGTATTAAGCAGAGCTTGGGACTGATGCATCATATGTTATTTGGAAATGTGGGACTTCCAGGTAGTTGTGGTTGGCTTCTTACTGGTATTCAAAAGTGAAAGTTACAAGTGAAACCTAGCTAAGATTCTGTTGACGTAAAAACAACTCAAGGTTCAAATTTAGGTGACTGTTTTCTTTGTCTTCTGTGGAGACTCCTGTTTTATTTTTTACATAGTTTTTTAAGATTGGCCAAAATTACGCAGCAAAGATTGATTAGTTAATTAATATGTGGGTTAGTTTGTATTGTTACATCTGGTCAAAGCAGTGTCTTTTGTCAGGGTCAAGGATGCTATGAGTTTATTTGATTCTGGTCTGCAGAGAAGTATGTGTAGAAACTAGACAATGTATTAATTCCATTTAATTCAAATGGCTTTATTGGCATGACGTAACACTGTACATATTGCCAAAGCAAGCGTTTGGAATTAAAAATAATAATAATAACAATAAAGGAAAACAATATTTACAATAAATTAATTATAATCTATACTGTTGGTAATACTGTAACTACGATTGATTCAATCACAGTCACAATCAATCAATTTCAGTCAATAAGTAATTACAATTAAATAGTCAATCAGTTTGTGTCAACTAAAAATGTCATTAAAACATTAATAAACTAACAGGTTACAGTTAAAACAAGTAGTCTGTTGTCAATATAACAGTAATTACAAATGATTAAATATAATATATAATATAAATTTGACTTTTTGGCATTTCTCCCAGTAAATAGGGGAGTTTCTGTGTGTCTGATATAAATTCAAATTCGGGGTATATTTGGGAAATGTTTGTGAATTGTTTTTCTCTTAAAGTTTTGAATTAGGGCATGAGGTTAGGAAGTGCAGCTCTGTCTCTACCTGTCCTCTATCACACTGGGAGCAGAGTCTCTCCTCTTCTGGTAGCCAGTTCTGTCTGTGGCGACCCTTTTCTGTGGCCAGGCTGTGTTCACTCAGTCTGTACATTGTCAACATTTTTCTTAATTTAGGACATTTTATTGTGCTCAGGTAATTTGCCAGTTTGAATTCTCTGTTTAGGGTCAGATAACATTGTAATTTACTTTGTGTTTCGGTCGTTTCTTTCCAGTATTCAATATATTTTTCTTTTGGCTTGTTGATAATTTGGTTTGGTCTGATTGAGTTGGTGTTGCTGTCCTGAGGCTGTTGGGGACATGTTACTGCAGAGAGCCTCAGGGCCAGCTGGCTGAGGGGACTCTTCTCTGGTTTCAGCTCCTGGTATGTTAGGGCTTTGTGTTGGTATGTCTGGGGGTTAACTGATTTCAAGTGATTGTAAAATTGAATTGATCTTTTCTGTATTTTTAGTAGGAGCTCTGCTCTGCACAGATTATTTGGTGTTTTTCGCTGCACCTGCAGGATGCTCTTACAGAACTCGGTGGGGAAAGATTCTGACTGTTTTGTCCCATTTGTCAAAGTCATTATTTAGTTTTGGTCCCCAAATTTCGCTGCCATATAGAATTATTGGTTCTAGTACAAATTGGAAAGTTTTAAGCCAGATTTCGTTTGGAATATAGATTTTAATGTTTTCTCTTTATTGTATAGAAAGTTCATATTATTGCTCATACATTTCTTTCAGGGGAATATTTTTCTCTCTATAGTGTAGCATGGAAGACGTGACTTTGGTCTGCATTTATTTTGTCAATTTAACATTCTTGCTTTTGTTTCCACTCAATCAGCCACAGCACACACCGCACCTTTGGCAAGCAGCAGTGGCAGCAGCTGCACGACAGCCTCAGCGCCTGGAAGGCCAACCTAGCAACCGTCAAGACCAGTCTGCAAGCCCTGTCACCTTCTGCTTAATTCCACCTTAACCCGACTGTCTAGACTGCCTGACCCTCTACTGTTTTCTCCTTTCCAAATCCTCAGACTGAAATGATCAGCTTTTATATTCATCCAATAAAAGAACAATGGATATCACCCGTGATTGCTTCTTTCTTGTTAAAGAATTAAAGATTGCTGGAGTTATTCTGAAGTAACACAGCAAGTTGAATAACAGCCAAAAGCTTTACTGTGCCATTAATGTATAAATACACATATAATCAATCTTTTCAGACAACTACCCCACTAGTTGCCTTATCATCTTTTCAGAAAGCCATACAGTGACTTTAATGGGAGCTTGTCCCCTAGCGGCTCTCAGCATCTGGTTTTGCTTAAAGGACAGCATGCCGGTACTAGATGAGATGAACTGTTACTTGGGTTGAGCAATGTCCTGCAGTGAGAGGGTCACTTGTCTGGGAAAACATGAGAGGTGACGATAGTAAAGTGAACTTAAGATGACCCTGTCTGCTGAGGTCAGAGCTGCATTACTGTAACAGCAACACTTAAGCTTGTGTTGTGTAGGCGCTGATTTACGGCCACTACAAATATGAAACTGTCCACAGGGTTAATAGATACAGTTCAGCTGTTGTCAGTATGACTCACTGTCTCTTGATATGTCTTAACAGTGGAAAAACTAGGACCTCTAAATTCCAGTTTTTAAGTTCACCTTGCCTTTGCCCATTGATGGAAAGTGCCATTTATTCCACACATATCTGCTTTAAGGCACCGGTCCAGAGCATTAGGATGTGAACTCTAATGATATATGGCCCAGGCATTGGGTGTAAAAGGGGTCTGTTGGAGTTCTCTCCCTCTGCGGCTGTGATGAAATCAGCACAAACTGACAAAGTGCAGACTACTGACATTGCACTCTTTGTATACCCACCCCCCACCCCACACTTTTTCTGTGGCTAATAAAGCCACAGCTCAGTGGGTTTACTTTCTTTTTTCTCATTCTGTACCGAGTAAAGTCATAATCTGATCATTCCAGCCAATTTTTTTCTCAGATTAAATGGGCATTAGAAGTATACATTTATTGCAGCAGTGTGTTCTTTTTACTATCATGCCAGAGGTCTGCAGAGACTCACCACTCACTTCTGTCCAGTTGTCCACAGGGAGCAGCATCTCTGACTCTTATCAGTGGGTGTAAATCACAAAACACGTTCTCAGGAGCATAACCTCATCACAGCCACCCGCAAGGTGGAGAGTATAGCTGGAGATAAAAACTAATGTGACCAAGGTTCAGTAAAATGTTTGCAAACCTTCCATCTTGGTTTCTATCTTTCAGCATATTCTCCTTTTTCTCTGCAAGCAATTGCTTCTCAGCTACTTTTCTCATTCTGGATGGTGATCTCCCCCTCTCTTCTTGTCTCTAATTTGTCTCACTGACTTTAAATAACTGTTTTGGGGATGGTCTGTCATGTGAGATTTCCCAGATGTAAATACTGCTTGCTGTGGTTGGTTTATCTGGTGCAAATATCACAACCCCTTCTTATCATAGTCAGATAGAGGTACTTGTTCTGCATTGTTCGCTGATGAAAAAAGCAAATGATTCAATTGGAAGCTGAGCTGCCTAACTAGGCCCTTTTGCACATGGAGCTCAGGTTATCAGCAGATGTGGAAAGTAACTAAGTATATTTACTCCAGTACTGTATTTACTGTATAATTTTGAGTTACTTGTATCTTGTTTGAGTTTTTCCATTTCCTGTTAATTTGACATGTTCCACAACACGTCAGAGGGAAATGTACTTTTCAACTCCACTACATTTATTTTCAGCTATAGATAATAGTTACCTCTTAGATTAAGATTTTACATTTAAAAAAAACCCATGATTTTAATCTTATAAAATTTATTGTTCAAGATTTACCAGTGGCTTCCAACCTTTCTGGTCTGTGACCTCTCAAAAAAGTGCAGTTGGGGCAGATTTAGTTGAAGTGCAGATTACACTTATATTGTTTAATTTAAAGAACTGTTTACCAAAGTGGTAAAATTAATCAAAATGCCACAGTCAAAGCAAAGATTCTTACTCCAGTAATCAAATAGTCACATCATGCCATGGCCCCTCAGGTTTATTTTGTGACTATTTGGAGGGGGCCCAACCCCTTGATTGGGAACTACTGGACAAAACTAACTGAATGTAAAGAATAAGAACTAGTTCCACCTTGACCAGTTACAACATTAAAATGTTATTTACACTACACAACTATTATTATTGTAATATATAATAATATGCCAATTAGGGGCCATCATTTATCCACAACAAGCATTTTTAAGTTTGATACTGATGCATTTGGCTGACAGATGTTTTTGTTTACTTCAGTAGGAATTCAAGACCTTTACTTGTAATAGAGTATTTTCACATTGTCGTATTGGTACTTTTACTTAAGTAAAGGATCTGAATACTTTTTCCACCAGTGGTCACAATCCACCGTGTTTGTGCACAAACTCCACGAACTGATGTAGAATCACATGAACACCCCAGCAGTGAGACACTATTAAGCAATATAACATTGATATGACAGTATGTGGTGTAAGGTGGCAATATCATTTGACATCACACACTAGATAAAGTCTCTGACAGTATCCAGAGACAACACAGGGGCTCTCACTGTACTTCAATTAGCAACATCCAGTAGTCAGCTTGATAATGTTAAATTGCATCCTATCTCTGCTTTACATAAACACTAGCCAAGAGGCCCTGAGGCTCAGTGGCAGATGTGTATTTACATGGAGAGTGTGAAACATAAACACTATTATGGAGAATGCTTTGCCAAACAGAATGGAAAACTTTATCTTCACTGTGGTGCTGCATGTTTTGCTGTTTGTGGTGTCTCTTAAGTTGCTATAGCCACCATTCTTTGTGGTGAAAAAAAGCCAGACTACGTGTATTTTATCACAGATGACTCCGGAGCCCATTACACAACCTTTTCCCATACAAGGCCCGTGCATAGTAGAGTAGTCACCGACTACCGAGCTGCTGAGAGAGCAGAGGTTTAGTGCTGATGCAAAGATCCCAAAAGATAGCATCACATTACAAAAGTAATTTGCGTCCATCCGTTAGAAGTGAGGATACAACATGGTAAACATGAAAAAGACACTGAGGCTGAAGCAGTTCAGATGTTGAGGCCAAAATATGGCATCCGTCCCTTTTAAAGGGTCATTAAAGTAAAATGACCCTATAAATCCTAGTAACCAGTAGACAAGATCAACCAGAGGTTACGTGACCAAACATCCTGATGTCAGTGTCTAAAATCAAAAACATTTGTCACCTACATTAAATAGGCTTAAGGGCCAAAGTTGTTACACATGGTAGCCCCATTTGAAGTTAAAATGTGTTTTTTGTTTAGTTATTGTGTAGTACCATTTAAACTACAGCATTAAGCTCATAATATATATGCAGGTATATATACACACACACACACACACACACACACAGAGAGAGAGAGAGAGAGGGAGAGAGAGAGAGAGAGTGTGTGTGTATGTGTGTGTGTTAAAAAGCCTTCAGTGGTAACAACTATTCATACATTTATATATGTATTTTGTGACAAATGAATTTACATGTTTGATATTTAGTTGCTGACTCTTTTTCAGATCAGTTTTCAGAGTAGGGGAGAGTGGGGTAAGATGAGCCATTTTTCATATTTAGGATCACTACATCAAGGCAATCATAGTTTTGTCACTAACTAATATATCTGCATATATTTCAGGATGTTGTGCATCCCTTCAAACAAACAGAATGAGTGTAAACATAACTGTTTTGATAATACAGCATGTCCAAAAAGAGTGGTCTCATGGCTCAACTTACCCCATGTGTGTGGGGTAAGTTGAGCCGTCCCCACAGCTAAAGTGGTGCACTTTTATGCTAGGTTTATGACCTCATGTTGTAGCTCATAGATACCACAATTGATGTATAAAACAAATTTAAAATGATCTATTTTGGTCTAAACACAATTCTCATGAAACTTATGATAGACTAAATTCACTTTCAAGAGTGAAAAATGATTTTTTGGAAATAATTATCTAACCACTTTACCCATGTGGTTCTTACATTCACAGACTCCATGAAATGATGCCTTCCTCCTAAATATTTGGTCACATGATCAATGTTTTTTTGCCATTTCCTAGCAACAAGGGCTGGCTCAACTTACCCCACTCTCCCCTACTGCTTAGGTATGATCAAGAGCAAAGGGCTCAAAGTGATCTGGGTTTGGGAGGAGTAAGGAGTAAGGAGTCTGACTCAGAGTCAGAAGTCAGATGATGCATGTGTAATCCTATTTAACACATGGGTGTGAAAATACTTGCTGAGAGCTACTTTCACTTTCGTGGTTTCAGCTGCCATCTAGCGTCGACTTTTATTTCCAGAACTTTGTATCACATTTTCCAGGTAAACGTGATCGATTGGTTGAGTCTGCGCAGGTAGTTTAGGAAGCGCAGGGACACATCTGTTGGGAGTAAACAACAACCTTCTCTTAACCTACCGGAACTGTCTTGGGTTCTTCAGGGACTACCACAGCTCTAACTATGTATTCTGTCTATAAATAATGAGCCGTGTTAAACTTTTTCAAAGTAAGGTGCAACACTGTTGTTTGTGACTATCGCTGGACGTTTCCTGATTCATCTTATCAGCGTCGAGGCTCGGACACGTACCTGCCGCTCCTTTTAGATTAGGTTTCATTCTGTCGGCGTTGAACTCTGACTCATCATTATGAGATACTTTTTATCGTAAGGTAATGTAGAATTATGGTATCTGGTGCTTGGTGGTTACAGTAAAATACAGATATTGTAGTTTTTGCAGGAGCTGGGCGCGTTGTTAATGGTATTCTGCCCTCTGTGCTGCCAATTAATGCCACACCCGTTATCCGTGCGCAGGTGCACGCGTGACCATGTTGTTTCATCTGTTCATACTCCTTCAACTCCTGTCTTGTGGAGATCTGGCCTGTATGAGGAGCTTGCTGTCGAAGGAAGGATCACAAGACCAAGAAGGTGAGGTGTAAGCGCAAATGAATCCACTTTACGCACACCTATGAATCCACTTTACGCACACATATGAATCCACTTTACGCACACATATATGTGTAGTTCCCTGTTAATCGGCTGTTTGGACACGTCCCCCAGTGTTTGTGGATGAGGGGGACGCAAATTCGTTCCTGGGTCGCCATCTGCTGTTCAACCGGTTTGACTTTGAGATTTTCGTTCCTGGAAATCTGGAGAGGGAGTGTTACGAAGAAGTCTGCAATTACGAAGAGGCGAGGGAGGTCTTTGAGAACGTCCCTGCTACAGTTAAGTGATGGTGTTCAGTGGGCTGCTGGTCACTGGGGTCATGTCATGTCATGGGCACGGAGAGGCAGGAGTTCACCACACTAATGATGGTTTTGTTTTGCAGGACGATTTTTGGAAGAAATACACTGCAGGTAAGAGAATTAACTACCTCAATGTGATACTTGGATCATTTTAAATTCATGTTAACAGACACCAAAGTAGTGTACAGCTATGTGTTGTTTATGGATACTTGTTTTTTGCTTTAGCTTGGATAATTGTTTACCATTGCTTTCAAAAACCTGTTTGACCACTTGTTCAGGAGCGCACAGTAACTTTGAAAATGACTGCTAGGCCTACAAGTCAATGTATTGCTCAAATTCCAACTGTGGGCCTTACCTCGCCTTTGCAAATATAATTTGTTTTCACATTAGTGATGAGGACTGAATTCTTAATAGATCTAATAACAGAATGCCTACTACTTGTAGAAAATTCAACTATATTCCACTTCCAAACCAAAGAATCAGTATCAGATCAAAAAGAGGAACCACCCTGTGTTATTCAGGTGGCTTTTTATAATGTCGTACAACTCCCTGCGATTATCAGACAAGCTAAGCGATGTCCAGTTTTTCACTTTGGTTGGTGATGATTCACAGATAAGGACAAGCGTGGGCGGGTTGATGTGACATCTCTTTTGGTGGGACTGATCGCTGGTGGAGTGGCCATTGTTATCGTTGGCCTCCTGATCTGGTATTTCTGTCATGGCAAATGCAAGGGCGACTTCAGCCGTGCAAGGTAAGTGAGAGAGACCTTTTTCACAGTAGCCATTTTGACATGAAATGGTAGGGGAAATGCATGTGGTGTTTCCAATTCTACTAATTAAGGTTCTGTTCCATTTGGTGTAGCAGAGTCTTTCCAGTGAGCCAAACATGCACAATAGCAGCTCCCTGACTCTGTTTAAGCTGAATGGGACAGAACCTTAAATATTATCCCTGGTAACTCTACTCTTTTATTTCATGTCAAAATGGCTGCTGTGAAAAGGCATATTAGTGGCAGCTACGTTGTTTTTGCTCACTTTCACTTTACTACCACCTTTTAGTTATAGTGCCCCTGAGACTATAGATGCCTATACAACTCTTTTGCATTATAAACTCAGGTACTTGAACAAACTGACGATATAAAACACACAATATTTCAGAGTTTGGACATATGGACCATTTTATGGTATAATTTGATGCCACTCTTGTACAGTATCTATTGTTCTTACCTGTTCAGGGCTGCAATTGTCAATTAATCTGCAAATTATTTTCTTGGTTATCCTTTTGGCTGTAAAATGACAATAGTTACAATTTCCTTAAGCCTAAATTTACATAATAAATTGCTTGTTTTGTCTGATAATATATTCAGTTAACTATAATACATGACAAAGGAAAGCATCAAATACTCAAGCTGGAACCAGTGATTGCTCAAAATGTACTGAAATGATCAATGAATTGTCAAAATTGTTGCAGATTAATATTCTGTGAATCGACTAATAAATGAATTGCTAAGCTATTCAAGCTCTGCAACTGCTCTAACAATATGTTACTGCTTCTTGTTAGACATAGCACTGTGGAACCTATTCATGCAATGTCTTGTGTACAGCTGTATGACGACATTAAAGTTAACCACTTGGTATTAAATAGGTCACATGTTAATAACATGATATACATGTCTACACTGCTCTCACAGCTCCATTCAGGGACGGCCGAGGAGGAGTAATGCTTCTCTAATAATGCGACGACTAGAGGAGGTGTCCTTAAATCCTGTGCTCCCACCTGCATCGCCACCCTCTATGGAGGAAATTGACCCCCCGGGGCTGCCGTCTTATGAGCAGGCAATCGCTAAAAGTGGACAGCACGACGCCCCACCTCCCCCCTATCCTGGGTATTTGCATATGCATTTGTATTTGCAGTTATGTCATAACTTACTTTTCAAGTTTTTCTTGTGCACACGCACACGCACACACACACACACACACACACACACACACACACACACAATCCAAATTGCAGTCACAGATGATTCACACATTTCTTTATAACTTACTTTTCTTGTATTTGGTTTTAGCTCACGACCTGGAACTATACGGCGGTAGTATCTTCAGGACAACATATCAGCACGTCTGTCAATGTTGGGCAGATAATTAACGTCATTTACACTGTGCTGCTCTGCTTTACATTGTATACCAAGTTTGGCATCATCATAGGATTTAAAACCGTGCCTTATACCTTCTGTGTATTTCTTGGATTAAGCTTTCTTTTCTTTGTTTTTATTTTTCCCTTCGTACATTTCTAATCTTTCTGATCTGTTGGTGTACCTTTTCCCTAGCAGTATAATCATTTTTAGCTCCCCCTTCTTTACCTGCTTGGTGTCGGCATGTAGTTTTTCACTGGCCTCTATTAACTGTTTTCACAGATGTGATTATGCTTTGTAACTCCAACCATGTGCTGAATAAGCTAAATAATACACTGACCCAATTTGCTGCTTTTTTATAAATGAAAATGAAGAATCAATAATGTGTTAGACTTGAGAGCTATAAGTTGCTGCAATATTTAAGCCCGTAAGGGGCAGCTTCCGTGTATAGAAGGTCTGAGAGAGAGAGCGACATTAGGATTATGTTTCATTACACAACAAGTATTAATTGCAAGGGAAGAGAGACTGATCATTTTGTATAGTCCTACAGCTTCCTGTCTCCTTCAGAAGGACAGCAAAACAGCTTTTAATGACATAATGGTTGAAAGCTGTCTCATCTTTTAGTTTTATTTTTTTAAAGTAAAGACCTTCTTGCTCCTTTATAAAGTTCTAGTGTGTCAGGAAATGTTAACTAATGAGAATGTTCTTCTAATATGTGATGTCTTTTTTTACTTTCAATTTCTACATTGTGGTTAATTATTAAACGGACTATAAATGGATGGAGGTGGAAGCTCTGCAAAGACAGTTTTATAACCTTTTACATTTATACAACAGTTTGTCCAACAGAGTCTCTCACTTACAGTAACTATAATTTGAAAGAGCATTATACAAGCCTGTTGTATGATGGTCTCTCATTCTCATTAGATGAGAAATACAAGAGATAAGAAGTTATTATGTCACTGTTAATTGCCACAGTTTCATCCTGACAGTATGAGAACTTATCAAAGGCTTTGTTAAAGTTGATCTGAAGCATAACTACTTGTAATTAACATCTTTTAATTATGTTTTTAATAAAATTGATAATTTAATTATTTTTTGTCTTTCAACTGTGTGAGCTCGCTCTTTACTGATTCTCACTTTGATATTTCCTGTTAAAATATGATCAGCTTCGAGGGTTTTGTCAGCTACATTAGATGAAAAATGTATATATTTTTTTAACTCTGGAAAAAAAAACACTGAAACTGAAACATTGTAGGTAATGTAATTTCCATAGTATAAAGATTTCAGACCACAACAACTATTATCAGCTTTCATCACAAGCTTTTTAAAAAAAATTTAGAAAATCAGTCAATAAGACAAGTCAACATACTTGTGAATACCAATGACTTGTATTATTTTTTAAATCTGTAAATGTATTTATGTACAACATAGCCAATAAAATAAAAAGATTAGGAATATGCAGCTGAGATCTCAAATTTCAGTTATCTTCAGAGATTCTAAATGGTTCAAAATGACAAAATGGCAAAAATCAATATGGCTGCTGGTCGAAACAAAGAAGTTATTCCAAAAAAGTCACAAAAGGGGATTTACAACTCAACTTTTCCTAACAGTCTCTAGTGACAAAACGAAAGAGAGTGGCTCTCAAAAATGTAGACATTTGCCTCAATCTATAATCCACTGAGAATTAAAAGACACCATACCAAGACTATTTGAAATCTTTACATTTCTCTTATAATTTTCACCACGTTATCCAAGCAGAGGCAGGCTATATAACAAATCGCTTTATATGTCAATTATGAGGTTCTGCAACACTGCAGAAAAAGTTGTTTTGTATCTCAAATGCTCTCAAGAACCCTCCAGGTGGGAGACATGTAGCTGAACTTTTAGGTGGAAGGAAGGGAAAACTACAAAACTTCCAGCCAGTCTGCAGTGCATCCTGGGAAATAAACTAACATGGGTACGTGAAACCATGCAGGGTTTGCATCGCTCTCCGTAACGAGAGATGAACAGAAATTAACGGAATCACCCGGTAGGCTAAAAGGTACACTTATCCAGGATAGAGCACAGCTTCACGGCGGCTTTGCGGACTGTGTGCGGTGCTGGGACGGGACTGCCTGCTCTGGTCGGTCGGTGGGTCGGACCCGGGCTGCTACGATGTATGTCCGCTGCTCCACGAAGCTCCGTCGGGGAAGTGAATCTTTCACCGGATGATGGACAGGAACTACCCGACCTCCAGCTTTGCGGACGCGCTGGCTCCACCAGCACAGACCGTAGCTTCTTGGGCCTATGACCGCAACACAGCTAGTGTCAAGCCAAGGTAAAAGATGAAGGAGAGGGCACCTTCCGAAGGAAATTTCGGTGATGGAGGGCCTAGCTTTGGTCTTGGATCAAAGTGCACGGGTCCTTGCTGTTATTGGGAACACTGGAGGAATTGGAGAAATGTCGGGATTTGATCGGAGTTGTAACTTAGAGGCTTCGACATGTCAGTGGTTTCTTAGCCGTTTGTTAACTGTCTCCCACCTTGCTAGTTTTCGCTAGCACACCGTCTTCTCAACATGGCCATGTACAGAGTTGGTGCAAACTAGACTTGGATTTATTTTAGACATCTATATGAAGTTGAGCAGGTAGGCAGCTTAAACTAGCATTTTATCGGCTTGTTTTGTTGACCCACAGGTGCTTGCCAAAGCCAAAACAAGATAGGTAACAAGCTACCAATGCTAGTTAACGTTATGTCAGTTATGGCACTTCAAATTAGTGGTAACATAGTTATTGGTGTTGTTACCTCAGAGCTAAGAGGCGACGTGTCGAAGCACTTATTTGTACTTATTTTAAAAGCTAACTAGGTGTCCTTTGCCATCTTTGACATTATTTTAACGTACTTTACATCTTTAAAAATATATACATAATAAGCTCAATGTAACCGCACCGTTGTAGAGCTCTAACTTTTGGGTCAAACTTGTATTCTGTTCTGCTACATAGTGGTATTATGGAAGGGAGGATCATGGTTAGTTACGACGTTGTAGTATCTGATACAAATAAGTCAGATTTGTGTTCACAGGCAGCACAACAAAATAGCAGCACTTCAGTTATTAAACCTTCCTTAAACATAAAGAGAAAGGCTCTAGTAGATAAAGTAAGATGATCCACTAAACGAGGCTACAGAAAGAATCAAATCAGTCTTCACTTTGGCTCATCAGGTGACTATAATGATAATCAGGTAACATATACCAGAATGTGCTGATTACAGGTTCAGAAAGACTATGATTAGTTTCCCTTGTGTCATATCAGTATGACCAAACAGCTGAAGTTTGTGGCTGATGATTAGACTAAAAACACTGATAAATTGACACATTCCTATTGCTCAGGAAACTAACGGATCAACTGATATACACTCAATGACCACATTATTAGGAACACATCTGAGGTCTAATGCAATCCAAGACAACAGCTCCGCCATAAATTCTACTTTTACAAAGATAATGGTTTTCAGTTTTGATTCACACTGGCAGAGACGTAATAATTTAACTACATGTTTATTAATTAGGTTGTAGTTTGCAGTGATGTTGTGCTGGACTGCATTTATGTTGAGCAGTGTGTGTAATGGTTTGCCCCCTCCATTTACAGACATGCGGGTAACACCTTGCAATACTCCACTGTATAACTCCACCGCTCATTTTTTCTTGTATTGGTAAACTGGTATATTGGCTATATGTTTCATCAACTTTATAGTCAAATGGCAGAAGAGTTGCATAAGATAAGATTACTGGTGTGTGTGTCTGCAGAAGGCACCAGAAGAGGCGGATGACTCCCTTTCACCTCTGTGCTCCACAGATGTTTACCTTCTGGCAAAAAGGGAACACATTGGATCAGGCTGCCTGGATCTGATTATGTCTGATTTTATTTCTGTTTCCTATGAATTGGCTCCAAAGAGAATATAAAGTCATATGTCAGATATTAAAACCTTTTTTTCCTAATTGGCTCTGGCAAACATTTGTGGGTCTACTGAGTTTGTCACTCAGTAAACAGCCAAGACTTTACAGAATTAATACTTGAAACCAAGCGTGCTGTGTGTCAAGAGAAGTCATTTACGTGGGTCATGTATTTGTGTGCTTCTGTGCTGCTTGTGAAGATGTATGTGTTTGTGTTTGTTGATGCAGTTCCAGTTATGGTGCAGCACACCTCGACACAGAGCTCCTCCAGCGGCAAAGCTACACTTCCTCCCACCAGCTTCCCACCTACACTACATCACACCTTCCTGCTGCAGCAGGTGAGTTATTAATGCTACTCACATTGTTTTTAGAGGGTCAGTTCACCCAAATTATAATAAACTTACTTTGACAGCCACTCCTAGATGCATCTAGTCGTGCAGATATTTTTGGTTTTACATGCTTTGTTTTTTTTTTTTTAGATATACCTCTGTAATGCATGTGCCACCAATCAAAATGGTGGATGTAAATTAAAACATTGAAAAACTACATTGAAAAATAATACGCAGGTTTATCTGTGGACAGTTTTTTACCTTCTTTTCAGCATTTCATTTTTTAAACGCAACGCAGACTAAATTCTTTCCACCTTTTTATTGTATTAGGGTGGAGGCAGGAATCTCAGAAGCAGATATCTCAACCTTTAGCAAATAAAACCAAAACTGCATGCATGAGTAGATACTATAGCTTAACCAATATTTTGAACTAACCCTTATTTACTTGACACAAATCATTGTGTTTCCCTTTTATGCCCTTTTCTGTGGTCATCTTTCTTTTCCTTTTTTTGACCATCAGGAGCACTTGACTCAAGCAGTAATACTTCTGAGACCTCAATCATGAGCTTCCTGTCAGCCATGGAGTCTAGAAGCCTTCAGGCTGGTCCTGTTAGTGCCTCACTGCTTCCTCCTTTCAGACCCACATCATGGCCTGCTGGTGAGAACTCATCCACTTATTCTGTGTTTTAATTACACACGTATTGTGGTTTAGCCAAATATTTCTATCATGATTATGTATGTATGTAGGCTATGTGTTTTATTTATTGTAACCTGTACTACTGATTTTATGTGTGAGACTGAGTTGTGAACACATTGTGGGGATTGTTATTTATTAGTGCTGTCAGTTTAACGCGATATTAACGGCGTTAAAGCAAACCCATTTTAACTGCGTCAATTTTTTTATTGCGAGATTAACGCCTAGCACACTTTGTAGTTTTTTTTCACATGCTGTTGCAACAACTAGTAAAGTTAGAAAAACTACAACACCACACGGGATCTAGCTAGACCGGAAACAAAACAACAGGCACGCCGCACACACTTGTTTAAGAGTAGTAGACGTTACGTTTTGAGTGGATGTTGAGCGCGAGACGCCGAAATGGATGGATTCCTTGTTGTCTGAAAATGTCAACAGGCTTGCCTGTTTGAGTAACTGGCTCAAAGCAAAGAAGTAGGCTTACTTTTTATTTGTAACTGTTACTGTTCATTCTTTCTGAAATAAGAGGCTGGGTTGAGCCTCTGGTGAATAAAGTAGCCTGACTGCTATGTTCAAGCAAACTTGAGAAAAGTATCAAGCCATGGTTTAACTGCACTATAGGCTGAGTCCTAGTTTACCTTACATGTGCACTTTGTAATTTTATTTTGTATCGCCCTGTTTTGATCCCTTAGAAAGGGCTGTTGAAGGGGCTGTTTGTGTGACCAAGTATTTTTTTCACCCTTTTATTGATGGACAGTGTTACATTGTGTGAGAGATCATTTGCTCCAAGTGAGAATGTTAGTGTGAAATTGAACACTACAGTATATGCCAATGTTGTTTTCAATAAAAACAACATTTGCACAAAGCAAGCTGATCCACTTTTCCATGTTGGTAAGAGCATTAAAATGAGAAAAAATAATGGGACAAAAAGAAATCAAGGGACATTTAGAATAGATAAAAATGTGCGATTAATTGCGAGTTAACTATGACATTAATGCGATTAATCGTGATTAAATATTTTAATCGTTTGACAGCACTATTATTTATATGTATTTGTGTGTCCAAGAATATTCATTTAATCTGCAATCAAAGTATACTAGTCAGTATAAGTATAAGAATACTATTGTGTATTAGGCCACGTCATTTTACACATTTACCCCTAATGTATGATGGACAATAGATTTAAAAAAAATAACTTGTAAAATGACCTTTAGTGTTCGGTTACAACTAAAGGAAGTGTGCATCATATGATCTGATGTAAGATTGTTGTAAATAT
This sequence comes from Dicentrarchus labrax, assembly GCF_905237075.1. NCBI lineage: Eukaryota > Metazoa > Chordata > Actinopteri > Moronidae > Dicentrarchus > Dicentrarchus labrax. Next base: position 20,102,131 of record NW_026136719.1, on the reverse strand, counting down.
TCTAAACTATTAAAGAAATTAGCATTTGCATGTTGTTCCTGTTGTTTTTAATGAAGGTAAAACAATTAAGGCAAGATACAGTAGGGCTTAAACATAGAACTAGGACATAACTCTTCAAAGCACCTCGAGAAGCATTTATTGAACTTCAGAGCTCTCCAGACATCTAAAGACATAAATGCAAGTAGTGTGCTTGGAACAATAATGTGTGACTGATATGTTTTTCCCCCTCAAAAGTATAATATTACGATCCTCAAAAAGACATCCACTCCTTCTACATCGTTAAAAATTTAGTTAATTTAGCATGTAGTTAGTTTTCCTGCTGGACACAAGATGACTCCCACTTCATTGATAGAGTCCATTCTCAGTGCATGTGCACTGGTGGCTTCAGGTTTCTGCATCACACTTGTAGAACTTGCATATTGGACCAGAATTATCCAAAAAATATTTCCAGACTATTTGTGAACTCACAAATCATGCTTGTTGGCCTGCCCCTTAAAATCAGGTTTTCCATGCACACAGAGAAACTTTCCGCTTTCAGCACATGAATGTGAAAACATCGATCTAGTGTTGCACTCCGCATACACATCATTCTGCACAGTGAAGCTCCAACGTTCAACTGTAAGAATAAGTAGAAAAACCTTTTGAGTGGGAGGGGACTTTAAAGACATGGAAAAATTTAGTTGGTTGGTGATGTCAGTATTTCCAATTTTTTGGTTAGTCAAAATTTAATCGATTGTGTTTGCAGGTTTAATTTATTGTACTTTGATTATACCACTTCATGTTGCCTGTCCTGTCCTTATATTGTCTATTCTATGCAATCCAGGTACCAACTCGTCTACCACAGAGCTGTATTTGACCGGTGCCCTGCCTTCTACTGCCACTTTCCCCTCTCCTGCTGCTCTGTCGTCCTATCAGCACGCTGGTGCCTACCCCTCCAGGAGTTATGCTACCAACCCTTCCTTGGCTCTCCAGGATCCTGCCTTCAGCACTTCCACCAATGGCCTGTTTTCACACCATGACCCCCTCCTCCATCTCAAACCAAGCCAGACTGTGCTCCCCACCGCACTGACCTTCAACCGTCTCTCTGCCCCCACTTTGGGCTCGGCTCTGCCTGTGCAGTCCTCCACTTACCGCTCAGCCCAGGAGTCAGCTCCCCACCTCCTACAACCCCAGTTCAGCCTGCTACCTTCTGGTCTCCCGACCCCTCATGGTGCCCCGCAACCCTACGGGGCCGCTGTTTTCTCAGGCTCTATTGAAAGAGCTCTTCAGCGCGAATGTAGTGTAATTAAACACCACCAGAGGCCTTCAAGCAGCCACGCAGCCTCTGAGCAACTGCCCAATTCAGAGCACTCCTTACAGGGGTACTTTGGCTCTGGCAGTGATGTGGATGTGTCCTACCAGCAGGACCCATCCCGTCAGACCCCAGTGTCCTGCAGCCCTTCCACAGGAGCAGATTCCTCTCAGGGGGTCAGTCGTGCTCCACAACCCAAAACAGACGCAGTAACTCAAGCTTATTCGTCCACTTCTTTGCCGAAGGCTAAAGACTGCTCTTCCAAACTAGCTTCACACACTGCTGGGGGTGAAGAGAGTCACAAGCACTCTCAGAACCATACACGAGGGTCTCCTGAGCAGTATTCCTCCCCAGGACAGAAGCAGAATTCTGTAATTGCTAATCAGCAGTCAGTCCAGCTATCCAGCCTAATGTCTAGCAGTCTGTCTCAAACCTACATCACCCCCCACACTCAGTCACAGCCCTCCCATTCCACCACAGAAAAACTCTCCACCCTTTACAAGACTCTCCCTTCCCTTTCCAGCCAGTCTGATAGTGTGGGATCTGTTAGTCAGACTCTTGTTTATTCCTCCAGTCCCGGGCTGAGCCAAGAGCAGGAGATCCAGTATGGAGCTCAGGTCCAGGGCTTGTGTCAGGGAAATCTCTCTGAGAGCTACCCCACATCCCACTCTCAGGGTGCCCCGAATGTGACTTTTACATCTCAGTCACAGGGGCAAGCTCCGGCGACTCAGTCTCAGAGCTACGCCACAGGACAATCCCTTAACCAATCCCTGAACTCCTCTTACCCAGCCACATGTGTGCGAAATCTGCCCACATCAAATTCTACACAGGACTACACTCTCATGCAGGCCTCAGTGGGAGGTAAAGCACATGACACTCTGTCCCAGCAGCAAACACAGGCCCATAAATACGTTTTGTCTGCACCATTGCCTACCTACTCTTCAAATGCTCAAGCCTTACAGAATAATATCAGATCATCAATACAGGATATAAAGCCAACATATGGCAGACAGAAACTTGAAGAGCTTCCTATCCAGGACCTTGATGCTCTCCAGCAGGCATCTATGGAGGCCTCTGCCGCAGCCAACAATATGTCTGCTCACAACAATGTCATCTATGTTGTTTCCAAAATGGACGATCATCACAAAACACAAAGTGTTATCCGAAGCAATTCACGCTCTGATGACCAGCTCATGGGACTAGGTCATACAAACACAGCACAGGTAAAGGTTGAAAGGATGGGTGCTCTGAGCCAACAGCACATTCATCTAAGCAGTGCCAATGGTCAGGAAACTGCCAACACAAAAACTATAAACTCCAGTATTATATCTTCACACGTGCCCCTTAGCTCAGAGCAGCTCAAGCAGCTTCAACTCAAATCTCCTGAGCCACATCAACAAAACCACCAGAATCACAGTCAGTCCCAGAGCCAGACCCCAGCAGGCCACACCCAATTTATCACCGTCCCCAGCACTCAGGTTCTCCTCGAGCATAACCAGATGATTCTGCTCCAGCAGCCCCTTCTCCATCACGGTCAAAACACTTCAAAGGTGGTATCAGTGCAAGGTATCCAACCAACCCAAGATTTGGGCCCTGTTCACGTCCAGTATCTTCACATGGATCGAGAACTGCTGGGTCACAGTGTCACTGAAACCCAGAGTCAGCAGGGCACAGTAGTGTCTGAACAGAGTTCAGGGTGCCCTGATTCCGCTAAACACCACTACAGCCAGTCGGCAAATCAGCAACCAAATGATGCCAAGAACCACTTTGCTCTCAACTCCATTTGCTTCCCCGACTCCATGCTACTCGCAGATGACAGAAATATTTTGTCAAATGTCGACGACATCCTGGCTGCCACAGTGGCAGCCTGTGGCGTCACACCACAAGACTTTGTCAAAGCTACATCCTCGGCTGAGGCTGAAATGGCAGTGATGGCAAGCCCAGTTGATTCTAAAGGTCACTTCCAGACTGTGGATATAAGGCACATGTCACCTAGTTTCTCCTCAGCACAACATCCAATCATCACCAACACTAACTCCCACACCATGTCCATGGCACTAAATGGAGCTCAGATGACCACAGACTGTCAGGGTCAGTCTGTTCACCACAACAACAGTTCTGAGCTTGACACAAATGGAGATGGTGGTAGCTCTGAGAATGACTATCACTTAGCCGGGCAGGTGTATGACCCCTCAGGTCTCCAGAACAGAGTCAAAGGGCATGCGAAGTGTATTAAAACAGAGGATGGCCTCATGGAATCTCCAGGCAGTGAAGACTTTCCCAAAAAGAAGTCTCGCTCCAAGTCCTTGACCAAACCAGGTGGTCCTGAGGAAGATAGTGGACAGACCAGACCGGCCAAGCGCAGCGGGCAGGCAAAGCGGCAAAACTCCAGGGGTAGTGACGTCGGTTCGCCATCTTCCTCACAGAGTGTATTTGATGGTTGTCCGCAGCAGGAGAGAATCAGACAGAAGATCCGTGAAGTAGAAGAGAAACAGCCAGAGGTCAAAACCGGCTTCATTGGCTCCTTCCTTGACTTCATCAAATCTGGCCCCAAACAGCAATACTCTCCGAGTCCTACACGAACTATTAGTCGCCCGAGGAAGCCCTGCACCCCGTCCAAACCACCGCTATGTACTTTGCCTGCTCTGCCTTCCAAACTGCAGACTCTGCCCGGGCCCCTGATGTCCCAGGAGAGTCAAGGAGCGAGCTCACAGCAGAAACGTCTGGATGAAGATCTGCAAAAGAACTTGGAGACCCTGCCGTCATTCAGTTCGGACGAAGAGGAGAACACTGGGAAAAACCAGGCCCTGAGGAACAGCATCAGCTCAGCGCTTTCAGCCCTGGATGAGTCTTCGGATCGGAAAACCAGGACAGGTAATGATACTCTGAAGAGCCGGGAGATAAATCGATAAATCAATAAATTCAAATTTAAGTTTTAAAACACTGCGGAAAAAAAGGGCTGAATCTTAAAATCGAGATATAAACTACAGATGTTATTATATATACACCTAAAGACTAAAAAAAGCCCAAGTCCTCTCAAGTCACTCATCCACACCGAACATGTAGAATTATTTTCTTTAATGAGAAATTTAGAAACATACCTATGAATATTATATTTCATTTCTGCCAATAGATCTTCATAACTGTTACACACTGGACCTTTAAATATTAAAACCACATGTTTAAATCTAGTATTAATCCTTGTTACATGTTGTCTCTCCTCTGTTAACGATTCTTTCCAAAGCCAACAATATCCTCTTTGTGCTTCAGACATCAGTAATACCCTCATGTGTTCATTCTTTTGGTAATACACTATAATATGCATTGTCTTCTAGATTTTTTTTTCCCTCTTTGATGAATGCTGTCTGAAATCTCTCTTTATTTATTGTACATGTGAGGAATCGAGTCGAGTTTGTTTGTTTCAGAAGTTGCTTTTCTTCAACACATTCATATTTGCAACTCTTCTCCAGATAACCAAATCCCTGTTTCCATGATGAAGCCAAACCAAGTACCCACCATGCCACACACTGTCACTGAGAGCTGTTTGTCGCAGGTCACCGCTCCTATACAGACGACAAACACCATCTCAGGAGCGACTGCATTTGTGGCCAAAGAGGAGTCCAAAGAGACCCCACCGGGCCAGTTGGCCGTACAGTTGATGAGTGTGGCCATCGAGGGACTGACTGACGAGGAACTGTCGGACAGCGGAGGGGAGGGGATGTACCGGGAGAGAGACGAGTTTGTTGTCAGAAATGAGGATATCGAAAACTTGAAGGTACGGTCAGGAAAAACATGGGCGTAAAATGAACGCTTGTGAACATGTATTTTAGTGGTCAAAGTGGAAAAGGTTGCATAGATGAGGATGCTTGTCATGCACGTTGAATGTGGCATGTCAGAACTAAACTACGTATATTGACTTGTGGCAGTGTAGTGGAGCTTATTTTAATGAAACATCTGCCATCGAACATGCCACCCACCACTTTTCTTGTAACGCGAAAGGTGTTGAGGAAGGATAGTCACACCAGACTACACACTGGAACATTAATTGTTTCATTTTCTTAGACTGCAAGCGTTAATACTGAAACCTGTTCTGCACCGTGTCAATGTGTCCAGGTGACAATGAGAGCAGGCAGTGAACCTCCAGCCATCTGGAAAGTCCAGAAGGCTCTGCTGCAGAAATTTGTGCCTGAGTTGAGAGATGGAAAGAGAGTGTTCTCAGCCACGAACAGTGTAAGTAAAAGCAGACACGCCAGTATGCACTCAGCAGTATTTGATCATTCAAATTCTTTTTCTGGAACAGGTAACATGTTTTTCTTTGTGTGTTTTCTTTGTAGTATCTTGGATACTTTGGTGACGCCAAGACAATGTACCAGAGGGTATATGTGAAATTCTTGGACACGGTTAACAAAAGGGAGTATGTTCGAGTTTGTAGTCGGAAGCCACGCTGCAAGCCTATGAACTCGCTAAGGTACGCTAAGCTTATTAACTGATGTAATTCAATTTTGTTTGAACAGTGTTACAGTGATGTAACAGGCTTTGCTCTGCCACCCAGGGGTGTTCAGGTGAAAACTTTGCTGGGCTTGACAGCCCCCCCTTCCTTGGTCTCCCAAAGCCAAAAGCCTCGACCCAAACAACCCAAGCCCAGGGCAGAGCCACCACCTAAGAAGAGGAGGAAATGGAAGGAGGAGTTTTCACCCACTGCCTCAGGATCATCTGCAGAAGAAGGTGGTGAAGATGATGGTGAGGAAGCCTTTCTCTTATTAAATCTATTTTGGATATAAGTTGATATGATTTAAGTCTGAATCTCTTTCACTCTCATACTTATAATCTTTGATCTCTCTCTCTCTCTCTCTCTCTCTCTCTCTCTCACACACACACACACACACACACACACACACAATCTTAGAGTTAAACCCTCCAGTGCCATTCACGTCACGGTTTCTCAACACACGAACCATGAAGGAGACATTCAAGAGCTTTGTGGAACTGCTCATCAGCATTGCCTTAGACGAAGATGTGATGACAGAACTGGAGAGGACAAACGGTGAGTGAATTGGCTCTCTTTGGAAATGAGCTACTGGCTTAATAGTAGGCCAGAAACTGAATGGAAAAATGTGTCTCCTCTTGTTTCAGATGAGTTACTGCTGCCACATATGAAAAGAGTGGATGGGATGATCACTGACAACAGGAAACGCCTGCTTCACAAACTGCACATAGGACAGGTCTTAAAGGTGGGTGTGTCTTCGAAACTGGATATTAATGGGTCGGTGTGAGTTCTCTGGGAAAGCAGTGGAAGAATTGTTTTTGAATGTGTGAATGTGTGTGTGATATGATAGTTTCTAGCGTGACACTCCTGTTCTGTGTCTTCAGACGGCTCTAGACAACTTCCCAGAGATCTCAGTGGTAACTGAACTGAAGAAGGATGGGGAAACTCCAGCCTTTAAGGTGCGTCTCAGTGGGAAGGCCTACAATAAGAAAACCATGAAACCCTACAAGATGCCTAACAAAGTGCCACAGGTAAGACGAGATTATGTTTTTGTAAAATTCACTGTGCTGTCGATACGTGTCCAGCAGAGGGCACAGTGTCACCATTTTGTGTTTCTATCTCATTCCTTTATTCTGATTACTGAAGCCACTGTTCCTTTTTCTGTCATGCTGTCTCTAGACATGTCCTTGAAAAGCATTTAAAGACTTTGCTTTTTCCCTTTCTAGGAGTATACGGTTGACCAGCAGAGGACTCAGTGGTTCTCTCTGTACCACTCTTTGCAGCATTACAAGTATCACACATATCTCATGTGTAAGGATGAGGTGAGACATTGTTGTAAATGTGTATGCTTGTGTTGAGTTAATGTAGATTGTATTCTCTGACGAGTAACATTTTGCCGGTTTAACTTGGTGATGCTAATTATTCTAGTGGAACTATGTACTGAGCTCTGTTCTGCCCTCCAGATTGCATCTCTGCGGGTGCAGGCTGGGGACCTCGGGCAGGAGGAGACGGTACAGAAGTGTCTGCAGAACGGCGCTTGGGTAGAGGGGCTCTTTGATCGCTTCGGAGAGCTAATCAATCAAGTGCAGCAGGCCTGCCGATGATCAGGCCTTGACTTTGGTTTAAAAGAGAAACTTAAAACAAGGAAGTCCAACACTTAAAAACAAGAGGATGCCTCCAGCTCAAACTGGCAGCAGAGAAGGATGGAGTGAATATCTCCTTCCAGCCACAGAGATATTTGAATCAGGGAACTGTCAGCCGACTTGCCTAAAAGACATGCGGAGGCCCATGGCCTAAAAAGTGGCAGCAGGTGAACAGCGGGACAGCAGTAAAGTTTATAGGCTGCATCACTGCATCCCAGCAGGAAGCAGTAACTCGATCAACAGAGGACAAGGATTTTGTTTTTAGGAGCATTTTGGAAGACTTCTATTTAATGCTTCTCCTAGTCTTTGTAGGGTTTTGTAGTTACAAGCCCACGTTTTATGGGCCTTTTCATAGATTTATATAATTTTTGTTTTTATCTTATTTTTATTTTTTTTTAGTTAAATACCAGATCTTAACCAGTGAGTAGGCTATGCACTAGATAGAAAGTAATCGGCATAGGAAGTAGAGCACAGCAAATAAAAATGCAGAAATCTAAATTTCCTACAGTTATAACAAGCCTTCATCAATCATTTGATAAGTAGGCTCTCACACAGAGAAGTTGATTATGTAAAAAAAAAAAAGAAAAAGAAAAATCTCTATATATTATATACATATAACCGTAGCTATATACTGTTTGTAAAACATCCATTTTGTAATGGAGAGCCAACTTATATATTATGTACATTTTGTATAAAAGAACAGGGAGGTGGGAACTGCAGCAATTCTCTTAAGGGGGAATTTAGTAACTATATACTGAATCTATATTATGGTTTAACTTTTGTGCTTCAAACACCCCATTGCTTATAAGATGCAAGTCAGTGCCGTTCCAGTACTGCTTTTTATGAATTTTGTTAATCAAATATTATTACCTTGACTTATCTGAGGTTAAACTGAAATAAATCAAAGTTGTCTTTATACTCCTTTAAACACATAGCCCACATTTTTATGACAAATAGATATATATTTTTCACAGAAGTAAATATTGTTATGTTCTCTTGTTCATTACAATTTCTGAGACACTTTTTCATTGTTTTTTCACAGTTTTCCAAAATGGACTCTTTATAAGACAGTTACCAATTTTATGCTATCAAAAATAATCTTGTTCTTTACAGATGCAGTTTGTAAATAAAGTGCTGCATGACGTAGGTGTTGCTTTGGTATGTTTTGTCTGACATGGTTAACATTTTACAAATGATCTAGGGCTCGTGTGTGATGCACCAGATCCTGAAACATATTACTTTAATACTAAAAATGCTGCAGTATGCTTCCTTAACTGCTGGATCACTATAATGGCAATGAGCGATGGTTGCTGTGAACCATTGTCCCACTGCAATTTCTCTGACATAATAAATATAAAATTAGTTTCCTGATTAGATAACATTTGATTTCCGAAGTCACAACAGGTGGGAAGAAGGTGTCTTAAGCAAAACTCCAACATAAGGCTGCAGTTAACAGCATTTAAATCAGATGGAGCCTCTCGTTCGTCTCTCTTTTAAACCTCACAGGAACAAATGTGTAAATTTGTCAATTTTTAACCTGGAGTGTTCCGAGAACATGAATACACAATCACTGCCTTTGTGAGAAAAATGCATGGGTAGACTGCAGGAGGAAGAAACTTTCTGAACAGGAGATTGTGAGTGCAATTTGTAGGTGTCAGTGAATTCCTCTGAAGTACTTTTACCAGGAGTATGATTGCGCCCCAAGGTTGTTTGGTACATAAGATTCACTCCACTGCACAGGATCTGATGGATATGTCCTTGGTGCTATTTCAGAGGCTATGTTGACAGCTGCCTTAGATGTTAGAGGGAAGAAGAGTGTGTAAGAATATCATCCTTCATTAGGTATGTTGTCACTGTCACCATTACAACCCTAAAAGCCTCAACAGAGAGAGTCCTAGTCCTACCAGGAAAGTCTAATCCAAACTCATCAGAGCTGTATTACAGGTCTCAACCAAGCAAGTCCTAAACTCAAAATCAATTTTTCACAGCTCAGCTCAGAGAGGTCAGTTAGTGTTAAACTTCACCTGCTTGTTGGAGTGTGCAGTTTATATTATGGAGGGGTGGGGGTGGGCATTGCAAGGCGAGAAACTTGTCGTGATGCTCGCCTAACATGATCTCATGACTAAACTATTCACTGTGAATGGGTGGTTGACTTTGTGTCGTCTGAGAGGGTCTTGAGCCTGTTGAATAAAATATAATTGTCCAGCCAGTCAAGCATAATGCAAAACGACTGGCAAACCCCAACAAACAAAAGTGTCTCTGTGCTGCAGCGACAGCTCTGTGAGGAAAGCCACTGTCCTCTGTCCTTTGGAGTTGCGGAGGATGGCCTGTAAGGCAAGCGTTTGAGATTCCAGCATGGGCACAACTGGGAGAGACAGATACTGAATGTCTGCTCTCCAGATGAAAAGCATATGAATTTTTAATGCACTGCATTGTTCCATATGTGGGAGACTGAGAGGACCCTTGAGGCAGCGTGAGAATGTGAGAAGGGCACAGTAACTGGATGGCTGTTTGTTGGATAAGACTGCAAAACACTGACTGCCTATTTATTTAGGAAATGCCCTGTAGTTAAAATTAAATGTGCTGTGTGATGATGGTGTAGTTTTAAAGCTTTTTTAACCAATCATGTACACACTTGCAAGGTGTGCAACAGAAATCTGTGGGGGGGTTACAGATTAATACTTAATCTGGAAGCTGCACAGGCTAACCTGACATGTTCCACGACAACTGAAGATCTGAATCTGAGCATTTGGCAGTGGTGGAAAGTAACTTAGTACATTAACTCAAATACTGTACTATGGTGATACTTGGTTGTTCCATTGTATGCTACTATATACACATATTCCACTTAAATTCACAGGAAAATGTTGAGCTTTTTATCCCTTCACATTTTTTTTTTATTTCTAGTTACCAGTACTTTTCATTTTTTATTACTTTTCCTTGTGGAGGCCCTTGTCGAGTTTCAGATGTCTACGAGTTCAACCACTTTTCCCTTTAAATTTATTAGAATAATTGTTTTTTTGTCTTTCCTGCCTAATTTTTCTCATGACGCTCAGGATGGGCTCCCACGTTTGGGATTAGACAAAGTGTGCTCAACCAGCTTCAACAATATAATGCTGCTCTGGTATTAACAATCTAATAACGTCATATGTTAATGTGACATTGGATCCTTAAACAGAAACCTGCATTGTGAGTTTTGCTTATTTTATTTGCCACCTCCTGGTGAAAATTCCTTTACCTAGTTGTCATCAACATAACTGTAAACAAATTACTACCTGACTGACATTGCATGACCGATAAGTATGTAAGGGAAAGAAAGGGAAAATATGCAGGGCTTTCTGGGCACATGGAGAGAAGCAAGAGAGTAAATATTGCTTTGACCTTGTGGACTAGAATTTTTGATTGTATTAACCAGAGTGCTCTCCCTTTCTTCTCGCTCTCTCTCTCTCTCTTTCATTTTCTGTGTAGGTCTAACATATTTATCACAAGGCAGCACTGAAGTCAGCTTTGTGGCGAGTTTACAAAATACCAGCACATCAGAATGCAATGCATTCATCTGGGGAGTTGTAAAACCAGTTTTTTTGCGCTCAACCAAACACTGCTCACTCCAACCAAAGGCACACAGTAACCTTTCCTTTACGGTCGAGTTCCTGTTTAAACATGATGGCTGTATGAATATAAAAATACATCATCTACAGCAACAGAAAATGTGAATCAACACATACAGCATGTTAAAGCTATAACCAAGTATCTTGAACTTCTGTTAATTCTGTGGTCAGAGGTTGTTTGATGTCAGACACTTAATAGTTAATTGTGGTGACTATATCAACTGTTACCATCAAATGCATAACGTAGGTGGACACACAGGGTGAAAACTGATGCAGCAGAGGCTGAGATATCCTCACTTTTATTTCTTTGTGTGGTTCAAGTTCCAAAAACTTCTTACATGTCCCATAATGCAACTTTTGCATTCCTCCTACCTCATAAATGCTCTCTTCTATTCGTTCTTCATCTTTTCAACCATCCAAAAGCTTCCTCCAAACCCACAGATCATGTTATACAACAATCATGGACTCATGAGCAAACTGACTGTCATGTGTAAAATGAGTGCCCTGCAGTTTCCTTACAGCACCCTGCATTGATTAAGAGCAGCTAAACAGTATTGGAAGGTACAAGAAATAGTAAATAAACAGGTGAACAGGACAGTAATCAAACCGGTTTGCCCCAGCTGCATGCCTCACCCGTTGCACCACACTTTTGTCTCACGATGATGGCTGTCTTCCTCTCAGTCTCCCCTTCAGCGACTGACCAACATTGTTTTTACAGTGTCAGCTTACTACTTTTCCACTGACAGATTACACCTCAAGGTAGAAAGGAAGACACCAGGTTAGAGCCTGAAATCTGTCCCTACAGCTAATGTGTGTTTACTCTGGGGTGTGCACATTTTGTGTATGATGGCAGTCATTTAAGTTCAGTGATAGGCTGCCTGTATTATGATCCCAGACATGGTGGAACAACATCAGGTGCCACCTTAGCACCTGAGGCACCTTTTTGTGTGTTTTGTCCCTTTAACTTCCAGTCAATCAAACTTCCACATATTTTCTTCTCTTCTTATCTGTCCATATCTGTCTCACATGGCTGCTGCTGTTGGATTTTGCACTGTAGGTCTTATACCATATCAGATTTACCGCCAGTGTAGGCTTTCAGGGTGTGACTTGTTGAGTGAAAAGGTTAGGCTGTGTGAAAACTTCCTTGATGTGAACTGAAAGTCTTACATGACCAGTAAAAAAAAAAAAAACAATAGGAATGTTGCCTAGCTGTAATATTTCTGCTCATTGCTTTTGGCTGCTCTACATTGTATTATAATGCTCTCACATGATAAACTCATTTGAGCCACCTGTTAAGTGAGTGTGAGTAAAACCTTCCGCTGGAGAAGCTTTTGGTTACACCATGGTACTTAACAGTTGTATACCTGGCCATTCCTCTTCCTTCCTTTCTAGTTTCAGCTCCTTAAAGATTTGCCCAAATGTAAGAAGAAGTGAGTTAGTGCGCCTTTTGTTCAACCTGAAGGAAACAGCGGCAGCCTCATTACCACGGTAATGCCCGGGCAGGGCGGTGATTGGGACATGAATAATGTATCGCAGTGGGAGGGAGGGGACGGTTTCGGGGTTGACTGTACTTGCGTGCGTCACGTTGTGAATTGAAGACCAGGGACATGGTCTGAATGGCTGTCTTTACAGTCACTGGAGGAAGTTTTAACGCACCGAACACCAGGTAGGTTAATACCAATTTATTCTCTGGTAGCTGATAAAACCACAGGCTATATGTTGTTAATTCCCTGTAGTGTTTGAAATAATGTGACCTGAAGAGTTTGCTTTATTTAGTGGTTGTAATCTGCTTTGTGGGGATGGGCTGTTTTAAGAAAGTACACTTTAATGTGTCGACTAGCCTACTGCTAATTTAGATTTGACAGAAACTATTGAAATGTAATGTGACAATACTTAGAGTAATGTATTTTTACGCACACTTTGTGTTTGGGACTATTTGTGTTACTATTTCTAAGAGGAAATGTGGTTTAATGTTATGTCTAATCGAAATTCACCGTTTCTTGAAATAAGTTTATAATATTTATATCACACCTTTGTAATTTAAGCAAATACAACATATTCTAAAGTTTTGAAAGTATTAAAAAGTATAAAGCGTCTTTTATAACGGGTTTATAATGTGAAATTAGTTGATTTATTAAAGTTTAATAATTCACTATGTAGATAAGCTAGAACAGGGTTTTTGTCCTCTGGCATTTGTGCTCAGTGCCGACTCAGCAGCTTGCAGCGCAGTGTTTGTGTTAAAACACAGGTAGAACGGGTGTGTATAGGGAAACTATACACTATATACCACAGAGGATATGAGGGTTCAAATCCATACGGGCCAATAGTTTATCATAGTTCAGCATATTCATATTGTGTCCTGAGGCTTGATCCGTTTATCACTAGTCTCAGCATGTTGGAGGAATGGAGGTATCTGCCACGGGCTATTAACAACCTGCTGCTATTGGTCTGATGGTGCCACAGAGCCTTTTCATTGCCTGAAATCGTTAGTCCTGTTTTTCGAGCAGCTTATGGCAGCAGTCCTTAAACATGTCTATCTATTGCTTTTGCTCTGCTGCCGCACTCATATATCTACAGCTCAGGTTTGGAAGAGAGTCCCTGTTCACTACAGGGGTATTCCCATGTGTGAACTGCGCTGCTCCCTCTGCGATTATTTACCTCCACTGATGTGTGCAAACACACGGTGCACTGTTGTCCTTGGCTGAAATTCAGGTCAGTCCCCTCTTGCATCGTCCCTGTCTATCTGTTGGGTTGTTAGAAAGAGGACCGAAGGCACGGGGAAGAAGGGCGTCAGTTGTACAAACTGGCCTCAAATCTCAGCCTGGCGCAAGAAACACGAGGTGACAGAGCACAGCCGGGTTCCCAGGATTGTTTTGACCCACACTTGACCCCCACTTCTTCTTTTTTTTTCCTTTTTAACGAGCATTAATGGATATTGATAAGATCCGGATTTATTGTGTGACTGGTAATCCAGAGACCCCTGATGGGATTCTCCAGATGGTCCTGCCCTAACTCCTAAATCAAGGATTTCATTCTGATAATGCAGTTTCTTTCTACTACTATGAAACAGTACATTACGCTCCTGTGATATTCTGCATTTTATAGTGACTTTATCAACTTATATTTGCATTTTATCTTAAAACACTGAAAGATCGAATCCATTGCATTATCAACTTCTTATAGTTCCCATAAACCCTATTATGCATGTAATCTTTTCAGGTGTTCTTCCTGCTGCAGCCTCAGTTGTTCTTCCCTGACATGCAAATCCCCAGTTCAGAACAGCCTCTTCTCCCCCAGAGGGAGACACAGTTTGACGTAGATGTGTCTCATTAATCAGCAGATCACCGAGAAATCTGCCACACACCTCTTCCTCTGTTCTCTATGAGCTGTTGTATTTTTTGAAATGAGTGGGAGCGAACATCTGCTTGCTGCTGTACCGTTCCCAAGTGTTTTTGTTGTCAAGTTCTACAGATGGGTCAGTAATAGTATTTGTCATGTGCTGCTATCATAACATGGAGCCTGGCTGCTGCTGACAATACCTGATTTATGGCCTCTGGCTTCAGTGAGCCTCTCAGATCCTCCCCAAACATTTGCTCAACAGGCTTTAAATGTTTCCTGTTGTGAGATGAAAGCCTAACTAAGGCCGGCTCTGCTTTCTTTCATTGGTCGGACTTGTGGCGGATAACACACAAGTCATGCGGCCAGATGAGATACGTCGAGAATGATGGAGTGTTGAACGTGTCAGTGTTTGATTGCATGAATCATCATCTGATTTGTGTGCATGTATTAGTAGCAATACAACACATCCAGTGGAAAATACAACAAGAACATATCAGTAAATCTCTTGTGTGAGATGGCTCACAATATGATCATTGTCTCTGTTTCCTTGTGCGTGATTGAGTGTTGCAAACTGTGTAGAAAGATTGCATCAGGTGTCTGTTCTGGTAAGGAAATTAGGAGATTATGCTACACCGGCCGACAGCAGTATTGCAGTAGCAATCATCTGTTAAGTTAATTTAAATGAAAAGGTTGAGCTTACTGTACTCAAGCATGCCTCCAAAGAGGATTTGGGTTTGGTTTCTACCCTCATGAGATGCGCTGATCTTGGACTGTGCGGTTACACCCACATAAAGTAACTTGAATTCAGATTCTGATTATGTGAAATTACACAGAGGAGAGGGAGTGTGTGTTTGGTAAAGACAGAAAGTCCAATTCCCTGTAGTTTCTGGGAAAGTGCTCAGACAATAGACAAAGCTGAGAAGGTCAATGATAAATGTCAATATGGAATAAGCCTCTGTCTCTCCTTCCCACCCTTCCCCCTTTTACCATCCACTGACTCTCTCCTCTCCTCCTCCATCAGAACAAGGGATGGCTGGGAAGCCTTTCCGGGCCACCTATATCTGGGGCAGCATCATCTCCAATCTTCACACTTGCGTGGAGGTCAAGCGCCGGCGCCACAACCTGAAGTCGTACCATGACTGCTTCCTTGGCTCAGAGGCCGTGGACGTGGTGTTGGCGCACATCACCCTGAACCGTTTCTTTGGTGATGAGGCAGTGCCCCGCTACAAGGCCGTCCGTCTCTGTCAGGCCCTGATGGACTCAAGGGTGTTTGAGCCGGTGGGCATTAAAGTATTTGGGAAGGAAAAGAAGCGAGCCACGTTTGAGGACAGTAGTTGCAGTCTGTACAGATTCCTGAGCCCAACGACCAGCTCCTCCACATCGCTGACCAACGCCAACTCTCACTCCACTAGTACCATCGAGAGCGGCTATGACTCACCGAGCATGAACAGGAACAAGAACAGCTATAGTCCGTCACGTGAAAGGTACAGACTGGTGTCATAACATCTTCAGATTGCATTTTTGATTTGCTTTGTTCTCCTTCCTCCAGAGCTAATCCCAAATCCAGCATATCTGTAGACTGCATGTCTCTAAAAACTAGTGAGGCATGACCTGTGAGTTATGTCTCGATAATTTCCAGTAACCCCCTCATTACCAGTGTGTGACAATGAGTTCAAATATAAACCTAAATTGCAAAATGAAAAAGTAATATCAAAAGAAAAATTAATCAGACATGTTTCAACACATTTTATTCGCTTTCTTGCAGTGTTAAATAAGAAGATTTATATCACTCTCATGCCTGTGTGGTCAATATTAAGCAACTGCCAGCAGCTGGCTAGTTTAGCTTAGCACAAAGACTGAAAACAGGGACCCGGCCAGCGTGGCTCTGTCACAGAATTTGCCTACCAGCACCTCTAAATATCACCATTTAAGATGTTATGTCTTGTTATCCTATGATACCAAAACCGAAGTGTTTGTTTACAGGGGATTTTGTGGCCGAGTATTTCTTGGCTGGATGCAGTGACTTCCACAAAGTTACAGAGCACTGGCAAGAAATAGTACGCTGCACTACCCCATGTTATATCACAATGTTTCTGTACCTTCATTTTGTGTCAATCAGTACGCTTTAGAGGTGGTGGTAAGAGGATTTTGTTACAGACCCCGGCTACCTGTTTCCCTCTGTTTCTAGTCGTTGTGCTAAGCTAAGCTAACTGTGGCTTAGTATTTACCGTAAAAGACGCAAGAATGGTATCAAACATCTCATCTCACTCTTAGTGAGACAACAAATAAGTGTGTTTCCAAAAACTATTCCTTTAAACTCAATTGACTCTCCTTTAAGTCTGGAGAATTCAATTGTAGGGAGGCTGTCCAGCATGTAGCACAGACAGGCAGGATGCATGGGGTGCTAACATATGGCCTCAGCTTTGTGTTGTTATGAGAGTGGCCGCTCCAGACTGGACCTGAGAACAGGCCTGTTGCCTCTAATGGGAGATGAAAGTCTCAGAGGAACCATGTGCTCAAACAGTTTAATTAAATGAGGCTTTTGTTATTTGCAGCATGGGCCGAGTCAAGTCTTCATGGGAATAATGTATGGAAAAGAAAAGCTTCACATGTCCTATTTAATGTTCATCAGAAATTGTTCAATGCTGGAAATTGAGCATTTATTTTGTCTATTTGATTTGAGATTACCAAAATCAAACCAGCACCAAACTGTGACTGAATCACAGATACTAGCAAACATGTGCAGCCTGATGCCACATTTGTTCCTGTAATAAGTCTGTGTTTTTTTCCCCAATCATTTCCACTGATTGCTGTTATTATGTGACTCTTCAGACAAGGGGTGCTGAGCTACTCCACCCACTCTCCTGTAAAAACAGACAAATCACTTGAGGACGTGCTGGAAAACCTCAACCTGAGCTCCACCATCACCCCTCAGATGATCAACCTCGGCCTCTCGCAAGAGCGTAAGTTGCTTTCTATCTGATGAGACACAAGAGAGTGACGTAAAAAACCGGCACCGTGTTTTTCATGCAGCAAATGCTCTGTCACACCATGTGTCTTGTGTAGCTCTCTGTGTGCCTACGACCCTTATGGCTTTTAACTCCTGTATTTTCACAGTTGTGGATGAGGTGTGGCACCAACAGGCGGTGTTCAGACTGTTGCATCTGATAGAGCTCCCCCTGTTGGAAAACCTGTTAGAGGGTAAAGAGACATCACGGCCTCCCCTGCACGGCATGGACAGTGACCCGGACCTGTTGTATACATCAAGCTACCTAGACCGGGAGGTCCTCAAGGCCTTCAGTGAAGCACAGTAAGTCTTCTAAAGCTTTTACAGTTTTACAGAGTTATATAAAAGTTGATTTTTGTATTCAAATATATGTCTCTATATCAGTCCGAATCTCCTGTTCTTTTCACTCTTAACCAGCTGCTTTACAGACAAACTGATAATAAAATTGTACGTATACTCAAGTAACAACTTTATACCTACTTATTATACCTTTTTACTCCACCACATTAATTTAAAAGCTATAGTTACTACTTACAGTGAAGATAAAGATTTAACATGCAAAACATATTGTTACAGCAGTATACGAGGCAGTTAAAAATAGCCTATTACATTAAACATTAAAAATACCCCGCACATGCAAATGCATCAATAATAATGATCCAGTGATATAGTAATGTAACACTTACAGGGGCAATTCTGCATAATGAGTACTTTTACCATTGATATTTAAGTACATTTTGTTGATAATACTTCTATACTACCACTTAAGCGAAACTTTAAATGCAGGACCTTTTACATTCATTTTAGTGTTGCTACTTCTACTTAAGAAGATTTAAATAATCATGACAAATGCTTCTTTTAACACTGGTTATATGTAACCTAGATGATTAAAAAAATATTGAACCTAGATTGAACCTAGACATGTTTTCACTTGCAAATGACCAAATCCATGCTTACTTACTGGAAGCAGTTGAGGTCAAAAGCTTATTTGACCTCCTTTCTATCCCTCTATCTTTGATTTGCTTCACTTTGACCAATCTGTCAGATGTGTTTAAAATCATTCCATCTCCCTCAGGGCTGATGAGTGGATGTCAGGGGCAGTGGACTGTCTAGAGTTTCTGCCTGATCAACTGGTGGTGGAGGTCAGTCGAGGTTTGTCTGCTTGCGCCGATGACCTGCTCCGGTGTAAGAGGCTGCTGTACGAGGTCCTGGCTCAGCATTACGGACGCACACAACAGCCACCTCTTCTCAGCAATCACATTTTCGACATCCACTCCGGGATCTCGGAGCTACTCGGTAAGACGAGGCGCTATCAGATCCCTTTGGTATCCTGCTGTTGATGAGGCTTTTCTGGTGATGCATAAAAGCAGGTTTTATGTGTGTTTTCATACGTGTTCATCATTGTATTTTCTGTGGTCTGTTTTTAGTGAACGGCAAGCAAGAGCAAGCTCTAGAGACTCTGCAGCTGAGCCTGAAGCTGCAGGACTCTCGCAGCAGGGAGGAGCTGCGCAGGCTCCTGAGATTCATGGCTGTTGCGGCGAAACCACAGGAGGTCAAACTGCACAAAGAGGTGAGCGCCTGTGTGCATGTTGTGTGAGTCTGCACGTGTATGTTAGATCTTTGTTAACTCCAACTTATTCTCTGTCAGATTGAGAACAGAATGGCGGTGAAAAGGTCTTTCTCCAGCGCCATCGTCTATAGCAGAAGGCTCTCCAAAGGAAAGGTGGACTTGATGGTTCTGTTCATGATGGACAACCACTGTGATCTGTTCAAAGTGAGTGTTTCCAGTTTGTCCCTTTGCCAGTGTGTGTACGTCAACATCTCTGCGAGAAGCCTTAGTGACTGGGTTGATACAATGACTAAGGGCTCTTGCAGAGATGTTGATTGTTACATCCCTCCTACAAAACCTACAAAACGCTGCACAGGCTTGTTTAGGTGCAGGATTATATTATATATAAATAATTTGTGACTGACTGTGTAAGATCACAGACAGTCATAAACTACAGAAATATAATCACGAATTGTATTATTGTTTTATTCATGTTAATATTGGATCTAATAAATAGAAACTTCCACTTCAACTTCCCTTCTTTTGCTCTCTTTTCCACCAGATTCCGGTTTCATTGCACAAGATGGTCAGTGACAGAATAACAAATATCGTGAAAGGGAAGGATCCAAATATGATAACAGGTTTGCAGATTTTCCTTGTACTGCATCTATTAATGTTATAAACTCTGTTTGTTTAACCGCTGTTTGTGCAGCAACTCTCCCAAATCTCTTCCTTCATTCCATTTCTGTTTCTCCAATCTCTCTTTACAACAGGATCAACATACTGCACAAGACTGAGTGCTTTGGCCTATTCAGAAAATGCACAAAAAACCACTAAAGAGGAACTTTGGTCCTTACTCCGAACAGTCCACGAGAACCCTAAACTATCCTCCAAAGAAAAGAGGCGGCTGCTGGGACAGTTTTATAAAGGCCATCCAGAGATTTTTGTTCAGTACTTTGGAAATAGATTGTCCAGTATCAACATGTTGCTACAGTGATATTTATTAGTGTAACACTTCATGTATTATAATGTAAAAAGAGGTAGTTGTAAGAATGGACGTTAATGTGATGTAAATGATGTGCAGTATAGTTAGAGGATTTTATTTGCTAGTTTGTAAATAATTTATACTACTGAATGAGAATGTGAATTGAATTGTAGAGACTTAATAAGCTGCAATATTTAAGGACATACTGACTTGTCTTAAGTTTATTAGATATTTTGTTTGGTGCAGGACACTAACATAAAAAGTCCTTGTCAGTTGTATATGAGACTGTTACTTTCCGAGACAAAAAGAACCAAGTGTTCTTGATTTTTTTTTTTTATGTTTTCACACTGCAATGCGTCTTGATGGCATTCTGTGACTGCAGCCAGTAGGGACAAGTTTGCATATAGCTTTTCAATGGATGTATTCATTTTGTATGTGCAATAGGAACAGTGTTAGCAATAGAAATGTGTCTGTTCATGTGGTTTCTCATACAATGTGATGCACAGTAGAGCTATGTCTGAGGAACGGAAATTTGAACCTGGAAATTTGAAAGTCTGATGTTGTGCTGTAGTAAACAGTCAGAGGCATTCATGAGAATCAGCCCTCTAGGTTTATTGTGTTTGTTACAACAAATCAGCAAAACAGATGTTTGGGTTTTTTTTTTCTTTTGGACTGAAAACCGTAGCTACGTTTTAGTGGCATCTTCAGGGTTTCTGTTTTAAATAAGGTTTATGGACTCCTTCTAATCAGCTGAGGAAATCACTCCCATATTTCCAGGTGACAAAAGCATTCCCAGATGAAGTTCAAACCACACAAAACTTGGTAGTTTTTTGGCAGGTCTTTGTAAAGTTGTCTTAACATTCGTACATGTACACAAAATGTGTAGAATTTGATAAAAAGAGAACAAATGACACGTGGTATGACAAAGTAGTACTTTGTGTCCATTCTTAAATTGATCCCAATACATGCCTTACAAACGGCTTTCTCTGTTAGAAACATATATACAGTCCCCTCCTTTTTTAAAACAGAATGACATAATTGAGAGCTAAGGCTTTTACGTAAGAGGTTCCCTGTCGACTTAAAACTTGAGATTTTTACATACTGTCTGTAAAATAAAATAATAAACTGGAAGTTGAGTTCACTCTTCATAAAAGGCCAGTACTGTTTCTCTGATTGTGTCAGTGTTACATTAACATTTTAAGCCAAAACACACACATGCTTTTATTCTCGACATCCTGTTTAAAATTTAAATTTAAATTTAAAAACAGTAGCTTATCAGTTGAAATAAGAAAATGAGCAGTACTTTCCCTTTTCGAAACTTAATTTCAGTTTTTGTTTTGTTGCCGTCTGACAGTAGATACACCTTTGATACTAGAAAGCAAAATCACAGAACTCTTTAACATGCATGGAGTGTTCTCTGGCTGTAATCAGTGACTTGAAATTTACGGCTAACCAGAGAATGAGGACCAAAAAGCAATTACTTTGTTTGATTGTTACTCTTGGTGGGGACTGGAGCTCTACTATAACACTTTTAGGGAAAAAAATCTCATGTTAATGATTCAGAAGCTATTGAATAAAATACATTTTTTTTCTGTATTACAATCAGTCGTTTTAATCCCTAAGAGCACTTGGCTGCTTTGCCAAATGGTGCAAATTTCAAAGTAGCAATCAGACTTCATTATGTGGCAGTAGAGTGGTGTTCCTACATAGACTGTTTTATGGCACCAGCGACGAGGCTCAGAGCTCAGATATAATACCAACCTTGTCTGAACAAAGGCTGTGCTGGGCAGACAAATAACGACGTCATTCGGTCCAATGAGAAAATAAGCAGCTGACTGATATTGAAAAATTGTTTGTCACAACTAAGGAACTGTTTGAAATAGTTTAAGGTGAAAGGTTTGCCTTCTTTACAACTACTGTAAACATTTTTAGAGAGCATTTTCAATCTTGAAGTCTACATAGCTAAAATGCTAACAGTTTCCCTAAAAGGTCCAGTGTGTAACATTTAGGAGGATCTAAAGAAATGGAATATACTATGTATAATGAATCATAATGTTTCCGATAGGTTAGAAAAAGTCTTTCTATGTCTACGGATGTTGCGGGTCGCCTTTAATGGAGTCCACCATGTTGAACCACCATGTTTCTACAGTAGCCCAGAACTCTGGCTCTGGATAGGGGTGTTGACTACAGCACCGTTGTTTCCCCTTCACCCTTGGAAGGGAAAGGTGAAGCAACTACACTGCTAAATGCTACTAAATCCTACACACTGGTCCTTTAATAAAGGCTATTCAAGGTTTTCAAAGCTATCTGGCTTTTGTGTACAATAGATAAATATAAGCCTATGAAATCCTGCTGTCTTGCATAGAGGGAACCTGATTGTTTGAACAGAGGATGATTGGTACTTTCAGATAAAAAAAAAAAAGTGACATGTGCTGCCCCCTAGTGGTAATGATACAGCCTGTGCCAAAACAAAAGTCATAATAAAATGTCCAGTCACTTTCAGTAAAATAGCAATAAATCATCAGTAATGTCAAATAAAAAGTCAAAATCTGGTTGAATTATTTTCCTCTTTTATTGAAAGGAACTGTGTTTCCTCCAGTTATCTAAAAAAAAAAAAATCCACTTTGCCATCACTGGAACATCACAAGGCCAAAACTGAGCTGTGTGCCAAAATCAATGGTTGGATTAAAAATTTTGTACAGTATAATGGTCAGTCTTTAAAAATAAAAACTGTTGACAAAAAAGCCACAAGAACACTCAGGTGTGCATACTGTATGTATGTCTGTTTGTGTGAGTGTGTATATGTATGCTCGTCTTCGGTACAGAGATCAACGGATGTATAATCTGTCAGACGCACTTAGAAATGTGGACATGTACGTTTACTCCATAGGACCACCTGTTACATTACATTCTTGTAGGATTCAGCGTGTGTTTATCGAATCCTCTTCTGTTGGCGTGCGCGGTAGATGTCGTGTATGGGCGGAGCCACGGCTCCTTTGTCATCCTCCTCATCGGAGTCTGCATTAGGCCTCTTTAGTGACTTGGCAACAGCATGGTTCTCCATGGATCCGTTGCCCTCCCCTCCTGCATCGGGCTGTCTACCAGTGATCAGCTCTACAGCAGCATCAACAGCTGTAGAGACAGAAAAGACATCAGTAACGTGTCAAACGGGGGGCAGAACAAAATTTTGACATTTTATGGGAATTCATCTAGTAGCTGTCAAGATATTTCACTCTGTGTTTGATCAATTGCAGGATGACTGACATTTCCATCACCAGATGGGAGTGTGGCTTGTGTGCTTGTTTGGCTAAAAATAGAAGTGGTCTGGATTGATCGTAAGTGCTGACAAAAGCAACTTACTCTCAGGAAGTGTGCATCTCCTGAAAGTTTCCATGAGCTCATCCACTTGAACAAAAGGACCCTGCAGCGAGAAACAACAACAGACTCGTTGCATTCTCGTAAAACAAACATTTTATTCATTACCAGTAAAAATTAGCTCAGTAGTATTAGGCTGTTGCTACTCACAGTGAAGCACGTAGGTGGAGGGAGCAGCTTCATTAGGACAACAGCAGCTGGGGGGACTGGAAAAACTCCACCAGGGACAGGGTGTAAACCTGGAGCTGTGGGGAGGAACACAGGATGCTAACATCAAAGATGAATCCATTTATGCATTTAGTAAATGTGGAGGAGACAAGGATTCAGTACATGTAAGACAAATGTTAATGAGTTTCACTGATTCTTTATAACATCAAATGGCTATGGGCTACGGGCTACGTACGGGCGAGGTGACGTGGCTGGAAGGGGATCATCTGATTGGTGTCAGGTTTGGGGTACTCCGGTTTACGGTCAGCTTCGTCTTTTTGTGCAGGTGTAGAGGGTGTGACCACAGTCTCTGGGAGCATTGCTGCCAGTTTGGCACGAGACACATCCTGCAAACACCCAGTACAAACAGTTTTAAATATCAGGTGAAAGAAAAGCCTGATGTGTATAACTGCTTTGGAAGCAACAGATGCCATGTAGTGTCAACTATTAAGGGCAACGTGCGCACCTTGTACCCAAGGGCTTTGAGTTCACTAGCAGAGCAGGGATACAGGTCCATGAACTTGTATCTATCTACAAGCAAGGCTGTTTCTTTGCCCTCGTACTCGTCCTTGAAGGCAGTGAATCGCCTGCGCTCCACTTTTAGAATACTGGCCAGGTCTCCTATGTTGCTCTCAAAAGCCAGGAACCGAGCCCAGACCTCGCTGAAGAATAAAAGAGGAACAAACAAATCAGCAAACATCGTCAGGATATGGATTATTATAAATCACTTGCATACATGCAACTTTAACACAGTTCTTGTCATTACCCTGACTTTTCCGGTGACAAGCTTCCTGAGGTGAGGACACGTTCAAACAGAACCCTGGTGTTGTTATCCTCTGGAGAGAGGGGAAAAAAACATGGTTACACAGTTATCTTCCATTACTATGACAATAATGTAAGAGAAATCTTTCATTTTCTGACAGCTGATAACCAGAGCATCACTGCTTAGTTGAACGGATTAGTAGTAAAAAATGTATTTCTTATATTCTGCGGATAAGCTCTCAATTTCATTACACATAACCTACCATTAAGATGCGAGAGGTAATCAATGTATGCCAGTATGTACTCTGGAATGTCACCATATTTCTTCAAACCAAGCTCAAAAATCTTGAAGGCCACCGATTTATCCTGTGTAGAAGAGTTTACAAAAAAAAGGGCAATTTGTAAGATTGATTTTAGTCACACTGTACGTATACAAACCATGGGATCATGTGTCCTTACCTTGCTGCAGTAGTACTCCATCAGTGCTGCTGTCACATACACATGGTGGCGCGTGCGTAAATCCTCTCGGGCCTTTTTGAAGATGGTGCGACCTGATTTGATCCCCTCTGCCCTTCTGGCAAACTTCATGTACTGAATGTAGACCAGTGTGGGGTCAATGTCCTCAATGGCCAGCAGTTTATTATAGATGCTGTGGACCTTCTCATACTTCATGCGACTCTGTGAAGAAAGGAAGAGATTGTATGCTGATGAGTCCCCGTGTCTCTTACTGCCTGACTGATTCCGATTTGTGATGAGTAAACAATTGGATACTCACTTCTTCGTAGTCAGCAAATGAAAAGTACAGTAGCATGTTCTTCTTCAGAAGAGTCCCGATGGCACGTTCGTAGATGTTAGCTGCCTCGTCGCTAAACAGCTTGGAATTATTCATATCCTGAGAGAAAAAACATTTACATTTACAGGACAGTTTTGAGCTTAAGTTGAAAAACACTGAACAGGAGTCTGAAATGTTTGATCTTGTACCCCTTTCTCTGCCAGCAGTTTGCTCGACTGCTCCAGGTACTGTGCTGCCTCATACCATACATCAGGATGGTGGCCGAGCACCAGCAGGCACTGCTCATAGGCAAACATCACTGCCACACAGAGTACAACAACAGGTGATGATTCATAAAATACAGAATCAATGCATCCGAACCATGAGTGAGAAGAAAGGCGTCAACCTGCGCTCTCTAGTGGCTGCAGTCGTACAGGACATGCATTATGTATCGCCATTGATTAAAAAAAAGATTAAAATTGCACACCAGCAAAATTACTGGAATCCCAGTGCCTTTCCAGGCATATGTAGCAGAGATTTACAAACTCTAACACAATATTTCCTGACAACAAATAGTCACCTCTCTTTGTGATGAGGGTCTGGTCTTCTGTGCGCAATGGGTTACTTTTTTCCCACTGGATGTACTTCTTCCACATTTCCACTTGCTGGGCTTCCTGAGGGGAGTTCTGGGGCGGTACCGAGGGCGCATTCCTGTCCAACCCCTTCATCACAGTCTCATACTCCTGAATTATGCAAACCATGCAACAATCTGTATTAGTTTACAAAGACAGCCTGACGTTTTAATAAATAGCACTGGGATTCAAACAGGTCTGTGCTTATTTGTAACACTTGTCTCACCTTTGCCACTCTCCTGGCATTCATGTAGTCTCTACTTCGATCTTCAATCATCTTTTTGGCCAAGTGCACGTTGATTCCCTGTTCATGAAATAACAAGTCAGTCGTTAAACAACTAAAACTCCATACACAAACATATGTGGGTAGACAGATTAAGGCCAGCGGCTCGGGTGGGTCACTCGCCTCTTCATATTTGCTATAATCTCTCCAGAGCTGCTCAATGTTGATCATAGGGTTCACACAGCCTCTCTGGTACACCCGCCGTACTGCAGTGATCCGTTGGTTCTCTGCGTATGAGCCCACAGCCTCACTAATGGAACGCAAAACACAAAAAGGTCAACATTTAAGAGTTGGCTAACGCAGTTAATGAAGTCTCACAATATTACAGGAAAAAAAACACTTACACTCCTTTGAGGAAGTTGATGTAGTCCACCCAAATCTGGGAGAGGAGAGCATAGAAGTTAGGCGATAGCAGTTTACAGAAACTCATATACACCTGTTTTAATGCATAGTTCAGATCTGTGTACCTGGTAAGACATAATCTCCATGCCGATTTTATCCAGGGCAAAGTCGTACGCCTGGGCCATCTTCTCTCTGAGGATAAGAAAATAAACGCATGAAGTAAAATGAGTATTTCACCATATGGCATAATCAATCCCACTAGGATGCATGTTCTCTTACTTGTAGCTGGGCAGCTTTCCTTTGGTCTCTCGAACATATGAGAGGTAGCATTTCCACAGGTCAATGTGCAAGACTTTCATTAGACATCTCTGAAACAACTAGAGGCAAAAATACATGAAGATAAAATAACTGGAATGGACACACAAAAACCAATTTTATATATAGTGTGTATGTTCTACAATACAGCCACCCGTGTTTAGTTCAAACTGTCGTGACGATCACAAGTGCCATATCCCGAGTAGGAGGATTACCAATGCACCCAGGAAAACCCAGAAAAGCCGTTTTTACTTCAGCCCATATGGCAGATTTGGGTGAGTTCCAGGTTTTACTCAGCGCAGTTGTGCAGTGCACTTCAGTTATCCTGCTTCATTAGACAGGCCTCAGATGTGGCCTACATTTCTCAAATGAAAACACCAGTGTTGTTTGATGGATATGAATGTCTGATGTGTCTAACTGAAATTCAGACAAAAACTAAACAGGATACACTCACATGATTTATTAAAAGTGGAAAACCAGTGACAAACACATCAGTTCCAAATCAATGCAGAATACATGTATTAAAAATTCAATCATGGTAATCATTTCTTGACGTAATAATAGAGCTATGGTAGTACAAACTACAGCAGATACAAAATAATGGTTGCAAGTGAATATGCAGGGAAATCATCTCAAACTTAAAAAAAAAAAAACATTCATTTTCAAATAAGACATTTTCTCTCATTTGCACATTGTGCTTGTTAGGACCAAATAAACCATTCACAGGTTTTAGATGCCTTACAACACGATGACGATTTTATTGGAACCTATCGTAACATGTATGCATTTTCTGGCCACAAACCACAAAAATCATACAATTAAGAAGCTAGACTAATTAGAAACAGTCAGAAGACCCTTCCCAGGTATCTACATTACACTAATCAGCTTGAGTGTGATTGACACTTACCTTTTCTACCTTGTCATAGTTTTTAGCCTTGATCTGCAAATAAGAGTGTAAATGCAATATTAATTCAAACGTCTCCTCTACTTTTATGGCTTACAGGAAACATGCATTCATGCAAATGTGACCACTCATTCACACAGACACACACAGGACCCTTAAGATCAACAAAGTGAAATTCACACAAGAATGACAAACTACTTTGAAAAAGGGGGGTTTATTTTCTTTATAGATTGCGCCACATGACCCAGAAACACACCAGTGACCAGGGTACAGAATAAAATCCCAAAATTTCAGAATGCAGATTTTAAATATTAATTTTAAGACAAATACTGAAAAGGTGCCCCAAATCTGAGAAATACAGTATTTGACATTTCAAAAAAATCTCTTCCTTTCAAAGCCTTATGTTAGGGTTTTGCCTGTTGCTGATGAGTATGAAGCAAAGGTCTCCCAACTTCCTCCATTACAGACAGGAGAGGCTGTTTTCTGTGTGGTATTAGCACCTCGGGCCTATGTGGGCAGATCTATTCCATCCCATTGTGTTCACATTACTGTTCTCCACAAAGTGAAAAAGCAGAATTAAACTAGCCTGGAAGTGACTTATAATAAAAGCTTACATGGTACGTAAATATCACCATGGTACAGAGAAACTACAGTGCACTGCTGTGAGATGTTTTCGCAGTGGCTTCAATAAGTAAAACGTTACAATGACAAAAGCTGAATTATTAACAACATAATGGCATTGCTGGTTAAAGTGTAAAGCCACGCCTGCACAATAAGGCTTACAAAATGCTGTCAATAATATTCATACAATATGAACGACTGAATTCCACCTTGTCAGGTTGGTTGAGTGACCTGCTGTAAATAAATTGAAACATAAATGTATCTGTGGGTGTCCTGGTACATTAGTGGAGATGTATATTTAATATACTGTGATTGCAAGCTGGTTCGATCCTCTCTCTCTCTCTCTCTCTGTATCCTGTCACCACTCAACTGTCCACTATTGATCAACAGTCCAAAAAAACACATACAGTATTTATCTGTATCTACATTGGCATCCACAAGTCTGAAGGAAACTGCAACATTTATCAATGCAGGATGAAAAGTTCATTTAGGTAATTTATGCATTTAATGAACAAAGCGATGCAAAATTCCTACATGTTCCTGCATGCATTTCACACAAATGGCCAAAAAAAGAAAAAACCCATTCAAATTTGGGAACCTCTACACTGGACCCTTTTCCAGGAAATGTATTTCTTGAAGATGGATCTTTGTATTAAAAAAAATAAATAAATTCAGTAAATGCCAACTGCAGTTTGGAGTGCCTTTAGGGTACTGTCCCAAAAATACAGATTGACCTAAATTACTTGCTCATTCCAGGCACTGCAACAGCACATCTGACACACTAAGCTTTTCACCTTCATTAGAGAAGAGACCAAGCAAAATGTAACCTCTAGTAGTCAGAGGGGTGTGGTTTTTAGAAAATGCCTCCACTGCTGAAAATTTTTATTTTTAGCCAGCCAGTTAATTCGCCTGCAACATATTATGTTATGTCTCAGATACACAATCTGATATATTTTTTTGTTGTTGACAACTATGAAGGTGTAAACTCTGTAGTCTCCCAGAATCAGTCAAATGTGAGTCTTTACAACAACCGATACAAATCCTAGATGTGTTTCCCTGAGCTACCCTGACATAGATCAGCTCGACCTGCACTTTAGACTGCAATAATGGTATAATTTGCCATAAATACTCCTCCTGGAAGGAAGTTACTGCGCCTCTACAGGCTGCTTTATGGTTGGGTCTTTAGTATTTGGTTACCCAACAGCCCTATAAAGCACAAACTACTATCCTCACTGCCAGAAAAAATGTACAACACACCTATATGATCCCTTAACCAGACTGACAGATTACTTTAATATGAGTTCACATAATAAAGTTAATAATTAAAATATAAACTCAAAATTATGCAAACACATAATGGGAAGTAGGAGGCAGAAAAAGAGGTAGGAAGCAGAAAGAGTAGCGAATCCCATTAGGAAAATAAATCATGTCATCTTCACTATTCGTGAAAGACGACTGCACTGAAATTCTCTCCGGCCAACCCAGTTTCTTAAAAAATGTAAACAGCCATACTGAATAAAAATGATGATGCAGTGAATTTTCACACTACTAAATGATATTGATATTTTTCTATTTTTTTTTGCCATTAACAAATGTGAAACTGTACTAATTCTATAATCCAGCTGTGAATATACAGAACAGATTTGAGTTTGTTTTTTAGTTCCTGCTGGTTTCTCCCGCCCTGACTTTTAAAAAGCATGACTCTTGAAATGGTGTCAAAGACTAGAACATATTTACCACATGTTTAAACATGTTATGAGTGGCAAAAATATAATTCAACAATGAACTATAACGAGCATTGTGTCAGACAGCATGTGCTGGCAACCTACACTCAAGGGCATATTTACTTTTACTGCACTGTTTCTGACAGACAGTTTGTAACTACTACTCTATGAGGGTTTCCAAATTGTTAAACTTATAACCTACATGTAGTACTTACCAAATAAGATAGTTGTCTTAATACTATGAATTGCAAATGAGTTGTAAGTTTAAAATATACTAATATACACACAAGCCATGGACTACAATTCTAATTTTCTGATTAGAATGATCTAATTCACTGGCTTTTAATACAGTGAATAAATCAAACATTGTGCCAATTCAAACGTACAGTCTGTAATTTCAGCAAACTGAAAAACATGCCAATCTAGTATCTTAGGTCGCGTTTCTTGCTAAATAAAAATAGGTGAAAACTGGGAATTGGCTGAAATGAAGTTGTAACAGGTTTTTAATAATATGAATAAAAAAATGATTTAAAGGGATTGGCTTATTCTTGGTATAATCAGCTCCTCGTTTTTTCTGCCCACTTCCGCTCTAACTTTCTATTATTATAATGGTATTTCTATCTGGTGGGAACCTAAAACCAAAAGCCTAATTAATGTGTCTTTAATTTTGTTTCTAATGTTAACACTGATTTCTAATCTGTCAACTATAGATGCACTCGTCATTTAAGTTGTCCCCATACTGCACAGATACTTTAGGTAATTAGCCTCCCACCACAGTGCGAAGCGGCAGCTGTATGAAATTCTTAACGTTTAATTTCAAAAAATGTTTTCTCTGTCTGGGAATATTACAAATATGTTGTTAAAAACATATGGGGGTATTAATGAGGTTGTTTAAACCAATCTAAATATGAACTACCACCTATAAATGTACTTGGTTGACACACAAAGCTTCAGTCGTGTCAGGATGTTGCTGTAATAAGTGCTCTGCTCTGGCTTTTTTTTTTATGTTGTTGCTGGGTGTCATCTTGGTTAGAGGGGGTAATAAGTCAGTAGTGTGGAGGCCGACACTGATGCTGTACTAGCACAAGTACAGTTAGTGCCATCTGTAGGCTAGACTGAATTAATAAAAGGACTGCTCCTGAGAAGCCTAGTCCATTTGGAAAAGGCAGCAACGTGTTCTTTTTCCATTTCATAACATATATATGTGTCCATTTCATTAAAATATCACTCCAGGCCTTTTCTTGCACTGGGTAATCCAAATAGGTGAAGACTGGTATGGGGAATAGGGGGGGCAGGGGTAGCTTCACCCAGGGGAGCAACCCCACAACAACAAACCACAACCATTACAACCTCAACATACAGAAACATTCAATTCACAGCATGGAGTTAATCATTTGCCAGAACCACACACTGGATTTTTAAACTAGAAACTAAATTCTGATGCTTGGTAATGCTGTGCAACTTTGGACAAAGCAATGTGTTTAAAACCAGTTGCAGTTGTCGTCTGCAGAGGTAGAGGGCATCAGAATATGCACTTTCACCAGGTTAGCAAAAAATGATTATGTGGATGGGTAAATGAATCATCCTACCAGTAGCTGATTGCATAATAGCAAAGCCTGTTGATGGCATCATGGTAATTGGGTGGCTTGTCATATATTCAGGAGGGGTGGGGAGAAATGGGCCACACAATCAGAATATTTGTTTATAAAATTACCCGAAAGAAATGACACAGGAGGCAATAAATTGACACGACAAGTGAATAAAAGGCTAATGCACTCCAATACCATTAAAATAGTTTTAATACTGTTGCAGACCAAACATGCAACAAATGCACTTTTACCCCATTTAAATATGACGCAGAGAATATGTATTTTTTTAAATCCTGGGAACATACGAAAAATGTTCTGAAAAAGAAATGGTTAGACCTAATTTCCCCTTTGTGTTTAAAGGCACAATTCTTAATGAGTCTTGCTAGAGCCCGACAATTTAAGTGTTTTTACATCACTCTACGCTCAATCCAGGTCCTTCATTGGGTAGGATATGTAGGATGCGTTCATGTCAAAAGGCAAAATGTCTTTATTCATTACTCTTGTGATGAAAATTATACAGGTTAGAGCTGCAACCATAAAATGTAGCCAGGTCTAGTGATTCAGAACAAGAATTGTGACTTTAAATGCCATTGAATTAAGAGACATTTTGTTTGTGTGAAAATCAGATTGTTGATCATGTTAGAAAAATTCCCAGCCATGCACACTAAAGAAAAGAAAAAGTATTAACCTCAGCTTCAATGAATAGTTTCCAGAATCTGCCAGAACTTGGGAACTGCGTGACAAGTCGCTCATATGTCTTCCTTGCTTTATCTATGGGTTGGTTCTAAAGAAGGAAAATGCATTTACATTCCACACTATTTAACATATGAAGAAGCAATCGTGTGGGGAGAAAAAAATGAAGTGCTTTATATTTTAACAATCTATAACCCCTAGCCTCCCCCCTCCACCCGCTTTCCCCAGTTTGCTTAACCCCAGGAATGCAACTCTGTGTCACTAAACCTGTGCTTCTCGAATCAGAATGCTCCACGCGTCAAGGTCATATGGGTTTTCTTCCAACTTCTTCTCTGCCTTCTTCACCTTCTCTGGAATATACTCTGCCGCAGCCTGCAAGACAACAGAAATGGCACAGGACAAAGGGGTTATGATGCTGAACAGACTTGCAGTGGACTGTGACACAGTGGCTGGAGAGGGCCAACATAACACTAACATACAGGCTTATTATCTAGGGAGGGATTAAGTATTGATTAATGGGCCCTGAATTATTGGCCACGCCCCTGCAGTATGTGGTGAAACACGACCCTTGCGGCTGTTTGATCAGTAAATCAAGTTGCAAACACTAAATACAGTTCTTCAACTGGCTAGCTAGGTCTTTATAGCTGGCACCACTGAGCATCCACCACCGTGAAAACTACAAGAAGTAACGTTGACTAACTTTAAGTCATTGTGCATTAATATTATCAAGTAACTTGCAGGTAATGCTGGTTTACCTCGACGCATTAACATTGGACACATATGCTAGCAACGACAATGCTACCGTTAGCCAGTCAATATGGCGTACGGCAGGCTAAACTCACAGCTTTACGACAAACCCCTAGATATCGGAGTAATTGAGAAGCACTACCTAATACTGACGTATAGAAACTCACAACATTACGCATGTACTGCAGTACAGTTTACTCGCTAACATCCAACAACACACAAGCTAAATGATGCTAACGTTTCAGTGAGGGGTTAGCTTGCCGCTTAGCAGCACTGCATGTAGCTACCTGGTCGGCTGTTCCCTCGGTGGACATGGCTGGAAGAGGAATCTAGGTTAGAAATGTTATGTCAGATGGATTAACGCTCAAATAATAACGTGATGGCAGTTTTAAAAACGACTAAGTAATCGGCATAGCTTCAAAAGGGTCGATCACATTGCCCCTCGAGCAACTCGCTGTTCAATAGCCAATATCTCAAAATGGCGTGAAACCTGTGTTCCGCTCCGCCAACAGCAACAACAATAGCACTTCCGGCGCGAATCCTTCAAAATAAAACACCAATCGTAACAAAACTAATCTGACTGAAACAGCTTAAAATGTGCACAGTGACTGCGCAAATTATATTTTGCGATATAATACAGCATATCCTCACACTATGTAATTTTGTCAGAAAGGAATTGATATAGGTGGTATTTGTTGTACTGTAGCATTTGAATGAATAGTCTTGAGTCGCCTATTTCAAATCAGATGAGGCATCATTTTAGCAGCCTCACATGGGCTTTTTTTTTTTTAATTAGGAGCAGGGGATAAACAGGATGTGTCTTCTATGTTACATTAATCTATGTGCGTGTAGCTCACAGCTCCCCTTGTGCTCACCCCATTCAATACCTACTCCAAAAGGCTAAAGATGTAAATAATGTTTTTCAATGAAAACATGAGCAAATCTTGTTTAACTATTGTGTTGTATATATGTTTATGCATGACAAGCACGTGCCTTCAGGTGACTCATACGCAACTGCAAACCAAGTCGCAGTGGCCATAAGAAAAATACAGCTCTTAATATGTGTAATACCTTATAACTCATATCCATACGGTTTATGTTTGTATGTAGGACTCTACAAAATTGTATTATGGTGACTTAAATCACAAAAATATCATACCGTCAATGGCAATAACCCCACAAAAGCTTGTTTTATAGCCCACTGCACAATGCTGGCCACACTGCTGGCCGGTAGGGGGGGACAAATGATAGCCACCATGAGCGCGCGCTTGTGTGTAACTGGTCAACAACTCCAAACAGACCAGAGCAAAAGACCACAGAGCAGTTACCGGATCACAACTGAACTTTTTGTCACCTATGAAGAATAACACTCATTTTAAATATGCCATAAGGTCTTAGAGTGGAAGTGCTAATTAATAAAGAATAACACTCATTTTAAATATGCCATAAGGTCTTAGAGTGGAAGTGCTAATTAAACAACGTTTTTTTCCCACACTATCCTGAGCTTAACTGTGATTTAGTCTTGGTGGAACCAACATTTGTGGAGCAGAATAAACAAAAATTGAAGATTTTGAGTTGGAAACCTCATGCCCTGACATGATAGTTGGATAATGTGACATTGGTGTAGGTTTGCAGGACAGTGTTAATGAAGTCTTCTTTGTCTCAGTATTAAATAATATATCATGCACAACTGCCTGGGATGAGACTGGGAGTGGGGGCAACATATCCCAGCTCTCCAGGAAGCACCCTTGAGTCTTCCATGAGAAGCTAAAAGAACATACAGGGGGGCTTCTACTCATGTGACCTACTCTGCCTTTCCTATTATACCACCCCAGCTGTGTTTACTCATGAGGTACCAGGTTACTCAAGAAGTGTTCACACCTGCTTTCCAGCTGACCAGGTTTGGAGGCTTGTTGTTTGTAATTGGGGCCGGGGAGGACTGGGAAAGACAAATGCCTTTTGGTGGATTATATTACAGCTGGTCTTCTCAGACAGTGGGGGCTTATGAGCAGCTTACTTTGTCAGCTGGGTGCCTCCTGACTGTCTGGGGAGAGCTTGTGCTCCCCCACTAATTTCCTTAAGAACACTGCTGTTGACCCTTTGCAAAAGAACCGAGAAAATCATTATTATCGTGAGGCTACATTCTTCCATTTTATTTTCAAATATCAAATATGCAGTACATTTTAGAAACGGATAAATGGAGTCACCCTACTGATATCATACATGGCAATATACCAAATGCTGACCTATAACTTTAATTTGTTTTATCAACAAGTCACATGTAGGCGTAAACTGTAACACCCCTGATCACACCAATCCAATCCTTCATTCATCCTCTATATTTTAAAATACAAATAATTTCACATTCACACTTTAGTTTCAGGTTTCAGATTACAGTGATTGCATGAGAAACGAAAATGTTAATTCTCAAACATAAATACCCAATGTGTGTCTTCGTATCGTCTCCCCAAAATGTTTAAATATTGTAATGTTCTTGTTCTTATTAAGATATATTCTCCACTTTTTGTTCTATTACATTGTATATTATTGTATTCCCGAAGCTCTGTGAATGTATCTGCTCGCTAGTCGATTACTCTGGTCTGGCCAATGCCGTCAGTTCAGAAACATTTGCTTGCAGTTGCTAGAGAAAAGGGACATGTTAGAGGCTGGCAGGCCCGCGGAACCGCACGTCTAGTCGGGGTAACGGACACCCTTTCAGAGATGGGCTACTTTGCCCAAAGAGGACGGAGAAGAATTTGAACTGTGTAGCTACAACCTGGGCTCGGCGTGGTGTTTCTGGACGCTTATATGCCGGAGTTATTTAATGTTTAAAATGTGGGAGATGGTGTCGTTACCGAGAGCGAGCTCTCCCTTCCTGTCGTCTAGGACAAGATGGCAGCAGTGCAGGCGAACTGTGCATGGTATGGATTTATAAGTCCATAACATGTTCAGAGAAGCCCTGGATTATACTTATAGTGACTCTATGTGAAGGTAAGTGGTCGAGTGAAGGCTGTTAATGGTGATATTTGTTTAGTTTAACATTTGAAACCATACTTTAAATGTGACGTAATACAAAGTCATAACTTAACTACAAACTCAGCTAGCCAGCTTTTTGGCTGTGTAAGGTTTCAACAGTTTCAACATTTAACATCGTACGTTGCTATTTCTGTCAGCACTTTGCGGTAATGAATTTACTAGTGGTGAGTTATTTTTATTATCTATTTTTGACAAACAGCGATGACGTTAGTGGTAATAATGAACGTGAGTGCAGTGGACTCTCTCTCGTGTTTGCTATTTCACTGTTGTCACGGCGACCCGTTTATTTCTGTTTAACGCGTTGCTTAAATCATTAGCTAACGTTATGTTAGCTATCTGGCGTTAGTAGATTCTTCTACAATTAACCCACCCTGAATGGACAATACGGATCGAGTGACTTAACTTGTGGGTGCTGTATTACTTCATATATGTTCGATAACACTTGCAAGCTAATGTTAACGCTCAACTATTATCATGGGTAACGAAACCTTTAAAATTTTCAAGATCTATGAATGTACTCATGCGGATTTCTTCTGGGTATAAATGTGTACATGTTGTCTAGTAATGCCACCTGTTACTAATCTATAGACATTAAACTGTAAGCGCAATTGTATTAAGGGACCTCAGCGGGTCGTTTAACCTAACGTCACAGGTGTTTATCGTACTGCGTACTGTTAGTTCATGTTATTGAACTAACAGGCTAGAAACCAAGTGCGGCCTGCGGCTAAATCCTGGTCAATGTTTTAAGTCTTATCAAGTATTTTGTTCACTGTGGCTGGTTTCCCGTTCGTTGTTGAGATGGCTCCTCTGCCATCACACGCCTAGCCAGATTGTCAGATATAACGTAAACACACGGTGAAAGATAAATGTTATAAGAATTAAAAAAATGGAATTATTGTCAGGTTAATCCTGATAAACGTAGTAAATAATATACCGATTTTCTTTTTTTTAGACTTACAGCCCATAAACAACTGCATTAAACACTAAATTCAGCTAAGTCTATTACCGACAACCAACTTGATCTTTTACCACGGTGAATGTGGTGGCTTCGTGTTAAACAGGGGATGTATAGGGTTTCGACATCACCAGCAAAACCAAAGTGTCATATATGATTGTAGGCAAGATTGTTTGCATTACCAGCTATTTATGTTGCAGGGACCCATCCCTTGGAGTGTCTGGTCTCACTGAAACTGGATAGAGAAATTCAAGGCTCACAATGTGCCCTGTAGTCCTAAAAGTTAATGTAGTTTCCCTGTCCCTTTATGATAGAAGCACTTCTTCTTTTGTGGGCCTGATATGACTTAAGTAACATTGCAATAACCTATTGTTGAAAATTCCAGTGGTATAACAGGCACTGAATGGAAGTTTTGACTGGTTTTTCTTTTAAAGAAGACATGGCTGCTTAGTTTGGTCTTAAAAGTATATTGCAGTATATTTTAAACTTTTCTTGTTACTGGACCCAAGATCATTGCTGTTTTTACTTGTCATTTTTATTTTATTTTATAGAACACTACTCTAAAACAAATCGTACCAACAGCCATCAACTAATGTTTACTCAGCTTTGGTCCAAGTTGTGTGTAGAGATGAGCTGGTATTCAAGTTTTACACTTTCTAAAAAAATATTCATGATAGTGAATCTGCCTCCATTTACTACATGTGGATTCTGTGAACCTTTTGAGATAGCACTATGAGTACTAACAGTGCGCCACTGTACTGCTATGTTTGTGTGATTCCTCTTTGCATAGATACTCCTGTCTACAGTGCGTGTGGCACATTCCTCAGCTTATCAGTAGTAAGGCCACGAAGGCAAGGTTGTGGGTGATAATGATACCAGCAATGCCAGAAGAAAGTCGGCACAGTGTGGCCGGTCAATAAATGTGTAAACAGTGTTTTCCCCTACGATAATTGGTAATTAGTGGGTAATGTTGGTTATTAATGGGGTTGGGGACTTGGGAACATGTTGTCAAGTGATGTCATGCTGCACTGATCTGATATACTCGAGGCAGCTGTACTGCATTGTGGCCACCTTTTAAAGACTGGTTTCTGAGTGATGTCATCTTGAGCAGTACGTGACATTGGGGCAGTAAACAAAACAAAATGATTGAAAGTCAATGGGGAGAGTACCATGACAAGAAGATGTGAGGTAACTCACAAAAATGATGGGTGGAAAAAGTCCCAAGAAGTAAACATCTGTTCCAGCACACAGTACACAATTACCTATATGCATCCAATGATCTGGTCAGAGTCCTGGCTTTTAATAACACAGTAGATGTTTTTGTCCTGAAACTGGTGAGGAAAAAATATCAGGTTTCAAGCTCCTGTGTTTATGGCCGTTTTTAATGAGTAGTGTAACAGTTAGTGTGGGTCTAAGATCAATGTTTTGCTGATCGATGTAAGGGCTTGTTGTTGGGTGTAGTATTTCAGTCTGTGCAACTTCGTGACAGCTGTTACATGTTTGATAGAGGCAACAGACCGGTGGCTTTGAAAGCAAAATGCATTAATTTATTTTTTACAGAAAAAATAAACACAAACGGTCAGTTTCATGTGTGTAGTCTGTTTTCATGTTTCCCTGTAGCTGATAAATAATTTTACTTGTTAAATTTTATATAGTGCTCTAAGTGTAATCATACCGTGAGTAGACTAACTGGTACTCTTGTGGTGCTTGTAAACAGCATTCACTAACCCTTTATCATAATAGTCAACCGTACAGTACATTGCCTGTGTACAGGAGCTAATCCAACAAGGAGAATACTTCTAAATGATAGTCATAAGTTCAGTCGCAATACCATGTGGTCACATGCTTTAGAAAATAGAGGGCCTTTTTATCTAATAAGCATAGAAGATCATGTTCACGAGACACAGGCAAAGCACCACAGTGTGAAGGGAAGTTTTGGGACTGTGAGTCCAGACAGCAACCCCTGCTTAACGCTCAAGGGATGGCAACTGCAGGGAGCAGAGAGGGACTGAAGTTGGTGCTTTCATTTCTACTATAACAGTCGGCATTTGGTATCATCGTCTGAACTGAGCAGTAGCCAAGAAGACCTCATTGCATTAATTTATAAATAACCAACGTGTTATCGGTCACGTTGGGTGGATAAAATTAAAATCACGAGTAGCCAAAATTAGTTTTATCTTTTAAACTGGGAAAAAAACAATTTGGTATACTGAGATTTATAGACACACAAAAAAACATTTAAAGCATACTAAGCAAATGTTCTTTTCTATTTATTTATTTATTTGATTGCATGGAATGTGGTGATCAGGGTCAGTGATCATGCATCCTTAAAAACTTGGAAATTTAGAGACTAGTTTTCCACTCATTGACAATGGCCAGAAATCTTGGAAATAATTTATGTTGTCCTGGAAAATTGTAATTGTATTTTACAAAGGTGGTTTACCAAATGCAGAAGGGGAAAATGCTCCCTTTTCATTCCCCATGTCGATAAATCTAGCTGTTCAAACCAGACATGAGGCGGAATGGATTTGCAGTGATCTTTTCAATGGCTAGACTATTTTTCCAGAGCCATAAATGGAATTCTCTGAGAAGCCCAGTGGAAATGCTGTAAATAGTCGTATCTAGCCTATTAATGATCAAATTTGTTGTTGTGGTTGTTAAATACATGCACAGAAATGTTTATTGTATGTGCAACAAACAGCCAAGTGATCCACAAAAGCAAGCTAACTCTTGGTATCCGATAAACACTTACCACCTACCTGTAATGTACCTGAAACACCTCACCATGAACCCGGATCATTTGGAAAAAAAAGGGTCAATACAAGGCCTAGTGGTAAATTATATGAAATATCCTGGAAAGGTCCTGGGAGAAAAAAAGAGTGGGAACCTAGAATGATTGAAAACTTTAAGTTAATGCTGTTGTTGCTTTGTAGAAACCACTTAGCTATCAACAGATCAAACATCTAGACATCTAAACATCTGGACTAGGCCTCTGTGTTTTGACACACGCGTTACGTTTGGCTATAGGTATGTTCTTCATTAGTTAATGCTTCGTCATTTTTTAGACACATAGGGAAACAAAAGTGTTCTAAAAAGAAGGTAACAGACTTGCTGAATTTAATGTTAATGCCGTTGTATCTGTATATGAGCTGTCAGCCTAAAAAAAAGCTGTGTTCTCTTTACCAATTGCTAATAATATTGCTTGTACTGGCTGATTACTGAGACTATATAGATTAGAGTAAATATATTTGTGATTAAAAAATGGTGTCACAGGGGAAAATCCTGTCTTCAGTTCTGAGTGGAATTTGTCATTGGTGTTAGATCATATTATGACCACTGACAGGTGAAGTGAATAACACTGATTATCTAGTTACCATGGCACCTGTCAGTGGGTGGGATATATTAGGCAGCAAGTGAACATTTTATCCTCAAGTTAATGTGTTAGAAGATTTGAGCGACTTTGACAAGGGCCAAATTGTGATGGCTAGACGACTGATTCAGAGCATCTCCAAAACTGCAGCTCTTGTGGGGTGTCCCGGTCTGCAGTGGTCAGTACCTATCAAAAGTGGTCCAAGGAAGGAAAAGTGGTGAACCGGAGCCAGGATCATGGCATCAGTGAGGGTCCATGCTCATTGATGCACGTGGGGAGCCAAGGCTGGCTAGGGCTGGGTATTGTTAAGAACCTCACGATTCGATTTGATTTTGATTCTTTAGGTCACAATTCGATTCGATATCGATTCGATATTGATTTAAATGCTTCAATATCGATTCAGTAATAAGTAGAATTATAATATATTAGAGTACCTGTTGATAATTTCAAAAGCTTCGGGACATCGACTTCCGTCATGTGTTTGCATGTCGGTATGGCGTACCGTGGTTCGAGTGGGTATACCATCTTCTTAAAACCCCAGTGTCGGCTTAAGTGGTTGCGCAAATTTGTTGTGTTATTGCAGTATTTTAGTACTGCTGGCACAGCTTACACACTACCTTACTTTTGTCTATTTCCTGTGTTCTGGGTTTACACTGGAATCCAAAATGACTCCGAACGTCTGCTTTTAAAGTTGAATGTGCTGGTTTAACACTGCTGCTAGCTGCTTCGGTTGCCATGTTGTTGTTGTGGGGTCGAGTGCGGCCTCCGTCCGTACAATGCAAATCACACAAAGGTGTTGCTCACCGCGCCCCCACTGGCCAGGGGCTTGAATCGATTCAGAGGATTTAATGAATCGATATTGAATTGGGAACAAATACATTGCAGTGCACTGATGAATCGATATTTTTACCCACCCCTAAGGCTGGCCCATGTGGTCCGATCCAACAGACGAGCTACTGTAGCTCAAACTGCTGAAAAAGTGAATGCTGGTTCTGATAGAAAGCTGTCGGGACACGCTGTTAATGTTATGCCGTGATCCAGTAGCATAATAAGTTTTGTTTATATATGTTTTAATAAGGGTATCTAAGTTTTGTTTGTCTATTCATTTGAACTTTTTGGAAGTTTGTTGTATTTTATATTGTCCTCTATATATTATTTCTGTTTCTTCAACAGAAATCAGAGCTACCTAACAGAATGCATGATGACATTATTGCACAAGAGTGTGAATGCTTAATGTACCTGTTTTGATCTTCTGTAGGATGGCAAACATTTAGAGTTCACACATGTTCCAGAGTCTAAGCTCCTTGGATCACAGCAACACTGTGCTTTGCTTTTAGCTGTGAAATCAAGCCACATGGCCATGAGTAGTTTGTACAGCTACTGACTGACTTGCAGAATACAGCACACTGGCCTGGGTTTTGTGTCGTATTGCCTCTCATCTATCAGCCTTACTGATAAATGTGAAAAACTGAAAAAAAAAATTATGGGTGAAGCAGTTAATTCAAATTATTTTTTTTAAACGATGAAAAAAAACGTCTGAATCATAAAATCAAGATTTAAACTACAAATACTATAATGATATACAGCTGCTAAGGACTCTGTAAAATGAATTATTGTCTCATATGTGAAGGGACCCTAGTGATAAGATATCATGTGGTTTAGTTTTGTTGACGTTTTTGAAATGTCTTTTGAATTAACATTACATTCAAATGTAAACATAACCCCTGACTGCAGATTAGATTAGTGCATGTATTTGGAGAAAATGGGATGGAAAGATCCCCCACAACATGGTGTGACTGCCATCACCTGTTCGTCCTCTTACTATTATTTCCGTGTGTTAAGACAGTTTTTCTTTTGTCCCTCAGTACCATTTGCCCATTATGGACAGGTGTCTAGTGTTTATTTTCTGGACAATTTAATTTTGAGTGGGCCAGGGTCAAAAGTTCAACTGTGAGCAATTACTTAGCAGCTCAAGGTTGCTGGAAAGGTTCTAAAGCTTTGAAGGTAATGCAATGCCACTGGAGGAGCCTCATGGCTGACCAAGGCAGTATCTGGCTTCAGATGGTAATAATAGCAGCAGCTGCCATTCTTTTGCCTTTGAGACAACAAAGGATGTCTACTTCACATCCTTGTGTCAGAATTCTCGTGACAATTTAGTGATTGTATTTGTGTGACTAGGGAAATTAACCGATGTCCATGTTAAGTTTTGTTTTAAATTCAATTTGAGTGTTCTGTTACACTAAGCTGGTATTCAAATCTAGACATCCTGACTGCTCAGTTGGTGAGAGTGGTCCAAGAGCAGACTCCCTCTGTCTGGGGACTCTGGCACCAGACAGCATGCTCTTCATCTCCAGACCAGTCAATTAACATCTCGATTCCCCAGGCAGTTTCATTTGGAAGTCATGAAAAAATACTTGGCTGTGGCTCTGCAATATTGAATTTGGCATTGCTATATCACAGAGGAAAAAACATGAGGCAAGCTAAATAAATGCTTGGTAATCTCAGTTTTTTGTAACAGCAATCTCTATTAGCAGGCACATACTTGAAAATAGTGCAACACAGTTCTTGGGTCTCGATATGGTATGGCTATAGTCCTGCCATGTGGTTACATTTTTGATTTGTTAATTGCATCGTTAATAACAGAACAATGGTAAGGAAAAGGAGGTAACCCCTTACTGCACATCCTCTTGTGGTTTATTATAATGTAGTCCACCTTTTGTGCAATTTGAGAAATATATAGGTTAAGAAACAGTAGGTTTGAAACATGGATAAGGCATAAACAGCCTTAATGTGCACTTAGTTGGGACATGATTGGCTACTAATGAGGCAGATACAATGCATCCCTGAACTTAACTCTGTCTGCAGTCTGCACTCTGAGTGTCTTGCAGTTGGCTTGGGTGTGTCCTATGAACTTTTGATCTTCTGAGTGCTGTACTTGGACTTTGATCCATATGGTCCACAACATAGACAAATGCATCTTTGCTGTTGCATTATTACTTCCTCATATGTGTGAAGCTTCGACAGAAAGTTAGAATTGGTTGAAACATACTAGCTTGTGCATTAAAACAGCACAAAGTGCGGTAATACTGTAACGCCATCATGTACATTGCTATATGCCAGTGTCTTTTTAACTCTGATTTAGGAGTGCCGAAGTTGTAATTCTACACATAGTGTCTGTAATGAATAATGGAGACCATCTCAGGGCCCTAAATTACAGGCAGCACAACATAAACATAGGTGTGTTAGCAACTGCCCCAACAACAATTAAGCAAATCCTAGTACACACAGAGGAAGAGGTGGGGTACTATCTAATTTAACATTAAGACATACAGAGACAGGCAAAACATTCACTCACACACCTTTGGGTAATTTAGAGTCTCGAATTCATCCAACCCACATGCTTTTGGACTGAGGAAACCTAAACTGGCACAGGGAGAAAAGCCCCAGCCAGCTGCCATAACATGATAATTAAAACTAACAGTCTCAAATCCATTTAGCTTTATCTGTTATAGAATGAAAACGTTTGTGACACTGAGGTAGGCTTTCAGACTGGACAACCGGGACATTATCTGTAGGTGAGCCAGTGTGGCCAATTTCAATTTCCCCATGGAACACTTCCAGTTTTGTTTTCATTCATGACCAAGATGGTTGCTCTTTTGGGCCCTGCTTGGGATAATTTGATAAATTGTTTCAAACAGAGAAGATGGTAAACAGTGCCACCAAAACAGTAACACAGGGTGTGCTTGAGCAAAGAGCTGTCAAGGGAATAGGTTGACCTTATCTTGCTGCTCAGAATAGAGTCAAAGGGGTGGCTCACAACATTAGTGTTATCACAACACAAGTGTTTCCCATCAAGGATATTTATTTTAGGAGAGTCTACAGGGGCACTAAGAGCCCAAACCTGACTCACTTACTAGATTTTTGAATGAGTGGGGCTAATAAGGCATTAAAATTATGGTGGCACTAGTAAGACGTGCTTGTTCATACACAGCACTCAGAACATTGATTAAGATTAGTCTAATTTGGTTTTTACATAGGTTTTTAACATGGCTCTGTAAATGCACTGTTGATTAAACTATGGAAACCTTTGGGGATGAGCTGCTTGTATCTCAGTGAATGTGCCTTGGGATTTAAGTAGGTCATAGACTCCAGCTTGGCACACAGACAGTGTCTGATAAGGTCACTGTGCCAGTTTTGAATATGGATTTTTAAAGATGGTCAGGATAATGCAACTTGGTATTTTACTTCATTGCTCTCTTTCTGTTGCACA
This sequence comes from Dicentrarchus labrax, assembly GCF_905237075.1. Taxonomy (NCBI): domain Eukaryota; kingdom Metazoa; phylum Chordata; class Actinopteri; family Moronidae; genus Dicentrarchus; species Dicentrarchus labrax. The sequence continues at coordinate 20,057,626 of NW_026136719.1, read as the reverse complement.
TAATTGAGTTTCAGAATATTTCACCAAGATTTGATGGTCTCTGTGAGCACAAAGTGCTTATCTTCCCTCAAACGCACACACGCATGATGGGGGAAGAGGGTAAAATAAACCACATCTTAGGTAATTGGAAACGTAGGCCTGATGATGCTTTGTGACTTTATTTTCTCTCTTTGTCTGTCTCGTATCCTTTCTCCCTCTCTATTGGTTGCCTAGAGACCCACAGTAGGATGGAAATGGCAGGAAAAGGTCAGGCAAACCTTTGAGAAGTTAGTCATCTACTGTGTGGAGGTGTTGGTGGGATTTCAGTGGATAGGGCAGAATGGCGTCCTCAAGCTCTCCACTACAACATGTTATCTTGCCCTAATCCCTTTGATGTATGTGTTTGGGGTGATGGGTGGATAGATGTTGGTGGGGCGTGAGTAGTTGTGATGTCATCAGGTAGGAGGAAGTAAAACACATACAGTAATAGAAGGATGGTGTTTTGGACACATAGTAACTTAAACTCACCCTGGCACAATTTTATGTAATATGCTAAAATGATTGTTTATTGAAGATAACTAATGATAATATTGCTTTATTCTCTGTCTCTGCAGGTATGGCCTCACAAGTCTTGGTCTACCCACCACACATTTATCAAACCCAGACAAGTGCCTTTAGCAGTGTGAAGAAACTCAAAGTTGAGCCCAGCAGCTGTGTGTACCATGAGAGGGCACACCCGCGGACTTATCTGAACAGCAGAACCCTTGGCATTGTGCACCCAACAAAACAAGCCCACTCGTTTGTGAGCCGAGACTTGGCAGTGGGCGTGAAAGTGCGTGGAGGACAAGAGTACCCGGTGCAGACGGTGGTGGTGCGTGGCATACAGAGACAGCAGCCTGGTAAAAGAGGAGAAGGAGGAGGTCCAGGCCCAGCTGCGGCCCACCAGCAACAGGACGCAGGGGTTGTCCACTCGCAGGGCAAGGAGCAGCAGCAAAGAGACACAGCAAGTGGGAGCAGTGGAGCAACAGGGGCAGGAGGAGGGGGAAGGGGAGAGGGCAGCAGTGGAGGAGGTGAGGGAGGTGGAGAGGAGGAGGGTGACAGAGAAGAGAAGTGTGGAGGTTTGAACTCAGCTGACAGCACTCAGCGATGTGGGCTGAAACGTAAAAGTGAGGAGTTGGATAACCGAGGGAGCACCATGCAGATTGTGGAGGAACTGTCAATGTTGCCTGCCATGTTGCAAACAACGAATGTGGGGAACGCATCCATGACCGCGTCTGCGGCCGTGGGGGCTGGAGGGGGCGCCTCAAAACAGGGTGTAGGGCCTGGGGGTGCAGCGGGTGGGACAGGAGGAGGGGATGGGGACTATCAGGTAGTACAGCATGAAGTTCTGTGTTCCATGAAGAATACTTATGAAGTGCTGGATTTCTTGGGACGTGGCACATTTGGCCAGGTTGTAAAGTGCTGGAAGAGGGGCACAGGTGAGGTAGTGGCTGTGAAGATCCTGAAGAACCACCCTTCCTATGCGCGGCAGGGTCAAATTGAAGTCGGCATCCTCGCTCGTCTGAGCGGGGAGAATGCAGATGAGCACAACCTGGTGCGGGCCTTTGAATGCTTCCAGCACCGCAGCCACACCTGTCTGGTGTTTGAGATGCTTGAGCAGAACCTGTACGATTTCCTGAAGCAGAATAAATTCAGCCCGCTGCCCCTGAAAGTGATCAGACCTGTACTACAGCAGGTAGCTACAGCTCTGAAAAAGCTGAAGAGCATGGGTCTGATTCATGCAGACCTCAAGCCAGAGAACATAATGCTGGTGGACCCAGTGAGGCAGCCCTATAGGGTGAAGGTGATAGACTTTGGTTCAGCTAGTCACGTGTCCAAAGCAGTGTGCTCCACGTACCTCCAGTCTCGGTACTATAGGTGAGTACAAAAAAGGAGAAGAAGATTTTTGACAATATTTGACAAAGCGTGTTTGAGTTCAGTGCAATGTAGACTAATTTCAGTCTCTGTTGGTGTCCAGACCGCCAAATCTAGGTTACAAAAATGTCCTTCCTCTAGCAAAACAAGGAAATGTCTCCCATACGGCACAACATCCTGTCTATTTAGGAGCCACATACCACAGAGTCTGAAAAAAATGTGACCCTTACTAGCAGGCTACAGGCTGACTGAGTTCCCTACTGCCTGGGAAAGGAAATGTACTGCAAGACTTTAAAACAGTTACACAAAAACTAAATGTTTAATTGACTATGTGGTTGTATTTGCATTCAGGGTGGAGCTACTTTGGCCTTAGGAGTTGAAAGGATTTACAGAGATTATGTTATGACAGAAAAAAAAAAGAATATGACAATATTTGACACTAATACAAAGCGTGAACAGTTAGATTAAGTCAAGAAGGTGGGGAGAGAAAATGCCATTCCAAACATAAGTATGTTGTTACAGGCTCTATGGCATGTCCACTACATAATTTATCCTATAAGGACTCTGTGTTTCTGATGGTCTTGGATGTGCCTAGCAAAACCAGCACGACAAATTACCTTTGGCATTATGTTATGAGTGCTTTAGTTTGATCGGAAAAACAGGCCTGAAATGGTATCAACTGTTGCGTAAGAGGCAGGAGTGACCCAGTTCCCTGTTTGGTTAGTACCTTTCCCTGGTTTGCATAAAGACTGAGATGATAAGAAAATATAAAGTCATTTTGCTTTTTTATGGCAGCATTTACATGAAGGTTTGACTCCCTTTGAGGCATGCATGCTTGTATTTTTGTGCATGTTTCAGAAAGGGTAAATTGTTTTGTTATAGAAATAGTTAATAGGCGTGGAGATGCACACAATTGGTACAATCTTGGGGAAAAAATGTTGTTGAGCTGCTCTCTTTTTTTTACATGGTGAAATTAATAAATTATATTGACATTGATATTTTTATGGTCCCACACAGTTTAACTATACCTTGTGGCTGGACGGATACTTCTTACCACCCAAAGCTTGACATAGTTAATCCTAGCAAATAGGATTTTGATCTCATCATGGCAATATATGCTTGGTGCACAGGTGGCATGACTAATGTTGTTAAATCATTTGAATTCAAACCTTGGCATCTGGTGTACACTCTGTTCATTAGAGGTAGTGATTCAACCAAGTCATACCATAACTGACTCAGCTACAATGTAATTTTACTTCCTTGGTCCTTACCCAAGGCACAAAGAATAAACTGTGACAGTCAGGTATGCCAAGGTTTGCCCAGTGGCCTTACAGTTGCATACTGTATGTATGGGATACTTGCATTGTGCTGTCCCCCTGCTTGTGAGCCACTGCTGTGAGGACATGCCTGTGATCACGTGATTCCACAGCTTAAGTGTGCTACATCGAGCTAATAGAAAAAGGCAGAGGTGTCAAGCCACAAATTTGATGACTTTAGACTCACCATGAGTAAATAGCGGGACCTGCCTGGCTCTTACTGCCATGGAAGGACAATGTTTTCTGGGCGTAAGTGTGCCGAAGAGTCAGTAGGAACTGGTTTCACAAGGGAATTTTCCACATAGAGCCTTTATTCTGCAATTTCTTTTTTAAGTTACCAAAGACACTACGACACCATTGTGGAAAGCAACAAAGATGTGTGACTTATTTTTGCTCAGAATGACGTAATCACTGTCCATAAACAGCAGGACCTACTTAAGTCTCACTGCTGGAGACCAATGCCATTGTCTGGGGAGAAGTTGGTAGGGAGCACTAACCCGGTCGTGGCAACATGTCCATTTCCACATTTCCATACATTTCGTCATTTTTCTGCAATTATTTTTCTCATATAACTTGCCAAAGACACTACCTAACACATTACTGTTAGTTGTTCTTATAACATTGTGTGGGTTGAAGTGGGGAACATTTCACTTTTAGTTTGTTTATCTGTTTTTGCTGAATGATGACTTGGGATGCAAATGAAGAAAAATGTTGTGGATCATATATTTGTCACAAAATTGACCTGAAGTTAGTTCCTCATCTTCCAGGCAGACTTAGATGGATGCATCATAGCTATTTACAACAGTTTTAGTGATATTGTTTTGTCTGGCGTTTTCTTTAGATGCGTTTAATCTAAAATTTGTCAGGATTAAGGAGGAAGGAAGCTGTTGTTTTTTAAAATGAAAACGACTCGTAATTGTCAATTTCGTTTTGTTTTCAATATAGAACTGTGATCCTTTTGTCTATTCTGTTGTTAAAATGACATTGAGAGCACATTGACTTCTTCAGTCAAAGTTTAAGTTTAAGTTTATTTTTTTTATCCCCCATGTGTGACAGCTGATATAAAACAAAACATTGGATTGGGTCAGTTAAGGTCAATATAGCCAATACCGATCAGTTGGTTGATCTGATCGGGACATTTCTAGAGAGAACAGACAGGACATAGAGGATAGTTAACTGAATCATGAACCCTGTTCTAAGCAGACACCTTCAGACATGTCTGCACATTATGTTTTCTGATCAGTTTCATACATCTAGGTGTGGTGTGGTAAGAATATCTGAGTGGAGATCTACTCAAGTGTCAATTTCTATTCCATTTTCTTTATGTATTATTGTAATGGCTTGAGGTTGTAAGTGTTTTACTTCTGGTTCAACCAAGTAAAGCTCTGTATAACTTTCTTTTGAGAAGCGCTGTATGCATAAAGTTTATTATTATTATTATTATTATTATTATTATTATTATTATTATTATCATTATTATTAATTCATTTGTGGTACAGATTGTTAGTGCTTTTTTGTCTTCAAACTTTGTTTCTGGGGCTGGGAAGAAGTGATCCGGATTTATGAGCTACATTCAGGTCAGTGCTGAGCTGTTTTAGTGAAAGGCATTTAAATGGCATTTGAATAATTCTCACTGCCTGACTGCACACTGAGCCAGTGAAGCAGTATGCTCTGCAGGGAATTAAAATATTGTTGATGAAAATAGATGCAAATAATGACTTGATGTCTCTCTGTGTTTGCATTTACTGTAGATTTTCTCACTGACAAGTGAGAAGACAGTACTCGTGTTGACCCATACCATGACCATAGTATTATGGAAGTAGTGAAAATATACTTGTCAATAACAGTAATAATAATTATTGCATTCTCTCTTCATGCCACACAAATTGTCATATTGTTTTAAATACACTTTGTTTCATGAAGTTGCTCAAAATAGACCTGTCGTACTTTGCTTTTGTGGGGGAGGAAGTGAACAGTGCAGCTGCTTCAACTCCGTCAGTTCTGTCAAACTCAAGCTTTGGTGACCAGCAGTTTCTTTGCATGGTGTTGTATTTTGATATAGTTTAGATCACCGTTTCTGACTTGAGAGTGCAGAATCATGATAAGGTCTGTTATTCGCACCAGCATTGATTGAGTTGTGTCAGAGAAGGAGGCTCAGTGAAAATGTTACAAATTATATTTATATACATTGTAACTTGGTAGGTCTTTGATGCAATGCACAAAAATATATAAATAAGTTGTACAGTAATATTTTTCATAGGCTACGATCAGGTGGGCAGTTTCCTTAGCTATATTACGGACCTCTTATAAATACTAAAGTATATAATGTTAAAACCTCATATTTTGCTTTCTTTCTGATTTGATTCTCCTGTTACAACATATATTTTCATTACAAAACACTAATAAATAGAAACTGCCTTTCCAAAATGCTGTTCCTCTGTAGTTTGTACCCCCTGGCAGATAGCACTATCCAAAGCATACTGTGAGGGAACAGCGTTGCTGAGGCTAAGAGTGAAGGGTTGCTTAAAATAGCTCATGGGACAGCGGCCAGTGGGCTTTGACTTCTATAGATGGTGAAGCACATAGGCAGCCAGAATGAAATAAGGACAGCTTGAAATACTAGAGAGCTCTCACTTACTTGTTCAAGGTCAACCAGCTCTAACGTCAGCTATTTTGATTTTCATATGTCAATTTGTGTTTGTGTTTTGATTTGCGCAGCACTAAATATTTGTTGGCCACTAATCTAAAGTGGCTGGTGAATAGCTCAAATCTAGCAGCCACTCAAACCATTAGGTTTGACATATACATCAGCCACTTTCACAATTGACAAGTATTTGGCCACTGGCACTGTGGTTTGCACAGTTGGCTTAGTTTCATTTCTTACAGCTTGATTTTCTAGAAGTGGCAGTTTTTATGCATTGCATATCCTCCTACACACTTGATCTCATTCCCAGGTCATCAAATAAAGACATGAGCGGTGTTCAGTTAGTTGCAATATGCAGCTTCACCACTAGATGCCGCTAAATCCTACACACTGGTTCTTTTAATTTCTTTTTATTAAGCCTCTGGTTTGTTTGTTTTTCCAAGTTTTGAGTGTTTTTTTAGTGTGTATTATTTAGTCAAACTTGCAGCCAGAAACCCAGGTGTATTATTCGACAGTGACTTCTCTTTTGAAAAACAACTTGCATTAAGTTGCTGAGTCATGTTTTTATCAACTGAGGACCATCTTAAAAATTTGCTCTTTTCACTCTTAGCCTGGTCTCAAGTAGGTCATACATGCGTGTATCAGTTAAATCATTGTAATTCATTATATTCATGGTTTAGCCCCCCAAAAAAAAAATCTCCCACCTTCAGCTAGTACAAAATATAGCGCTCTGCTTTTAACAAATATTCAAGACAAGATCATACACCGGTCAGCCATAACATTGACCACTGACAGGTGAAGTGGATAACACTGATTATCTAGTTATCATGGCACCTGTCAGTGGGTGGGATATATTAGGACATTTTATCTAGGTCTGCCATTTTTACAGAATGAGCAAGTAATCCCTCATAAAGTCTTAAAAACATGTTTTGTGTGTGTGGGAACTTGTGGGCACATAAGTGTCTCCCCTTTTATGAACTGTACTTCTTTGGGTTAGTGGGTAATGAGTGTTTTCAGGTATTTATAAGGCCAAAGTAGCTCTCCAGAGTAGCTTGTAATTTGTCAGTTAGAAAGCACCTAAATTATGCATCATGTTCTCATGGTGCTGTTTTGCTGCAATATCTTGTGTTTTATTTACAAGATATGAAGATATGGTTTTCATTCAACTCTGAAGCTGTGTCAAGTCAGTATCAGTATGTATAGTTTACACACAAAATGTACACTTTTCGTTAACTTCATCTTGAAGCTGAAGCAACTCCCTTCCATGAATATCTCAAACTAAAGGCTCACCAACGACCCCTTTAGTTCAACTCTTTGTTGTGCCAATTGGTGCCCTGTACCCATCACCAGGGCCCTCTGAGTTTCCTGCATCAAATTACTTTGCTGGTGTTGTGCCAGTGGTCATTGTTTTAATACGATGTCATCACTGGTGTGAAAAAAAAAAGGTGCTGCATTTACCAGAGCAGTTAAGGAATATCCTTATGAGAGAGCTACTGTCCTGCAAAGCTGCAAATTTGTTGTTACATTACATAAAATGTTCAAAAAACTTAACTCAGCACTTGACTGTAGGCTTTTGTCAGTGTGTATAAATGGTATAAATATTGTTGGAATATTCACACAGCATTAATGTTAGTACCACAGTGGGCAGCTGCATTTCAGTAACATAATTTGATGCCATAGTATTGCTTCACAATAAATGCTTGTATTACTGGCATGCCTGTCTCAGTTGGTAATGAAAACTGCAGAAAGTGCTTCAGATTCCAAGATCAGCTTTGTATTCCAGGCCTGTGGGACCTTCTTGTTTTTGTATGCATTCATGGCTTTGGAATGAAATATCCACAGAGTACTTGTGAGAATTCACCTTGAAAATACCATCGTACATGATTAAGGCCACGTAGTTGATAACTACAAGCAAAGTAGTTGTTGTGAAGGCTGTAAATTGCTTTTGCTAGGTATTCTGGTAAATGTCAGGTTTAATAATCTGTCAGATGTAAGAATAGCTGTATGAAGCTATGTTTTAATATCAGTGGAAGAATCTGTTTCCTCATAACATTAAAAGACAGTCTTTTAAGTTATATTGACATGTCAAGAAATTTCTAGATAGGTATACAATATCGGTTGTATTTGTTTAATTTCTAAAATCACCCCTTGTATGTTTTAATTGCCCCTTGGCAAGGGTTCTTGTAATCTTGTCCTGAGCCCAAAAGGAATGATTGCTGCTGAATTCAAAATACAGCAAAACTGTTAAGAAGCTCAGTCCATCCGAACTGGAAAAACAGACTGGCTCAGGTTAACATCTGTAAAACGTGTCTAAAACCTTGTATCCTTAATCTAAGGTCTGGGTAGATCAGAGTGCAAATGCTACTCCGCCTTTGCTACACTGCCTCCGTGTTCCACTGAATAATGCAGAATGCTCTGCGAGTGTGTGGAATTACAGTTCCTGGAAGAGACGTTCGGTAAAGCTCCATTCTTCCATCATGGAGTCACCATGTTGTCAGTTTGTCTTTGTGGCTGAACTTTTGCCAACTGCAGTGTAGCCCAAATTTATTTATCAGAACAAGCTTACTGAAAAGCCTGTGCAAGCATGCCATGACAATGACCCCCTCCCGATGCGAAGCCACCCTTATTTGCTATTCTCTGTGCGAGCTGGTAGGATGCCACTTTACACTTGGTTCCTCCCTGTGAGGACAGAGCAGGGAGGATCAGAGGACTATTTCTGGAGTGTGAGATAATGGCCATGAATAAGAAATAGAGATGGAGATAATTTCTCTGCGCTGTCGTGGCCCTTTTTGTAAAGAACAACTCATGTCTGCACTTTTTTTGTGTTTTTTTAGATGAGATAAAAATAAGATACAACTGAAAAAAACACTTGCACAGGGAACAGTTAACCACTATCAAATGTTCATACTTTCTAACAACTCCAACATTGTTATATTTATACGTTGTATTAAATGTTAGCCAGCAAGCCAGGCACGAGTACAGCCATCAGTCAAATTGGTTTGGTGCAAAGTTATGACGGTGTGCAAAGCTTAGCTTAGTGTTAAGCTTTTTTTTTTTTTTTTATATATATTTTTTGGGGGCTTTTATTGCCTTTATTATAGAGACAGCGGAAGATAGACAGGAAAGGGGGTCACACAGCAAAGGATGACACGCAGCAAAGGGCTGCAGGTCGGATTCGAACCCTGGGCCGCTGCAGCAAGGACTCAGCCTCTGTACATGGGTTGCCAGCTCTACCCACTGAGCTATCCAGAAGCCCAGCGTTTAGCTTTTTTGATTCCATTTTTGTAATGGCCTGCTTCTGTTGTTCCAAAGCAACTGGACTCAGCAGAGCTTTATAAAATCAAAATCAGTAAATGTTCTAATTTATAAATAGTGAAGACATAAAAGTTTTGAAAAACGTTTGAATATTTATAACGTTCGCTGTGTTTTGGAATTGTGCCATGCATCATGTTTGTGTTGGTTCCACTAATGTAACAATGCCTTGTGTGCTTCAGCCTCTTTGTGGGTCAGACACAAACAGAGAGGGAGATGGATGAAGGAAGGGAAGCAGCTGTTTGAGGTCAAGGAGCAAACTGTTGAACTTGTTGACCAGGGAGGGACTGTTTTTTATTGCTCAGAGCTTATCCACAAAGGAGCAGTAAAATATAGTGGAAGCATCAGGCTGTGAGGAGAAAAAATGGCAGCCAAATCTTAACATTGCTCCTGTCTGTTTGTTTTATTGTGTGATGGTTGCTGAATATCATACCTGCAGTGTGGGCAGGTTATACTTGGCACAGTGGTGTGCCCGTGCTGGGCCTGCTGTTACTGCTGTGCTCAGCACTGTGCATTAGGGTTTGTTAGTGACGGTTTCCATTAAAGACAAACCAGCAGCCAATACAGAGTTTTTTTATTCTCAGTTAGGCCTTGTTCTGTAATGACCTCACCAAAACCAAATGTTACCTGTTGCAGTGTCAGCCTAGACATATTAAATAAAATCATTAAAAGCACAAGTTGTTGTACTTATTCACAAGATTCTTTAAACTATTTTCGGCTTAATGAGCATCTCTAAAATTCTGTGGTATGCAGTGATGGAAAGGTTGAAACTCTAGAAGTGAGCTGGGAACCGAGGAATGTTTTGAAAAGAGCGTCTGACAACGCTGCTAGCAGGCGCAGAAAGCTCTTTGAAGATGTCTTTTTTCCCCTCTGCTGCCTCTGTAGACGTTTTTCACCGATAACACGTGAGGCTCTATGGAAACCTTTGAACACCGTGATATTGCAGACAACTCCTGTCTCACTCAGTCATTCTTTTCCAACCTTTGAACAGTGCAGTAGTATCAGTCAAAATATCTGACATCCAGCCCTTTGTCTTGTGACTGAGGAAAACATGTTCAGCTTTTGTACAAAGATATGTTTGCAGTACATTAATGCATTAGAAGCTAATTGGATGCATTTAATGGATGGTAAAGATGGACTGATGGTAATGCTGATGTTAATGCATTCCTTGTTATATCACAAATTTGTGAGAGAAGTCCATAATAAAACGAATATTAAGCATGCACAGGCAAACATCCGTTATCCATCAATCTCATCAAAAATACAATATATTATTATTATTTTGTTCATTTTAGATCAAACAGTCATGTACTGTATGTACCACTTGCCATTAAGTTTTGCTACATATTGGAGTAGTCTAGCTGTGGAAACTGGACCTGTTTTGGATGAATTGCTGCCTGTTTAGGTGCAGCTATGAGGCATCAGGTACGATAACTGCAGTTTTGTTTGTGTGTTGAACTTAACCACCCACTTATTCCAGTGTTACATGGGCTGGGAGTATATGCATGCACTGGGCAGGAAGCAGGATACAGGTCCATCACCTTCCATCATCTTTTTATTGTACCTGTCCGTTTCCTCTGCAGCTCTTGCACGTGGCAGCGAACAGTCACGCGGCTTCTGCTCCTCTTACATTCAGTGGCCCCTCAGCTTGTACGTCATATCCTAAGGATGGAAAATAGATTTGGTTTCACAGGAGGGTGGTGAGGCTTGAGTTGCGTTGATTAAGATAGAGCGGTGCAACCATGGCAACATCCACTCATCCCCCCCAAACCAAAGGAGAGAGACCTGTTTTCTATTTGGCTCTCTTTATCTCACTCTGTGATTTTACGTGTTGTACTGCTATTGTGCATTCAGCAGGGAAAGGGAAGAACACACGCATATTTAAAACCTAACACAATGTATCTTCTGTGTACCCAGAAGCACTTTGCATGATCTTTGGTGGATCTGGCAAAGTAATACAACAAATAAGGAAGTGCTAAACATAAGGTGACTCCTGAATGTTATATCCCTTCATTTTCTAGATCTCTGTCTAGGTTATTTCCCTGACAATAGATCTGTTTCAGGTTTTGATTTCTGTGGATACATAAGCTTACACTGCCATCATTATTTTTGTTGATGTATGTCTTCCATGTTGTTAGACTTTGAAAAGAGCCCAGGGCAATCTTAAAAATGTTTCATATACTGCAAGAGATTAAATGTGCAGCCTCTCATAGTGGTACCTTGTATAGCACAGGAATAGGACAGGAATTCACTTTTCCTGACGATTCCTTAATATTGAGCTGTAAAAATTGTTTGCATAGGGCCAAATTAGTAGGTATATTTTGACTTCATGAAGTAAAAGCTGATTATTTAGGCCTGTATAGAAGCTCTTAGCCGGCACATCTTGAAATGACAGAGCTGGTAAGTTGCAACTCAGAAGCTGAATAGGAGCTGTTGATGGAGGTATGCATTGGCTGTTGCAGAGGGGGCAACCAGTTTTTGGTTACAGGGAAGTCTCCAACCACTAGACCAACCCGATGATGCCTTGTAGTGCTGCTAAAGTTGTACTGATCAGCCTTACTGTATCTCTCTATATTAGCTTTGAATTTTGATGAATGCACTGGTGTGTTGACATGTAACATCTCTCCCCTCACTCCAGGGAAAACCTGTTCCTTATAAATAGGACATGCCTGTGAGGCTGAAATGGTTGGCATAACTGCCTGGTTGGTTTTCTGCTGCTGTGTTGTCTACTGCACCAGCTGTTGCGGGCATTTGTTTTGACCATGTGACAAATTTGTCTAAAACTTATTTTAGCAGGTCTAAAGTTTGCTGTTGCTAGCCATATGTCCGCACACTATTCATTCCATATGGCTCCAAAGACGTCATAGAGTAGATGGATCGCTTTAGATATGATCAGTATGAGAGCGAAGGATTGCTTTAGTTGGTATGTCCAGCTGTCTGAAACTGTAATTTTTGGATGTCACTTGAGCTAATTGTCTTGAATCCTATCCTTGTCATTCAGTTGATTATTTAAATCCTCTAGGTTCTTTCATGGTGGTAAATATTTTGTTCAGGGTATATCTTGTATACTGTAAATGCTGAATGGAAGTGAAGTGATACCTCCCCAGTCACTAAGGTTTCTCTCTAATGTAATTTTAGGGCTGAGTAATTCTGAGCACGCTATAATCTATATAGGCAATTATAACTATTTTAGTATGTGTATATTGCTACAATTATTCAGACTATAAACAATAATGTTGAAGTATCCCCCAGCCCTGATGTTGCATAAAATAGTCTCAATATCTATCAGTTCACAGCATTATTATTTTCCCCATTATCTGATTGTCTACTGAGTGTCCTACCTATATATTCTTAGTCTGTGTGCAGGATAGTCATTGTGTCTGATTGATTTTAATGAGCTTGGAGGCCACTTTTGCACAGAAAGACATACAGAGAAAAGAGCTCAGGCGACGTCATGCTGTCAGTGCACACAGGGTTTGCCACAGTTGTGGCTTTGTGGTGTGTCCAAAACACAGAGTTCTTGACAGTCGTCAGCATGTCTTACCTATATTGGTGTTGACAGGCCTGCGTCACCACTAGCTGTCCCTGTGACATGGCATTACAGTGCTATTATGGAGTTACTTGAAGTAACACTGAGTCAGCATGTAGCGAAGAGGTAGTGTCTGTGCTGCTGATTTTCTGTCAGCCTAGAGCAGATACAACAGCCTGTCAAAGGTCTGATCCCGGCCTGGCTGACCTGCTAACCCACTGACTCAGCCTGCTGGCAAAATTGGCTTACAAGTCACTTGGCACTGTTACACATGTACCACACATTCCCATCTGACTGGCCATCAACAAGAATTCCATGACATCACTAATAATAATTATTTATTTTGCTCAAAACCCAGGCCTTCTGTGGAGGCCACTATAGGCATGTTTCTACAGTAGCTCAGATGGGACAAACCAAACACTAGCTCTCGATATTGGTGTTTTTTGCGCATTTCACAGCCACCGTATTTTCTCCTTTGTTCTTGGATGGGGAGGGTGAAGCTACAGATTTTCAACAACTATGCTGCTATATTCCGCATAAATTGTCTGTATAGCATCTATGTAAGCAATGAAATGCACTGAATGTGAAACATTTCAGATCTCAAACACACAAAACTGTTGGGTAGTTAAATAGAAATTGTTTATATTTCAAAATACATTTTTATTCTTACCATTTTCAGACACATCTTAGTGTTTAGTGGATAGTTTATAAATTTCAAGTGTTTGTTTCACAGATCCATCTTCTTTTTTGTAAAGACGGCACTGACACATCTTTATATGTAAAATTCTGCACCAATCTATCACCAGTTGAATGTTTTCATATAACATGTTATTATCATGTGGCGTTACTAACAGTTGTGTGTTTCGTCTGATCCACAGGGCTCCAGAGATTATTTTGGGATTGCCGTTTTGTGAAGCCATAGACATGTGGTCCTTGGGATGTGTGATAGCTGAACTTTTTCTTGGCTGGCCCCTTTACCCTGGGGCCCTGGAGTACGACCAGGTAAACAACCATCTTCTCACCACTCACTTCTTAGCTGCTATTGGTTCTTGGCGCATCATTTTTGGGAGAGTTTGAGCTTTTCAGTCCCTGCTGTGCGTCTCCTGCTATCCTCTCCCTTCTGCTCTACATGCAACTTATCCCAGCATCTCCAAATTCTAGTTTCAGCTTCTATGACTCAGTCTCTCCTCTCTGTACCATCTCCACATGGAATGTTTTACCCTCTATACAGACTTTTCTCCCATTGGTCAGCTCCCTACCCCCATTGCCCCACTCATCCTAACACTGCCCATGTGGCTGTCTAGGTAGCGTTACACCCTCTGGTTTCCACCCAACCAGTTTTTTTCCTGGTCTCCTCTTTGTCCTTCTTTTTCTACTTTTCTCTTCCCTTTTCCATTATTCCCTACACTTTCCAATCAAGGCAACCCACAGACGAGTGGGATCAGTCTGTTTGGTTTTGAGTTTGCTTTCAGTCCAGCTTCTTTATTACATACTTGTCTTCAGGTTACTGACTCAGACATGTCTCTCTTGTGATCCATGGCCACTTCGATCTAAATCTCCCAAAAGAAAGTGTTGCAAAGATTCAGCTGGGAAGAGAAGCTGACAAAGCCTTAAGACAGGCAGACAGAAGCATTCAGCAGTGTTTAGGACAGATGGCTTGAAGCTAGGACAAGAATGCAACATTGTAACTGTGTGTGCAGATGGAAAAATCTGTTATTTCAGTCTGTGCGAGATCTAGTCCTAATGCTGTCTTAGTGGTACTGAAGGGATGTTCTTTAGGAGGATGGCATGGATAAGACGGAGACGAAACTTGTGAGGTTTAGGCAAAGAATCTTCTGTGTATAATTACACACAGGAAAAAAAGACTGTGATGGATTGTTTGAATGAAGAAAGAGACTGAGGGCTCAAGTGACCTTACAGCACCAAATTAGTGCAGTATTTACTGGATCCTTGACGATGTACCTACCCAGAGGATTTTATCAGCTGGCGTCTGTGACGGTGAGCAGAAAGGGATATTCTTGTGATTGATGGTATGTCTATTAGAAGCTGTTGGATGTCTGCCCCTCCCAGTGGAGCCCTGACAGTGTCTTCCCAGGACTAGACTGATCTGGGCTTACGTTGATCTGCTTTCCCCTGCCCCAGACTCCTATCTACTCAAAGCTTGCCAGCAGAGCCTCAGTCAGATCCAGTGATGTCCCATGCAGCACCCTACATTACAGCACTCAGCCCCGCTGCACATTGCACTCATACCAAAGTGGTTTTATGGCCTGGCATCATTTTTCACTCTCCCCAGGACAGAGACAGGAGGGATAACTCAACACCTCCGAAAGAGATTTGACTGGAGCGCTGCACCACCAGTCTAAATATGATGAATCTGTTTTTGGAGGAGCCAGTCAGCATGTCGCAAAGCTGCTTTAGAGATATCTGGGCCTGGGGGGGAGCCTCTTCAATTTAGCGAAGGTCTGCTTGGAGCTGATGAGGTGACGAGGGTGGATGGGATAGAGAGCATAGATAGGGTGTATTAGAGACACTGAAATAGAAGGCAAGATGAGCGAAGGACGTTGTGGAATGTAGTATGTATCAGATAGAGATCAAAACCCACTGTCAGTAAATGGGTGACTGACTAGGAATTTAAATTCAAATACAATGTAAACTCTGGCGGTGGATTAAGAGTTCGTTGCTTTAGATTTCAGCTTGTTGGATCTTGCTCCTCTCATGTTACGGCCTATTATTGTGTGCTGATTAAAATACCTGAAGTTCATTTTAAGCTCTGGATGCACTCTTGGATGACTGAACTTACCATCCTGGCCAGTTTAAACAGAATGGTTATGTAGTAAGGTGGAAACACTTCCTTGAGGATCCCTGTTCTAGCCGCTGTACCATTGAGAAATAGACTGAATCCATGTGGCTTTTTTCTGTGACTGAACTGACACAGAGGAAACACCCCACTTGGCTTTTTGCCAAGCCTGCCCACTGGGATGGGTTCTCCATTTGGTCATGGAATTGCCCAATAAAGGAGAAAACCAGCCAGTGCAGAAGCATAGGACTAATAGAAAAAAATATTTTAGTTTCTGGTGCTTTCTGGAGGCTTTAATCTCATAATGAACAAAGGTTCTCACATCCAAACCAGCAGTGTTTGGATTGCTTTACATTATTTTAGAATCTACCATCATTTATTGGCTTAAAGTGAAACAAAATTTGTCTGAAAGGTTGAAGATGTGAATAATCATAAATTGGCACACCCTGTGCTATCTCTCAGATATACTGTATACATAAATAGATATATAGCAGAATTCTAAAATAGAAAGCTTGTACATTTTTATCACCTAGAATAAATATCCAACTGACTGTATGTCAGTAAACAGCTAGGCAGCTGACTGCTGGTGTGAGGTGTCATTCAGGGGCCACAGGGTGATCTGGCTAGAGCTGACTGAGCTGCTGCCACCCCCTGCTTCCCCCTTTTCTTCTTCTTATCTTTCTGCAAGGGGTCTTGTTCCATGCCACACAGCATATTGTATTTATAACTCTGGCTCCTCCTCCCTTCTTCCCCTCTTGCCCCCTCCTCCTTACCTCATCCCCCAGTCACACCATCTTTTACTTCACTAGTGCAGCACAGGGCTGCTCAGGTCTTTGATGTGTCAAACCTCATGATTCAGCCAAGGTCTCATTATGAGTGGCTAAGATTAGCCCAGGTGTTGTAGACTTGGATATGATTCCATTTTCCATATTTTTGTCTTTCTTTATGCCCTCTTTACACTCTCTGTCTCTTGCCTCCTCAGGCATCTTATACACAGTGCAACCATGGGGGTCAGTGCACACTACTCCAGAGACCAAACTAATGTGTGCTTGCTGATATTTTCTTTACTCTGAGTTTCGGCCAAGCTGGCAACCCCGAGGTGCTGTAAGAATAAGAGGATGTTGGCAGGGCCAGTGGAAGCAAAAAAGATTTGGGTTAGTGGGGGTTAAGGCTCCAGAAGGAATTTTCCTGTAAGCTGGTACAAACTGTACCCCAATGTCAAAAATGTGGAAGAGATTCATCATATGCCGGGTTGGTAGGAGGATGTGGGTACATTAGTCTTTACTTTTTATTTATTGCAGGGAGGGATATCATTGAAAGTCATCTTTTATAGTGTGTATTGTTATATGGACTGCCATAAAATAAATGCTGCCTGTGCTTCCTGTCTGCAGCAGGCCCAGGCTCGCTAGATAGTTGTTTTGTGAAGCAGGAGCTTTGCACCAGTGATCTCACTAGTTTGTGAGATCTCTGCAGAGACACGCCTTCCAGGAAAAATAAGGGTTTTCCCGTCACAAGAATTTTCCCACCCACACACACACAGGCTGTGTTGTCTCCTTTTTATGTGTCTGTTACTGTTTTCATGTTTCTCAACTACAACACAGCTATATTATGGAAAGGAGGGGAATTTAGGCAGTGTACTTCCAGTGTGAGGTTTGTTGGAATTGACAGTTTCAGTAATTCTTAACTATGTTATGAATAGTCATATGAATGGGGGGAGATTTCTTTGGTAGAAATAAATCAGCATGCATTGGGAAAATAACTAAAGGAAGGGAATTACCCAAACACACACACACACACACACACACACACACACACACACACACACACACACACACACACACACACACACACACACACACACACACACACACACACAGACACATTGCTGTATTTGCACCTCAGCAACAAACAGATCCGCTCAAGCATCACATTGGCCAGGGACATTAAGAGCAACACATGAGGTCCTTCCAAAAAAAACATTTACAGTCTCTGTAATTTACTTTTTAGTTGTGAGGTGCCTCATGGAACCCACTCACAAACTCGCACTTCTTCATGATCCTCACCGTTCTCCAGACGGACAGCTCTTTGCTTCTTAGCAGCGCTGAATGTCTAATGGTTGTTGTCTTTTACACTTGGGTGTGATTGACGTCAGCCGGCCTTCTCACTGGTCTCTTCTCATGAACCTGTGTGTGACACAACATCTGACTGACAAGCATCATTACGCAGCAAAGCATTTGGCATTGAGACCAGAGAAACCTTGTTATCAGAGTTTACATGTACAGACCCTGACACCTTCCAGAGATCATCAACACAAGCTACACTCAGTACAGGGGTCTTATTTGGGTCGAGCAATTTCTCAGGAATGTGCCATGTTCAAGGTCTCTGCAGCTGTCCTCACTATGGACTGTACACATCCACCCAGTAACTTTAACTCTGAGGGATTTGATAAAGAAGTGATGTCACTATGAATGACCTTGTAGAGTATTGGTACCTAAAAGAGCGTGTCAGTATATGGTGGTGATGTTTTTCTTTTTGTTTTGTGTATGTATAATTGAGAAATTGGCAATCATAGTGGATGAACAGCATTTATTGTCAAAGTGTCATGTTCAGGATGAAAATCGGTGTTGATCGTGTCATGTAAAATGGTATTACAGAGCTTTTATTCCACCTTCAACCAATGAAAATTGCCTTTTAACTTGGCAACAAGATCCATTTCTTCTTCTGTTCATATTCTCTTTTCTCCCTCCCTTCTCTCCTTATGTCCAACAGATTCGCTACATTTCTCAGACACAAGGTTTGCCAGGAGAACATTTGTTGAATGCGGGGACAAAGACAGCACGGTTCTTTTGCAGAGAGTCGGACTCACCGTACGCATCATGGAGGCTAAAGGTGAGCTGTATTAACACACCTGAAAAATATGGTAAATTGGTTTTTTACCATTGATAAAAGCTAAGGGTGAAAATTCTAGGTCAGCTTTAACAAATATTTTCTTCCTCGCTCTGGGCAGTTCCTAATAAATAAGCAATGATAGCTTTCCGGAAACAAACCGAAACTTGCACACAAGGACTACTGCTGCGATAAAGTCTTATCAAAAATCAAGTCAAAGAAAATAGACATACTTGCGGTCTGCTAGTCACATTTTTTCACATACTATGAATCAGCTTAGGGTTCTACAAAATTTTTTTTTTTAGCAAATTTACTAGCAGAGGCAAAACATTTTGAAAGTGAGTCATGACTGCCCAACCTACTTTCCTACGAAGCATGAATGAACTGGTTCATAGGAATGTAAAATATCATCATCATAACATAACTGAGCATGGCAACTGTTTTATTGAATTCAGTTTGTACAGCCCCACTAAACATTTTCTTTTTCTGTAGTCAACAGATGAGCATGAGACGGAAACGGGAATGAAATCAAAGGAAGCAAGGAAGTACATCTTCAGCTGTTTGGATGACATAGCGCACGTACGTTCAGCTGCTTGGACCACAATGTACTTAACTGGACTTCAGAGGAAGTTCAACATCAAATTTTTAGAGGGTGTAGGCGACTAGGTCTTTACCAGAGGAAGTACACCTACAGCTGTGTGAACAGTACAGAGCATACACATCTTATTACTGGGAAACAAAAGAGCACCTCTAAGCTTAACTTCCCTTCAGTTAAATACTAAACCCAAATGTAAAAAAAAATGATGGTTTCACCCACTACTCTATGCAGAAATAGACCACAGTTGGAAATTCCAACCACCAATGCTTGTTTAAGTGTGTACTTTTTTAAGTCAGTCAGTCAGTCCATGACTAATTGTTGATCATTCTTAGGAAATTGGTGACAATAAAAAAGTCCATTGATTAATCCTAGTCAGAGCATACTGCAATGTTACATTACTCATTTTATTTTACTTTTTTCTTTTTAATATGTTTTTTCTGATGAACAGTTATTTTCACCAGTAGTTTAACCAGTGAAATGTTTGTATTCCAGGTGAACTTGGTGATGAATCTGGAAGGTAGTGACTTGCTAGCGGAGAAGGCAGACCGTCGGGAGTTTGTGGGCCTGCTGAAGAAGATGTTGTTGATTGATGCAGAAGAGAGGATTGCCCCTGCCGAAGCTCTCAGCCACCCTTTTGTGACCATGCAACACCTGCTCGACTTTCCCCACAGCAACCAGTGAGTCCTTTTTTACTTAGGATTTTCAGGCACGTCCTCATCATAACCTACATAACTCAACCTCTCCCTGTCACTCCTCTGCCTGTAGTGTAAAGTCATGTTTCCACATCATGGATGTTTGCTGGACTCGGCCCAGTGCATATGAGGCGGCCAACAGAAATAAAGGTCCTTTCGTCAGACCGGTGACAACAACCGCTGCTGCCTCTGTCAACCACCCATTTAGCAAGATGGCCGGTGTCCACACTCAAGTAAGTCGTTCATGATGTGTTTGCGTCAGGATCTGCCATTTCTATCAGTGTGCAGGGGTGCTTTCATTGCACGTACACACAGTAGTTAACTAGATCGGACAATTAAAACAACAAAGGGACCAACCAACTAATGCTTTGGTATATACATTAATTAGATAATTTTTTCCTGAACTGGAAAATGGGGAAGAGAAACCCATCACAATATCTGAGTGATGAAATAATCACAGATGGCGTTGGTTGACATGCAATGTGTGTCATCTGCTCCTGTGAAGACTGATCATGTAGACAATTTCTTCGCCGTTATTGCTTTCGTGTATGCTGACTTTCCCATCTTATTGCGTCTCAGCACTGCTGTCATGGCAACAAAATCACGTCATGTTTCTGAGGTCATGGCAACAGTGCAAATCAGTGTTGTTGCTGAGGAGAAAGAAGGAGCTGACCCTTTTTTTGGCATTGGATCTTTTCTAATGCAAAACATGTCAAAAGCCACTATACTAAGATTGAAATATGAAAAGATTAATGTGACACATTACTTCTAATACAATATAATGGTGACTAAATACATGTTTCATCAGTACAGATATAAGGATGATATTAGAATTTAAACTTGATAGAAGAGTACCTGGTCATATTCCTTGCACAATAAAACTACTAGGCTATAATTTCTGTTTCCATGGAGCAGTATAGTAAATGGTATATCTTTCTTGCTCAGAAGAAGAGAATTGAACAGGAAAATGTGGTGGCTTTTTTAGTATTATCCTCTGAAAGCTTGCTTTGTGTTTACCATCATGTGTGGGGGCTGGGCTACATGCAGAAGCTGCAGCAGAACAATATAAGCCTAGTTCTCATTATTCAATAAATGTGATTATAGCCAGGCACGAGAGCAGCGTGAGGAGAGGCAGAGGCACATGCTCGACTGTTCATTGTTTATTTCTCATGCCTGTCTCAGAGAGTAAGTTCAACATTGTTCATCAACCTTCTACTTGTCCGACCTTAATTAAATTGGTCTCACAAAGACTCTTATCATCCCAAGATATACCAATCCGTTTATGAGGATGTTCATATAAAAATATGTCCGATGGTATGCTATATCAACAGATCAAAAACTGCTTTTTAATGAGATGAAAGTATTGATCAATACGCATTCAATAATTTCCTTTGCCTGTTGTAATTCTTTAAGCATGGTGACTCTATTTTTCCATGATGGTGATAAGTAAACAAGTGGGCCTTGAATACTTTTTGCTTCAGTACCCTGAACTTCCTCTGGAGTAGGTCAGCCATCTGTTCTAGGTTACGATGGTGATCTACCACAAGAGAGCCAAGTGAGCCACCGTCCTTCAACTGAAGACGGGGTTATGCCTAAAGTTAACTGACTAACTCACTAATCTCTCAGTACAAGACCCTCCTGGGCTCTGTCTGGCTGCAAAACATACTGCTCTTGACAGAGATGTCGCCATCTACTGGCTCTTTAATGCCACTGTTGATCATTTTAATACCCCGGAAAAGTCCAGTCATATCCCCTTTCCCTTTATTTTAGGGGTTAGCCCCATCAGCCCCCTCAGTGATGCACCCTGGGATACCACTGCAGACAGGAAGTGGTCAGTTTGGATGCAACGATTCATTTCAGCAGGCACTCATTCTATGTCCCCCAACCATTCAAGGTAAGGCGTGTAAATCTTTTTTTCATTATTATTTTTTTCTGATTGTTAGACTAAATATCTTCAAGTAAAACATTTTTCTGTCTATTGTTGCTGCAGGAATCCCCACCAACACAGCTAAACCAGCAGGCTACTCTGTTCGAATGGAGGCCACTGTACCTCTGGTCACTCAAGCACCCCCCATCCAGCCCATACAAATCAGACCTGGAGTCATCACACAGGTAAGTGGTAAAAATCAGTGATACAAAGACACTCATGTGTGTGTGGGTATGTTTGAAAGTTGATCTTTGATGTGAAAGCTGATGAAAGCATCACGGGGAGGAAAATGACTAGAAACATTAAAATGACTATGCTTCACTGCTCTTCAACAGGCCTGGTCCAACCGTGCACAGCAGATCTTGGTGCCGACTTGGCAGCAGGTGACCTCAGTGCCCCCACCACCAACCACTTTGGCATCTGACACTGTGGCGGGCTCACAGAGATTGGGTGACTGGGGGTAAGCAATTTGTGTGTCTGTTTCACGTGGTTACAGCACAATATATTTCTGATACATTATGTGTATCCTTTCTATGTTCCTTATATTTCCAATATGTAATATTATATAAAGCAATATTTATTAGTGCTATTACCTTTTAGTTGCTATGTACACCCTTGGGAATGGCTGAACTGCTCTGATACAGCACGCTTGCTCCCCTGAATGTTAATGATCGATGAGTCATGCATGTCCTTTGGGACCAGTGACTGAGACCATTTTGTCAGTAATGGTGCTAAAGGCTTTTGGCTCAATTTGCAATGTTCTGTTTTCTTAATGCAGGAAAGTGCGTCCCCATGGTAACCATTACAGCTCCATGATTGCACACCCTCAGCCATTCTTAACCAACCAAATGACCATGTCCACCCACCAGCCAATCAACATAGGCATTGCACATGTGGTGTGGCCACAGCCAGCTGCCAACAAGAGAGCCAAGCCTTGCGTAAACAGGTACGGCACATGGGTTTTGCCTTTTGCAACTAAAATGCATATACATAAACCAAAAGGTGTTCTCCGTGTTTGAAAGTGATTTGTTTTCTTCAATAGGGGCAACAACTTCTTCCAAAACACGAACATCCAAAATTTAGCATGCCAGTCCCCAAAGATGGCCGATATAGCAAAGAATGTGCAGGAGGTAGAAGAGGAGGAAGCCAGATGCCCAGAAGCAGGGCATACTGCTGGAGAGGAGCGAAGAACAGGGCAGGCAGTGGAGGATGAGGAGAACTGCTGTAAAGTGGAGCCAGACTGTGAGGAGCTTTCAGTTTTGCAGGAGCAGCGGCAGGCCATGGTGATCTCTGACCTAGCTAGCCCGACTGTCAGCGTCATCAGTATCAGCAGCGACGAAGAGGAGAGTGCACAAAGACACTCGATGGGGGAGTGAGTACTCATCATCAGGTTTCCTTCTAACAATATCTCTAAATTGGTTCTCTAAAAGGTTTGTGTCTTATTTTATTTGTCTCTCTGCACACAGGTGTAAGGGTAGTGCAGATTGTGAGGCGTGTCAGAGCACTGTCAGTATGGAGAGAGTCTGCTCCCTCAGCAGTCCAGACAGCACGCTTAGCACCAGCTCTTCAGCCTCAGCCCAGTCCAGCACTTCACCCTGCAAACACCCCAACAGGTAAGGAAGATTAAAACAAAAGCGCCTACAAATGTTTTGCTTGCTTTTACATTAGCTGCTGCACTGCCACAAAGGAGATATCTCTCTCTTACATCCTTTCTCACTGGTTGCTCTCTTGCAGTATGTCGGACGATGAACAGGAGAGTGGTTGTGACACAGTGGACAGCTCGCCTGCCTCGGACGCCTCTGGCCACAGCAGCAGTCCCTTCACAGAGCGGCGCTTCATCGCTGACAGCAACCAAAACTGCGAGCCCCGTGTTGCATGCGTTGCCCCAGAGACTGAGCCCAGCAAGCCAACAGTTCGTACTGTTGTGGTGCCTCCAATGAGGGTGCAAAACAAAAACAACCCGGCTATCATCAGTGAAGCACCTTGCAACACAGGTAAAACTGGACATATAATGCACTGGTAACACAAATACATTCACTTTGTCTGACTTTTAAGTTGACCTGAAAATGTATATTAGGTGTATAGACTGAAATGTGTGCTTTTGTTATACACGTAAGAACTACCAGTAAGAGTATTAGATTCTACTGACAGTTCTAAACCTAAATTATCATATGAATAATGCAGGTGACGGGACACTTTTTATTCTGCACATTCAGGTGTGTGAAGTACACACTGACACTGGCGTTATCCGCTCAGTAGACCAGCAAGTGCATGAGTAGGTCATGCTAGCTCAAAGGTCCAGTCATCACTGCTGCTGTCTGCTCCACAGGTCACACGGCCTGGGATTACACTGTCTTTATAGGCCACAGAGGTTCTCACAGGTGATTATGGGTGACCTGCCCTGACATATCTGCTCTGATCTCTCTCGAGTGGATATTTGTTTGCTGTCAACCCTCCAGATTCTGAGAGCCCCTGTATCTGTGTGGATGTGCACTTTTTAAAGCTACATAAGACATGCGTAATTGCCCCAAAATGTCTAATATCCTGAATAGAATATTCAAAACATGGGTGTCAACTAGAGCAGATTCTGGCTGTCATAAACAAATAAATGTTTGATGAATGTTTCTTTCAGGTGTTGAGAAGGAGTTACGCATGTGATATGTAGCCTTAATAACAGCTGTGGTCAGTGGGACATTGCCATCTCTTTCAGCAACAGTTCATTTAAGAGCTACCTCTTCGATAAGTCTTTTTTTTTTTTTAAAGTGGATGGTTCAACTGCAAATCCTCAGAGAAAATCATACAGTCATATTGCCTCTCATGTCAAAGGCATCTCCCTCCCCAACCCTCAAACTATTGCAACTAAAGCCCCACATAAAAGGGCACATCTTGCTATTCTAGTGCTACCAGGTGTATTTATAGCTGGTGGTCTGACCCCACTATAAGCTCTGTGAACAAGCTTAGTTACCAACTCCTCCCAGATCCCCCCCAAACGTATCTATTTATAATCACCTAGATCATATTCAGAGGACACATGCCGCTATATTTAAAGGTTTGGAACTGATCAAACACATCTGAAATCACTGACAAGCCTACAAAGCCTCCTGCCACAAATGTTGCCATTTCTGCGGTTGTGATTCGATCCAGTCTCTGGTTGCATCTTTTTTTTGCCTGCGATTTACATTGTGCTATTGATAGTATTAGACAAAATTGTCTGCATTAACATATGTCATCTCCATCTCTCTGTGTTCCTCCATCCCTCCTCTTAACATGACCTCCTACCTCAGTCTTAGAGTCCTCATGCCAGTCCAGAGGGCGAGGCATTCATGGGCGGCAACATCACCACTCCACTCCCCTCCTCAACAGGCCGCAGAAGATCACCCCTGCATTCCAGCCCCAACAACAGCAGCCTATAGGCTTTGGGCAGGTGAGCACATGCAGGCACATATACACAACAGCACATAAACATACGCATATTTTTATATTCCCATTGTGAAGAGTTGTTGGCTAGAGGGAGACATTGGGGACAAGCCTTTGTATGGCCAGAGAGAATTTGTGTTTATTGAAGATGGCAACTTTTTATCTTCACAAGAATACTGATTGCAGGGATAAAAGCCCTCTCCCACTAACACGCAACCTAGGTTTAATCACCCGCAGAGGTATTGCCGGTTTGGACAGCGTGTCCCACTGAACACAATTGATAGTGTTCTTTTGCTTCTGGGAAGTCCCATTTTATAACAATGTCATATTAAGTAATTCTGGCCTGCATCTATCCCTTTGCTGAATTCACCAACTTAAAGTGGTTGTAACTACACTTTGTGCATCAAGGTGATAATGACCACAACATTTAAAATTTGAATTGCAAATATTTCCTTTTTGTAGCAGAGCAGCAGCCAAGAGCACACTTCATACTGTAACAAACCTATGAGACTCAAGATTACATTTTGAACCATGTTTAAGGAAGAAGGCATTTTACTGTAATACTGCATACTTACTGCATTGCCAGTAAGACTGAGAATGAATTGAATACTGTAATGTTAGACACAAATGAAGATGAGGTGGATTGTTAAAGACTGATAAGAGCCACTACACTGACATGTAAAAATGTGGAAACAGCAGCATCTTGTGGCTCATGAAGACAAATTCTGTGTTCATGAAAACGGTGAATCTGATAAGCTAGATATTGTTCTTCTCTCCTTCAGGTGCAGCATTTCGGTTCCTGCCATCAGGAATGGAATGGCAACTTTGCCCACCGGAGACCACAGGCCTATATCCCCCCCACCATGCATGGGCACACATTTACCCTATCCCACAGCAGCCCAAACCACACTACGGGCCCCCACCCCCACCTTGGGGGCCACCCGCACTCCCATTCCACCTTACTGTCCTACCCCCCGTCTGGTCCTCTGGTCACGGCTGCACCCGTGGCCCACCTCTTGGCTTCTCCTGTAGCCTCCCGCCCTGTCCTCCAGCCCACCTACAGCATCTCCCACCCGGCAGGCATAGTGCATCAAGTCACAGTGGGCATCAACCCCCGGCTGCTGCCCTCCCCCACCTTGCACCCCCAGGGCCAATTCAAGCCCCTCTTTCCCCCGCACTCCTACATTGCCTCGCCTGCCTACGCCAGTTTCCCTCTCAGCCCCACCAAAATAAACCAGTACCCTTACATCTGAGCATGGCTGCCCTGGTATCCTTCATACCACCTGAGGGCTAAGTGAACAGGGCGAATTCTATCTTAAACCACAAAGAACATGGTTTTAATTTCCAAAACCATGGCACAACCACAGAGAAAGCAAGCTATTTTTTGAATCATGTAGAAATTGAACTTCAAGCTTTAAAAAAGAAAAAAGAGTTCCAATGGTGGAGATGATTTGGGCAAAAATTAAGAAGGAAATAATGTATGAATGATTGAATGAAAGAATGAATGAGTAGTTAAACTCACACTTAATGTGTTTTGCACATTTGATATATCTTTGCATTGGATCTTCTACGAATACTCCTCAAAACAGGTAAATAATTGGGGTGGTGTTGAATAGTTAGGACTTTGCACCCCTGATCCCAGCTATTTTTCTATATTGCCTTCTTACGTGTGCAAGACACATTCATATTTGTAAAGCCATCCCAGTCTCTAGCTCTAGATTGACAGATGCACACGTTGTCCACAGTGTATGTTGTACTGCGTTTGAAGTATTTGTACCTTTTCGGTGTCTTTTGGTGTTAGCAATGTCAAGTCATTTAACCGATTTAAATAGGGTTGTTCCTCACGCTGCATGTGGTCTTGCATGAGCAAAAATGTAAACGGAAAGATGCATAGACGTTGCTCTTATTGTTCGTGTCACAAGACTCGCTGCATTGTATAACTGTCCCCAGCCATAGTGCCTTACATATTTGAGGTTGTTAATGTTACTACTTATATATGACTATATACATGAATATTAATGTACTGGACTGCAGCACTTGAAATTCCAATCAGTTGGTGCATCCTATGTGTGAGTATATATATGCACATGTGTATATGTCCATGCATAGCCTGCATTGATGTGATGTATCGCGGACAGCGGTGCTTATTTTTTGGAGTCGGTGTATATTTCAGTGTGTAGTGAGTTACTTTTCTGTTCTTTCAAGAAGAACAGCATGCTTTGCTGTTGCGAATGCTTACTGTTTCATTAAAAACTGTTCTTTTTTTTTGTTCTCCCTTTCCCGAATGAACTAGTGTACAAAGTGCAAGTACTGAGTATTGCTTAATATTTGATAATCACTTTCTATTTAGTGAAACTCTTATTATGAACAGTATTTGTACTGTTTGACGAAACTGCAATACAATCTAAATAGTCGATTATTTTTCTTTTTGTCTTCGTATTTTCATTTTGCGTGTGTTCACTTTGTTTCTTAGATGTTTAGAAGTGTGGTGGGCATGGCTTTGATTAGGTAAGGAAAAAATGCAAACGAATTCACGGTATGGAATCTTCTAAGCCTGAGCAAACCATGCAGTATTTGATATACACACATATATGGACATATATTATAGAGCTAGACTATTTAGTACAGATGCTTGATAAGGTGTGAGTTAATTGTGTGCAATTCTCTCATTTATGCATGTGTGACAAAGTTAACTTTTCCCTTTACATTATACCATTTGTTAAAGGCTTAAGGCTTATCGGTGTCAACTGCTTATTTTATACATTCCGTCAGGGAGGATATATACATATATAGATATATATGATGGTAGCACCAGTCTATATATATATATATATATACATGTATATATAGATATGCTGTGTGTGCATTTTTTTTCTGTTCATTTTACTAGTTACGTGTGTAATTGTCTTTTATTTTCAAATGAAGTTGCTTGTGCAGCACCAAAGACTGTAATTCATTTCCTGAGCAAGGTAGCTATTCTGTTTGCATAGACCTCAGTTATACTGTAGATGTAGAATGGGGTTAAATTAAAACAAACAAAAAAATTGTATTTAAAAAACGGCCGAGTTTTGTCTAGCTTATTGGGCAATTAATAAGTCGTATCATTTCTTCTTGAATGTATCATAGATAAGCTGCTATATGATGATTGCCACTTCAATAGCTGTGAAATTAGGTGATTTCTCTGAGTTTAAACCTAGCGTTGCTATTTTTGTATAGGTCCCTAATTATCTGAAATAGAAGTGGTTTTGATTTTTGTGTTTTGCGTTCATATTTGGAGTGTCATTGTAACTACTGTATTGCTGATGATGAACATTAGTTGCATTTGTTGTTTCTCGGGGTGTGTGTTTTTGCATCAGTATTTTATCCTTATTAACCTTTCGGGCTCATCACTGCATATAAATGATGTATCGATGTAACTTAATTTTTGTATGTTTTCATATTGACGTTTTGTACACATCTAAAGCTGTAGCTTGCAGGATTGATTTAACTTTTTCATTGTATGTATACTTTCAGTACTCTTCGGTGTGTTACAGGAGCACTGTGAGATGCCAGAAAGAAAAAAAAATCCATTATGTTCATTGAAAAGCTTCAGTAATGTTTCCACCAATTACACACAAACACGCTCACCACTAAGCACTCATACAGGTAGTTAGGCTTGTAAGGGTTTGGGTGATTAGACCATGTGTCCAAAAAAACAAACTTAGCCCAATGTTTCTGTTCCCAAATAACGTTTTACAACTTGTTTTACTGTTAAATTGATTTGAACAAATATTTATTGCAACCTTTTAACTGTTCAATGTTATATCTGGCTAGAATATCAGTGTCACAGTTTGATATTCTAAACTGCCTTGTGTTCGGATCGCTCTCCCCTTTATTAGTGTCTCATATCAAAACGATGTTTTGTCAATGCGAAACTGTGGCCATTGTTATGTGTTCCTTACTGAAATTGAGACAGTGTGAGCAGCACTGCGTATGTGCCTTGAGATTCAGAAAGTGAGAGTTCAAGATGGTGATTCCTCACCGCTTATTTGAGGAGGAAGGCATAGAATCCAATAACGGTTCATTACCGTATAGGGTAGACAGTCTTTTAGCGGCCACATGACCAGAAATAAAAACAAAAACAAACACAAAATATGACTTCATCCCAGTGTCATTCCAGGGACTTGTACTCCTCTGTTCACCTCGTAGACATGGCAGAGAACACGTACATGGTGGCGGTGGTCCGAAACAAGACGAGAACCGCCACCAAACTCTCCTCTGTGATAACACACCAATAAAACACACACATACACTTAATATGACACTCAATCTTTGGATAGTCACTCTGGCTGAACAGCAGATGCAATACTTTACATTGTGCGGTCATTGCACCACCAAGTGTTCTTAGATAATCTCCATGCTTGCATGTACACCTAAGTTGCTTCACTTTGTCTGCCTAGAAGCTGTCTGCTCAGAGCAGCTTTTCCATTGTGTAAAAGTTAACCAGAGTGGGGAATAGCCAGAACACAGTTGACAGCACTGGCCTTTAAAATCAGTGGAGCCAGGTATAATCTGGATGTTTATCCTGTGTTCTGGATGGAAACCGCTCTGGTCAAGGAGAATATTGTGGTCAGTCAGTCATGAGTGCAATACTCCACATTTAAACACTGACATTGATGGTGTTATGTTTTTTGATAGCTTTTTTTTCCTTACCTGTATGCTTTACTGATCATACTCAAGTATCATTTTGGTAAAGAAAGAAGGCATGCACTTGGCAGATTAGTGCTTGAAATTGTTCCCCAATACTAAGCATGTGAAATGTAATCTGTGTTTTGATTCCTCCAAAGGTATTCACCAGCAATGCGCCTGCATAAACTCTCCCATACTTGTTAGTAAAAGAATGGATGCAAGAGGAGAGAAATCTTCAAACTGTTTTTAATTTTCCACACACGATTGACACCTTGGTTTATGGATAACTTTTTTTGAGGATTCATGTATCATTTAACAGATAAAACAGTCATTTGTAAAATTACTACTATTAAAGTTATGACTTTGATATCAGAAAAAAAAAAATCCTCTGCTGCGGTATTATCCTTTAAAGATGTTAATTCAGGGTCTGTATTAGTCTAAATGCTACTGTGTTACTCTTTTGATTTGATGAGGTTTGTTTTACTCAAGCTCTTATTTTCAGTTTTCTGGTCATCTGTATCAATTTCAGAGTTAATTCACACTGCAAGTTATGGAATCATCTGTTTAGATTGCTCATCAAATAGACTTGATTATGAAATCTGAACTGTTACTGTTTTAATACCTGTAGATTTTTTGTGGCTTTGTTATTTTTGTTTTTGTTTCATTTGCTTTTTTTATTTTGTGCTACACTAGTTTGCCATGTAGCAATTGCACTGTGCAATATTTACAGTATGAGGACTGGGAAAACTAACTCTATGGATGTGATGTCTATTTACAGTTTGCGATAGTGTTTCCTCTCTAGTTCTCAGTGATTTAGGTGTGACCAAGCCTTCTCTACTTTGTCACATTAAGCGGGTTTTCCAGGTGACTCTTTTGGTGAGTGTCAAAATAAGACTTTATGGTGTATTATTGTTAAGATTCACTTTGAATTAAAAAAATCTATTGATGCAGCTTGTCTTGTCTTGGTCTGTTTTTTTCCCATCATTTTATTCATTCATTCATTCATTCTTTTCTTGTATAATATTGGTATATTGAAAGTTGTGCACCACATTTTCACAACATTGCTGGTTAGTAACTCTGGAGCAATGGTTTTCAAAATGTTTGTAACGTAAGACGATCTGCAACTGATGATTATTTTTATTATTGATAAATCCTTTTGTCTATAAAATCCTAAAAAAAAGTGCATTCCATTTTCCCAGAGTCCAGTGGGACATCTGTGGCCAAATGTTTAAAATTGAAAGATGTTCCATTTTAAATTATACTAAAAAAAGGAAACCAGCAAATCCTAGCATTTGAAAAACTGCAAAATACTATATTAGGATTCATTGATTACCAAGACCTGTGTTGTGGATTAATGTCATTAATGTTCTGTCAGTCAATAATAGATTCACTGATAAATTTATAACTGACAAACTCCATGTGCTGATGAAGATCATGTGATACGATTGAAAGCAGATCACAACAGCTTCTAAAGGGCCCCTGTGGCAAGATTGTTTTTCAAATGAGAAGCCTAATATATATGGGTGAGCACTTTTCTGTTCCCCCTGGAGTCCATGTCAAACAAACCAAACATATTATTGCTAAATAAATGATGCCATTATTGTTTTTAATGTCAGAAATTATACACCAAAAGTCCAAATTACTTTTTAAGAAAAGCTTCTCTGTCAGATGGTGTTTGTCTGATTTGATCACCTTAGAACCTTTAAAATGCAAAAAAATAAGGGGCCTTCATCTCCTCTCATCATCTACGGGTTTTATGAGGTTTCTCTGGGTCTTGGCTGACACCTGGTGGAGGTGAAGAGGAACAGCAGCTGTCCTTGTATCTACACCATGAACACATTCAGGTAGCACTGTACCCCTCAGGGCAACCTGCACATACCTGTTAGTGGAGGTCAAGACATTTTTTTTAAAATGTATTTTTGAATACAAACCGTGTACGTTAACACGTCTGAAGCTGACTGCTTCATATGGACTCCTGTTTCCCTCACCAGCAGAGGTCGTCCTGCAGGCGGCGCGCTTTGCCTCTCTCCCGACAATTAACGGCAGAGAGGCTAATTTGCGCACTTTGACCAGGGGGGAGTGTTACACTTTAAAATTATCCACCCACCAGCTGCCCTATCCTTACATTTGCGGGCTAAACGTCACCCGAGCACACACACACACACACACACACACACACACACACACACACGCACAGAGTATCCCGGCGTCCATCTGGAGCAGGTCTGGAACAGCTAAATGTCAAACCTTTGGAAAGTGTGCGCGCAGCCCTGCGCCACACGGCGATGATGATGGGTGGACCGAGCGGAGCGGAGCGATAGGGCGCATTTCTTAATTTCCCTTCAACGCCGCTTCTCCCTACAAACCACCCCCCCCCCCCCCACCCCGCCACCACCACCTCAACCCCCCCCTTAGTCTCCCCCAGCCCTGGACACACGACGAGACCGCGGGACCGCTGTGTTTCCCGTTCGAACACGAGGATTGATCCAATGTATTATTTACGACCGAAACTTCAGCAACTTATCCACTGGATATGGCTCCCGGTTTGAGGAGTGGGCGGACGGGTCACCCCGACGTGGTGGGAGCCGGCGGAGCGGAACCCGGTGGGTGCTCGCCGCGGAGGACGGATGCCGGAGGAGAGGGGAGGTGTTTGAGGACCAGGTGGCGGAGCAACGGAGCAGCGGGGATGCTCGCGAACTGTCTGCTGTCTGTGGGAATGCTTTTACTTGTTGTCCGGTGCGCTTTGGCCGCAGAGGGTAAGCAACACCGCCGCAGCTGTCCGGTCCTTGCCTGTGACATCCAATGCTCCACTGCGAGTGGCATCAATTGTGAAGCGTTAAAAGCATATCGGGTGGAAAATTGATCTTTTTTGTTTCGCACAGGCAGCGTTTTGTAATCCGCACAAGTATTGCTGCTGGGTGCATGATTCACAGGCTGTGTGGACGGAGCGGTGGTCGGCTTAAATAGCTTGCAGTATCATTATTTTAGGGAAGAGAAAGAAAGAAAGAAAAAAAAAACCTCCAGGCAACCTATACGCTTCTTTGCATATATGCTGTGTGCAGGAGGCTGTTATTGCATTGCAATTTGCGCAGTCAGGGTATGTGTCCAAATGGCTATTGTTCAGGGTTGGATTCCATCACTGACCGCACTGACATGATATGTTGTGTGAGAGACGGTGTTGATGCTGGACTGCGCAGGGTTTTTTTTTTTTTTTTTTTTGCTTTATGTGATGTAACTCCCTCACCTACTAATCTTTCCACCTGAGCCTGGAGCCAGACTACTCAGTTTGTCTCTCTGATCAGATTGCACTGCCCAGTCAGACCTTGAACCCAGGTTCCTCCTCTGCAGTCGCTGGGCTCATTATGAGCTACCTCAACCTCAACTTTGTCTCCCATGTCATGTCCCATGTCAACTTAACTCCCCACCCCCCTTTTTTTCTGCAATTTGAATTTCATTTTTTGGTTGCATTTTCAATGCAGAGGTTAAAACAGTATTATAGTCTGTAAATTAGCTTAAAGGACATATTGTGGGGAATGCAGTGCAGTCACAGGACAGTCAGTGTTTCAGAGCATCTGGGTCAGCACTAATGACACACATACTGTAGCCCACTGTAGGTCTGTCTGTCTCTGGCGGCATGAGAGGCATCTGGGGTAAGGCTGGCCGATATAGCTGCCCTTCAAACCATGAACGCTTGAAGGAAAGGATGCAAAAGACAGTTAATGTCTGCGTGTGCACTGATTTGGCAGCAACCCTGAATGGGAACATAACAAAAAAAAAACATGTTCTTTGCAAGTATGTTAAGTATGTGTATCCAACAGTAGACCCATCACCACTCTCCAGTCTACAAACTGTGATGTGGTGGCTGTAAGTCTCACCTCTGCTGATGCACTGCTACAGTAGCAGAGTCTCCTCCTCCTCCCTTCACCTCCTCCTTCTCACAGTCAGCACATCCATTCTCAAACACATGAGCCCAGCAGTAGCAGCACCTGAGCCATACAGTACAAATTGGGTTAAAGAGTACACTATAGTGTTCAGCTATGTAAAGATTGGTTTCTGTGGTCTTTTACACTGGCGTCTATGATAGTCTGTGTGCTGTCTATATATATCGTATAGTGTTACTGGTTTGAAAAAAATGGAGGACATACTTTTAGCTCCAAAGAAAGATCCAGGGTTTTGTTACAGTCCCCATGATTGTCTTCTTCATTGTTTTTGGGATGTAATTTAATACATTAGGGAGAGGAGCAACTCTCATCACTGCGCTCTGGATTTTGATTGATTTGTTAATGTGTCCTGCAACAATATGGATATCCAGGATGTTCACATGACGAATCATCATGTGAAGTTCCACAAATCAATTTACATTTACATAACAGAAATGCCCCATTGTGTCTCTGTCTTAGCTGCCGAACATTTTCTATAAATCTCTCTTAAAACAAAAACCTCCTCATTAGAGAGCCAACTCAACATGTTCCCTTCAGACAACCAAAACAAATCAGGTTTCTTTAACTGAATTATTCAAACAGATAATTCTTGGGCAGAATGAAAATCATCCTCAGCAACACAAAGATCCCAACAAACAAAAACACTGCTCTTTATATATGCCTTAACATTCGAGGTACCAGTTCTTAACTTCGCACACACCTCTGCCTTCTCCATAAATCAAATTGTATACATGTTTCAGTAGTCTTCTTTGATTTGAATGTATTTTCTAAGCTTTGGCTTATTCCAAATCTCCTTGGATCTTTAATGGGACATATTATTCAGGATTGTTAGGGATGAACCAATCAGTGCAGATACCAACCTAATGATCCTGGTTTAAGACCGTTTCTTTGTCAATACCATTAGGAAATCCAGCATTTCCTCCTTCAGTTGCATTCATTCAGTGATTCAGTTTTTAGTGCCACAGTGATCCCTGGCCTCATGTTACCTTACATAAAAGCATTATTCCAGTGATCTTATGCGGTGAGCTATACAGGTTTTACATTTGGAAACAAAGTGCAGTGGAATTAGACAGCACTGGCAGAGTTGAGGAACAGCCATAAGAATAAATATCATGATGACCAGAAGGCCTTCTTCTAATATTGATCATACATCATGATATGCCTTTGGGTGGGTAAAATCACATTTCATGTTGTTTAGTTGTTGTCCATCATATTGGGCTGCATAGTAAGGGGAAATCAAAGGGGAGCTGTCCCTTTCATGGTGGAACAAATTTGACTTAGTAATTGCTTTTGTATTGTTATATTAGACAACAAAGTTGTTAATTCACATTCACAGTCTTCACAATATAATTACCATGATAGGCAAGCAATCATAAATAATACATTACAAAGTTGAAGTGTGCACTCCTCCTCCTCTATATATCTTCACAAATTCATTCAAATACAGTCTGGGCTGACTTTCAATATCATGTTGGCTGCTCCTGCACAGTGGCTGAACTACTAAACACTAGAGCTGCACTGAGAAATGGGCCAGGCCCATATATCTGCTGATATTAGCTTACTGCAGATACATCAGTATCTGTATATATGTCGGCCGATAAGTAACAAGATGTTGCAGTACAGAAATGTATAACTAGGTATGAGGTAAGAATTCAGTGTCACCATTACAATTTGGAGTCTGACAAGTAGATGTTTTAACTGTAAAATGTCCTGCTCAGTATGTATCTTGGATACTTGGATGCAATTCTTAAAAAACTGAAAAAACAAAACAAATCTGAGGTGTTGTAAAAAAAACTTTAAATCCAGTATTGGTCAGACTACACTGCTGTGTGTGTGTGTGTGTGTGTGTGTGTGTGTGTGTGTGTGTGTGTGTGTGTGTGTGTGTGTGTTTTACTGAATGAAAAACATCCTCAATTGCTGTGAGCTGGTAACACAGCTTCCTCTCATGTGGAATCAGTACAACATGTGGTTTCTATGGGAACACCAATATTTGCCCAACAGTAACCATTTCCCCCTTAAACCCTTCAGCCGTCAGTAGAGTAGAGGACAGTGCAGGGTGCAGTGGGTATCCTGAGTAATGTGGCTGCAAAGGAGAAGCTTTTTCATGCAGTTAGATTGATCTTTAATTAACTGCCAGGATCTCTTGTCTGGTTTATTGCTTTCTTATTAACACAGCTGGAAAAATTATACTCAGCAGCAGCTCTAGGACACACAGAAGAGCGAGCTAAGCAAATGCATCTTTGGTTGTTGCACACAATCAAATGACTTTCCTCTGACGTCAGCTTTGTTTACTCCCACTACCACAACTCGCCCCGTTGCTTATGAGTGCTGACAGCTTGGTTTTGACAGGGGTTAACCTCGCAGACCTTTTTGCTGTGTGAGATGCTGTCCCTGTGCTGTATGCCAGTCGTTATTCCCTGCTTAGGAATTCATAGAAAGGAGACATGACAGAAAGATTCAAAGCCATTTCCTATTTGCAATGCAGTCTGGGGCACTTACCCATAAAGCGACTGTTAATGTGTGCGTCAATGGACCAGGGAGCTGCACATCACAACACTCTCTGTGGTTTTTCTTGTTTTGTGTGGTTCGGTACCTTGCAGTTTTCTTCCACATTGTCTCAATTAGCAATTTTCAGGACCATCACGATTGTTAATGTTAGAAACTTCCAGGAATTGGTTTGTAAAAAAAAAACAGCAACCATGACTCACCGTTGGTCTGATGACCTGTCTGCTGTGTGAGCTCTGGGTTTTCAGGAGCGCACAGAGGACATGATTTCCCTGTTTATTTCCCTCGTTTCACCTCATTTCAGTGATTTACTGTACAGCAGTTAATTATGTTATGGGTAAACATGTCAGGGGCTTAAGATGTATGTGTATGTTTGTGGTGTGTGTATGTGTGCGTGTCAAGATAGGTGGTGTTTTCTTAGTTGGAGCCTCAGCTGTGCCTCTATGAGTGTTTAATTTGATTTGCGCTCAATCGTGATGCAAACATTTGTCTTGTGATCAGACCGATACCAAATTGAAAAGTCAATTTCCAAAAACCAGTGCTGATTTTTTAAAGCCTTATTTATATTCTGCTCACAGTTCATCTATATTCTTCTGCATGTGATGCCGATGTTTTGACAGGGAGACCGTGTGAGTTCTGTTCAACATTATGCCAGAAATAAAAATGCTAAAAGGGCAGAAACAGAGTGTCATGAAGTAATTAAAAATATATTAGTACTGGCAATCCTTCTGAGAGTAAAAGAATATTCATTGTTATCCATCTCCGCTTTAATTTACTCACAGGGCTCTTTTTTCTGTCACATCTTAAAGAAAGTCAAAAGGTTTGCTGTGTTTTTTCTCATTCACCGCTGTAAACAAAGCAGGCAACACTTCTACAACACATAGAAGTAATGATAAGTAAGGCAAAGAGGCTTCTAATTAGTATCCTGGACCATCTGCCTCGCATTATCCCTTGTGCAGTTCAGTGCAATCAGGGAATATTGTGTTTGTGTGTGTGTGTGTGTGTGTGTGTGTGTGTGTGTGTGTGGGGGGGGTAGGAGCTATCTCCATGTTTCCCTCCAGTATCTCTCTGTACCTTTGTGCCTCTCTGTTCTTTTGCCTGTCTCTCTCTGTGTTTTGGCGGTTTGGTGCAGGTTGATAGCAGACAAAGGCTTGGCCCTGCTGCCACTGCTTGAGGAAGGACAGCAGTCTGCCTGATTTACTGGGACACTCTGTATAATACACCACACAGCTCCACACAAGGCATCACACCACATCACACAGGACCACAGCAGAAGACAAGTATGAGGGGCCTGATTCTCTGGGAAATGTAGGTTCTTTGGATGCTAAAGAACTTCCCCTTATGTTCTTAAGATTGCCTCCATCTATTTGAATGAATATATAACAACTTGTTGTAATGTGTCTAATTTAACTGACTGAGGCAATCAAGATATAAAGGCAAAGGAAAATAGACTTTTTTTCAGAATTGTAAGAATGCTGTTTGTCAGTATGAGTATGTTAATCCACTTGTGTGACCTTTCAGAATAAAACTTTTAAACTAAATCAAAATGCAAGCTTGGTAACTAACCTTAGAATAAACTGAGATCAGAAAGCGCTAGAGGATCTGTTCTGACTGTCAGGGATTAGAGAACAGTTTAGAACAGTTACGGGGCTGGCTTTATTAACGGTTTACTTAAATGTGTGGAAGGGGATACTACAATTTTAAACAAATAAATAAGATCCTGATTTTCAGGAACATGTCAAGAACAAAACTGAGAACTCGGAATGGCACTCATAGAGCAAAGATATCCACCAAGGCCAGTAGTCCACCCTTCTATGATGTGCAAACCTGCAAGTGCAACCACTATACATGCCTGTATTAAATTGACCTATCTCACAGTGTTAACGAAAGTGAAAAATAATTTGTGTATCCTCGCTGTGATTTGGATCCCCTCCTGAGTTTAATGTGTATTTCCTTGGCCTCTGGTTTTTTGACAAACAAACAGCACTGAAAGGTGCTAATTGTACTAAGAGTCGGATCATGCTCGAACAGGGGTGTGTTGGACCTTTAGAAGTTCTTTAATATTGTATTTAAAGTGTAATTTTATGGATAGAGGGCTCTATAAGCTATTCCAGAGATGCACCTCTCGGGAGCCACAGAAGGGGCCTTGACTGGTGGTTTTTGTCATGTTTGATCAAGGGAAGTCATTCTCTGTAACACTGAGTGATTTCATGGGAAAGGGAAAGGTATGAAAGTTCTAAGATGTAAGATTTTTTACCAGAAGTGAATGAGGCTGGATCAGACGAGGATTTAAGATCTGTGGTGTGCATAAATGAGCAAGACAGAAGGAAAGAGAGAGAGGGAGGGAGATTTGCCTCTTCACAGACGGGGTCACCAGTCACATTTGATGGTGTCAGTGTCATTGTACGATATCTAGTTTTTGTCTACTATTGTTATAAATGGAAATGCTAAGTGTAATGTTAAGTGTAGCTGTAGGCTTTGCTTTTTCACACGGATGCCACTGTGGACTGTGGCATTTCAGCTAATCCCTTTGAACCGCTGGAGGAGGGAATGTGAGCTCACTGAGACATACAAACACATTCATTACACTGAGCCTTCACAATGTTGCATGCTTAGCAGCCAGCAAAGCGTGCATGCACACACTCACACAACACATACTAGCTAGAAACTCTAGGTACCCAGTAAGTCCTGTTGATTTATTATTTTTGTCTGCAATACAATCAATGTGCAGCAATCTTACTGGAAAATTAAGCTGCACTGATGTTTTTTGGCTACCTGATAGACACACAGCCTTGACGTAATGCTTTATAATTATATAAATATTATCTATGCTGACATGCTAGAAAATAGTTCACTACTTACAAATGTATCAGACACAAAACAGTAGTGTTGTCCCGTTGGAGTCATGTTTCTGTCCACCTAAGGAAGTCCAACATTCATTCTTATTTTTGCCCTGTTTGGGGCGGCACTTCATTAGCTAACTTTCTCTGCCATTTGGGGCTGGGCAAGTGGGTTTATATGAGCCTGTTTGCCAAAGTGCTAAAGTGCTTGGAGCTGCTGGAAACCTGTTTAGAGTGGACCGATCTCTCTATCTCTCAAGCGCTGGCACCTTTAATGCAGTGGCAGAGTGAAACTACAGGATCTCATGAGATAGATTTCTCAGC
The DNA here is from genome assembly GCF_905237075.1 of Dicentrarchus labrax. Taxonomy (NCBI): domain Eukaryota; kingdom Metazoa; phylum Chordata; class Actinopteri; family Moronidae; genus Dicentrarchus; species Dicentrarchus labrax. The sequence continues at coordinate 20,018,337 of NW_026136719.1, read as the reverse complement.
AAAGGTTTTTAAAAAATGAAATCCTTTGCATACATTACAGTGTAATATACGGGGTTTACAGGACAGGTGCGCCTTGTCTACTTCTGCCTAACTAGGATTCGTCTATACAGTAAATTTGTGGCTATAAAATGTAAACAGTTAACTTGAGCTGCATAGAGCTTTAGAGTTAGTCGATGCTTGTTTGTGTTTTTTTTTTACTGCACACAACCTCTTTCACATTACATGTAGTCATTTGAGTCAGTGTTCGTGTAGAAAATAACCAATGAATGGTACATTGTTGGTACGTGACCCCTTTCCCAGTCTGAGAATTCTCATGAACACAACTATCAGAGCTTTTTTTATATTGTCATGTAAATATGCCGTTTGGTTGTATGCTCTAATTGGATTGTATAGAAATTGGAGCTAGACTGACATTGTTCATTATCTCTCAGCTTACAATAGATTTGCATCATTATGAAATGAACATAGGCTACTGTGCAACCTTTGTTGAGTTTTTGTATTTTTTTTTGTAACATGTCAAGACATTTCTGATTTAATGCACAACATGCAGTATCATTCAGTATATATGCAATTTTACATACAACTTCCTGCCATGTAGTGCTATCCATCAGAGAAATATTCTATTTTGTCATATTAATTTCAGAAAGAATTTATTATATAACAGTCGACAACATCAGTGCATCTTAGACATTCCTCACAACCAATTCAGCATATGACGTCACCCCATGTAGTGTCCTCAGCCCAAGGCAGAGAAAGGTTGTTTGAGGTATAGTATGGCTCTGAAACATCAGTGTTCCACTCGCGGTCTATAGAGAAGCCTTTGATTTTAAATCCCAGTGACATCACAGTTTCAGGGGTTCTCTCAGCTCGCTGATTTCTAGCTTTAGTGAAGCAGGTTGAGAACGGATGCAACGATGACAGTGTTAGTGAAGCATCACGAGTACTGGGGAGGGCTAAGCTGAGCTCAGAGCATTAAAGGAAATGTTCAACAGTTTTAGAAGCCTATCTTATTAATCAGTAATCATGCTGTCTTACTTCTTTAAAAATATTCTCCTGACAGGATATAGAAGTGGTTTAAGTGCTTATACTCTTACCAGATTTGGAGGTAATTCGCATGACCTGCACAAACTAAAATAAGGTATGTTGTGAGACATACATTGTTTAAATTTGAGTACACCGAACTGTAGTCATGTAAAAAAAGAACCCTGTCATACATTTTCAATCACGGACAACAATTTTCTTTTACTCTTTTTTTCTGCAGCCACACACACACAAAACACATATTGAAATGCACTCACTTTTATGCACATTCATAAATCTATAACACATAGCATTTGTTTGATTTATGCCCTTACTTTAGTGCTCTGAATTCACCCCTTAAGTCTTAAAATGAGACTGGCTGTTCCCCACAGGCCAATTCATTATTGGGATAATCCGAGTGTGTAGCTCCACTGCCTCTGGAGAACTAACACTTTGCATACACACAAACAAGGCCTTTACACATGCTCCAGCTTATACCCATCTGTAGCAAATGTCTATGTGAGCTTCAGAATTAGTTTCTCTTCATCCTTCATGGGTATTTTATTAGTCTATCCTCGGAGATTGTCCCAGCATTTGTGTAGTCACACGTCTGTGATTTGTGTGATCTGTGTCATAACGTGCCACTCTCAGCACTGTGTAACCTGCTGCAGAGAGGGAGTATTACTTTTGTTTTCATTTTAAAAAGTTTTTGGAGTTTATGGAGCTACTGTATTGGATGTTCAATTTGTTTCTTAATATCAAGTGAATATTTTCTAGCTGAAATACATCTGATATATTGCACAGGAGACCTAAAGCTCCATAATTAAATTACAACAATGAATGTCTCTGTTTTTCATCTACCCACCAACCAAACAAACCATATTAACAATTGTACTACAATACAGCTACTATATCAGTGAAATGCAGTTTACAGTGTGACTGTATGTGTTTCTGATTCAGTGTTTCTTTGTTACCTGTGAAGGTCAACAGTGTGTCTGTAGGATTAGATCAAGGTACCTCATGGTATACATACATCTCAGTAATGGTATTGTCACCTAGGAGACAGGCCTCTCCTTGAGAGTGGATGTCATTACGAGTCATGGATGGTACCCATTAAGTTACGCATGCTAAACGTTGTCGTAGTGGGGGATAGGGATGTGCTCAAGTTCAAATTAGAAGAATGACAGAATATCCAATTCAAGAGGTAAGTCTGTATGGAAGGAAGAAGAAGTTCAGCTTCAGTTTGATATGAACAGACAGACACTCTTTGGAAAGGAAGAACTGATGGAAGAAAACTTGAGTTTTAATATTTGTAACTATGTATCAAAAAACTAAAAATAGTGGCATGTTAAAGGCAGCCAGTTACAAGTGAACATACAATAAATTGCACACAAAAAATACAAAAAAATGGCACAGGGAAAAGAAATTACGACAAAGATACATCACATCACAAAATCCATTTATTTCCATTTCCTCTAAGGAACACTGAAAAAAGCAAAAGAACATAATACATCTTTACAATCTTACCTTTTTATGCTAAATGTCCCAATCTTGATATGACATGATATGTAGTTCTCATTGTGAAAGAACCTACTCAAAGGAGGCTACCTTGCCTTGCCTTGCTGGATAAACCATTCCTGAAAAGATTGCCCCCAAGGGGACGTCCATCCTCTTAATAGTATCTGTCTGCCTACCATTAAACTTGCCTGGAATAAATTTGCAGCACCACAGCGGGCTACTGTGAGTGGGTATATAATCTTGGTCTTAAATCTAAATAAGGACTGGTTGTATTAAATAATGAAATTCTTGCCCAAAACAGTCTGATTTAGAAGAAATAGCAGATGGCCTCGTCTGAACTCTGACACTTCCAACAGTTTGCATTATTTCTCCGCCTACATCTTGAATGGCGTCCAGTAGAATCAGTGAAATGAAAGTAGACAAGCTTTTAGTATTTTGAAAAACGTCCTCTGTTCTTTGCAATAACTATCTTCAGTAATAGTCTCTGAGAGCTGCATTTTTAACAAAGTGGGGAAATGAATAATATATTAAACCCATTATACTTATGAACTTTAAGACTTTGAGATGGACTTCTGGTTGACCCACACTACCAGAGGAGTGCTAAAGTTATCTCTTAGAAGATTTTTCTTTTCCATTTGCAACAGATGTTTTTAGCACACCATAAATTCTTATAGAATGTCTACAGTATCTGAACACAAACACACTGTTTATGTTACACTTGTAAAGCGGGCAAACTGTGATGTGCTGTCACTATTTTATGATGACAAAGTCATACAGGTTAATTAACAAAATGACAAAATGAGTGACCACGGACAGTTGTTTGCAACAAACACCAGCTGCATTATAGGCAGGAAAGGGTGCTGGTGTTTTGATGTGCAGTGTATGTTTCAGATGGTAAATGTTCTTTACTATACTGCCACACGGCCCCCAAACTCGTATAAACAGGCTTATGTTATTCGAAAGCAAATTTTTCTCAGTATCTGAAATGCAAATAAAGTGCTTAAAGTACTGTACTAAAGATAACATGTGTTACATCTATTGATGGCCATAGAAGAGACTGCATTTAGAATATACAGATTTAAAGGACCAGTGAGTAGGATTTAGTGGTTTCTAGCAGTGGAATTGTAGATTGCAACCAACTGAAACTGCTCGACCTCAACCAAACATGGAGGAGAAACTACAATGGCCGCGATAAACGCAAAAGGCCCTATCTAGAGCTGGTGTTTGGATGGCTCATTCTGGGATACTGTAGAAACACGGCGGTCCAACATGGCGGACTCCGTGGAAGAGGACCCTCTCCCTCTGTAGATAAAAACGGCTTATTCTATGGTAACGGAAACACAACAATTCTTATTCTCTTATTCTTACACACTGGACCTTTATGGAAGAAAATCTCCTTAAAAGATCGAGCATGTGTTGCCCCTCTTTTGATAAAAAAATTAACAATTTGGAATAAAAAAATTATTTTTTTGTGATGTAACATACATTGTTAGTTCTGCCCTCCTTCTCTTCAGCTATTAATCGCCAACACTTGTCACAAATCCTAAGATCTTAAATTGAAATGGTCTTTATGGTCCATAATGCTACAACAGGTAGTGCTGATGCTGGACCCCTTGGTGTTATAACATCTCAGTCATTACAAAAAAGACATTGTCAAGTTGATCACATAGTGACCCACCCATTTGTTGAGTATGTAAAAAAAGCAATATTACAATTCAAGACTGACATTAGTTTTTTGTGCTCCTTCTACCAAAGCAATTTTGAACGTATTATCCATTGATTTTGCAATTGCCATTACAGTAAATTATTCTGCCTGGATGTTAGAAGCAAAATGTGTTTTCACTGTCCACTGAGCATTTGGTTCTTTATTCACTGTCAGGTCTCGCCCCTGGTGCTACTTTCTAACAAACCTCCTTTCTCTTATTTAAAGATTTATAGATCACAGCCTTTGAAAATCCAGGTTTCATGGTTTTAGATTCTTCATATATTTTGACTTTGAACATGCCCTCTATGCACTCTTTTTTTTTTCAATTGTTCTCATAATTAACTTGCTTAATAGATGTTTTATTTTTTTGCTACATCATTACTAATGATCATAACTAAATTATTTATTTAATTGCATATCTGCATCAGTCTGAAATTACAAGTACAATATATATCATTATACATATTATACAGACACATATATATATATAATAGAGTAACCTGACAGTAGAACAAAGAGCAAGTATAAGTTGATTTTCAGAATTGTATAAAACCAATGGTACACTACGGAAATAAAAAAATCTAAATCACTCCATGCATGAGTTGGGAATGGTTATGTAATGTAATTTAATGTAATGTATATTTGAAACAAGTAAAAACGCTGCAATGTTATAACATATAACATGATGGGTCCCTGTGTATCTATAGCTCACAAACCACTGCCCTGGTGTAAATATCTGCAAAATGAGGAGACTCATTAAAGACAGGCTAGCATGTTTTTACATGGCCACCATGACATCAGCAGCTGCAGTGTGACACAGCTGCTGGCCCTGTGCTGTTGTGATGAATTGAGGATGTAGCCGAGGCCATTGATTGAGAGTTCATCCATCATGCTGCCTGCTGGAAGAGGTGGTGATCTCTGTGTTTGCTTTGACTGTGCGGAGTGTCAAGGTTGAATGTATGATCCCTGTGATGTGAAGCATTAACAGTGTCAGTGTTGCAGCTGAAACATGTTTTTTGACTTGGTATTCGGCTGTGGTGGACCGCATAATGCAGCCATGTTGTGTTTTCATTCTCACCTGAAAACTGTGTCTGTAAGACTTTCTATGCTCTTATTCTCTGTGTCTCCTAATGTGCCCAAAAAGGAGGTGTAATGTAAACTGTGATTTGCCGTTTCTTTGCTGGTCACAAGAGAAGAAGGGCAGCTATATTTTTTGTAGATTTTTATAACTGTGTTGCACTGCACAAGTTATGGCCATTTTAATATTTCTCACTGACTCACCAGCAGTTGCAAAACACAACCAGTGGTCATATTATTAAATAGTGGCTCCCAGTGTGGGCTCCTTCCAACTCCAGAGATGCATGAGCTAAGGCTGTTCATGTTACTCACTTTTATAATCTGCACAATTTCCCAGAGCTAGGGATCTAGTTCTTTTTGTGCCAACCAGCAGTTAAATGGCCAAAAAAGTATTTTAGTACTAGTAGTAGTTTAACCCGACAGATATACAGAAGGGTGTTGGTAATGAAAATGGACGTCAGGCTGGACAATTGATTGTTGATTGATTGTCTTGTGTAGCGTATCATAGTGGACGACAACCAGTGCCTCATCTGGGACACTTCACAGCGCTCTGACAAAAGAAAGAGAGGAAAGGTCACAGTTCTTTCTTTTTATAAGGCTTTTCTGAACACCAGTATCATACACACCGCTTCTGATGCCATTGTTTGTTTACATTCTTGTTCTATCTCCTTCCCAATTACATCACGCAGGTTATGAAAAACTACAAGCTATGATTGATTGGGGACCAACAAAATTTTTTTTAAATACTGTCACCAGGTAAAACACGAGCTACTCAATTTGTGGCCTGCTGCTTGTAGTGACCCTCAGATTATAGCGCATTGTGATTCTATTACATACATTTTGACATTCTTGTGCTTGACTCAAGTGTGGATTTCGGAGGGGATCCTGGAAGCTTAACAGGCTTATCCCACCTTGTTATCCCTCTTTGTCCTCTTTCCTCCATCCTCCTCATGCCTTGGCTAACCTCCGCTGCACCGTAGCCAATAAATATGGTCAGAGCCAGGGCTTCTGCTCAGTATCATATGGTAGCGTTCTCCAGTCTGGGGGTTGGGAGGAGCTCAGGAGCCCATTAGATAATCACAAGGGACAATATTATCGTGACAATTTTTCCAGTTTCTTTTTTTCAAATTCAGCTTTTTTCTTGTGAAATACTGAATTACTTCAAGCCTTTAGACATGCGATAATTAATCACAAGAAACATCATGAAAGTAAAATCGTTACCAAAGCTGCTCACCTCCCTGCATGTATGATCAAGGTCAAGTTTAGGTTTCATTTGAATGGTTAGTGCGGCAACTGCTGCAATATGTCTTTGTTATGTCACTTGCAATTCACAATGGTATTCTTTTGCGTCATGTATATGTTAATACACTCCAGAGGCAATCTGGTTGATACATGAATTATGTGTCGCTGTGACAGAATCAAAGTCACTTTATTCAGTAAATGCAGAGACAGTTTTGCTTTAATGACAAATAATTTGGGTTCATTAGCATTATTATCATAAATAAATGAGACCATTAGGAGATTTTTGGCTGCTCGTATTTTAAATGATGTTATTTGTTGTTTTTCAGGAAGAAAACAATTGTGCATCTAGCACACAAGCAGTAAACTCTTGTAAATTGTTTGCTTACTATAATGTTTATTCATTACTTATTATGTATTATTATTAGGTCTTATTCTTCATGCTCTACAAATCAGTCACACAGAGAGGAATGCCAAGGAAGGGCAACAAGTTACAACCATTATTACAGAATGCAACCGAATTAGCAGAACATGTTGAATTTCCATTCAAACTAGTTGAAGGTAATTATATTTAATATACTACAATTACTTTAATGATAATGTACAAACACTGAAAAATGCTGCATGTTGTACCTTTATATTGCTATGGGAATAGTAAGACCTCACATTTGTGCAGGAGGGCAGAGGACATATAAGTCTTTCACCTGCAGGATGAGCTTTGACTTCCTCTGAAGTCTTTCTAATTGGGCCTCTGAAGGTCCCAATTACAAAGTCAGAGGCAAAGGCATGTGATCTCCCCAACTGTGATACTGGAGTACTCATGTGGTCTTGTTCAGTCTATTTTTTTTTTTTAAGTGACCGCGCCATTCCTTCACCTACTTTCCCTGTGATGTTTTGGTCTTTTGAATAGCAGACTACAGGTCTCAACCCTTCACTGAGGTCACTCTGCAGTGATTATTATTATTAATTTTAGTGATCATTATTTTGTAGTTCTGTACTGTATGAGGCGTGCACAAATTTAAATCTTTGGTAATCGATCGAGTCACAGTCATTGTTTCTAGGGCTGTGCAATTAATGAAAATATTATCAAAATTGCAATGTGGCCAAGTGCAATCCTGTCCTATACAATAAAAGGCCCAAAATATATTTCAAAAAAGGTAAAATGTGACAAAACAGCATTATAATGAAGTACTGCAGTGCTGCAGAGAGGCCCTGGTCTACAGAGCTTGTTCTCTGTATGAAAAAACATGTTTGTTTGGTACAGACTCCAACCATTGTCACATCGTCGTGATTTTAATAGTTTTCCTCAGTGAAAATGAAATTGTGATGCAAAAATGATCATTATGACTAATCGTGAATTATAATCAGACATCATGACCCAGCACTGAAACAACTGCCGCATATAAAATGACTGTTAGGCTATCCCTGATAGAATTGTACAACATTAAACTTTATTGGAGGAAATGCACAGATACTCATTTGTTTCTGCTGTCTTTAGATGTTCTTGTGACTCCCTTTTTTCAGTCAATTTAAAGGTGTGGAGTTTTCTTGTAAACAAGCATGTTATGTTCATTCAGTGTTACTAACAAAAAAAGAATGCATTTGCTTCCTCATAAAACATTTGCAAAGCTGATTTGAAAGTGTTTTAAATCCTGCATCATTTATATTCATGTTGTCTTCTTCACTGTCTTTGGTGGCGTATGCAGCTCATCTTGGCGTGTTACTGCCACCTGTTGATCAGTGGTGAACAGTGTGAAACCACTGTCAGGGCTGTGTATCGTGCTTGGACCAAGAAACAAAATGGGTGATGAAGCAGAGCAAATACATAACTCAGGATGAGATCTTCACCGTAACTCAGTACACAGTCCCGTCAGCTGCCACGTCACTATCTGCTGCCCTGCCTTGACCACTACCTGTCATTTCACACCCACAGCCCGCCATGTCAAATGGCTTTTGTGCTGTAATCCCAAGGCCCATCACAGCCCCAGCATGCAGCTAAACTCCTACACTCGTCCCCTGCCTGTTCTGATATGCACGGCCCCAGGAGACGACCATGAGCTCTGGTTTGATACAGTCCCTTCTCTCTAGTTATGTATGTGTATTAGGTTAAACCAGGACAAGAGGTCTTTATTTGAAGAAGCAGTGAATATTTTTGACGATTTATCCGAACCATCTTGAGATCTGGTTTGCTGACACACAATGTGAACATAATATACACAAACCTAATCACTGAAGTTGTCTAAGACGATCAGAAATACTATGTTTTTCACACTGTACTGTATTTTTACAACCTAAATGATAAAACAATTGAGATAAAAATGTAAATTCAGTTGTTATAGTTCATTTGTATGATGCTTCCATGGCAAGACAGTACATGTATTTACCTTTGCTTTTATCTCTACCACTAGTACTCTTTCTGCTTTCAACCTTGACAGTCCAGGCCAGTGTTGCCGCTAGGCATAATGCTGAAGTGAAAGATGACTTACTTTTGGTGGTTTTAATGGGACTCTGATTGCCTGCAGTACCCTACAGAGCTGTCTGACTTGCAGTCGTCCGGTCTGCCTCAGCAAGGTTGATCTGATCAATTTTAAATTTAAATTTTTATAAACCATGAATCTGTAAAGATCAGTGCAATTACAATGTTATTTTGTAATGAAATGCACCCAGTTCCCCTTAATTTACCCAGTCTGCTTCTAATCCGGGAAGTAATGTTCTGTTTTTCACAGGATGTAGAGGAGTAACTTTGTATTGATGTAGACCTTTTTAAGTCATTGTTGGAAAACACATGGATGTAATTAATAATGTAAAAAAACGAGTGCCTTTCATTGAGGCGAGCCTGTTCAGGGCCCTGCTATCATTCATGCTGGCTACTGGGAGCTGAGCCGCCGTTAATGTTATTACTTACACTTGCGTATTTCTTGGTGTCACAATATCTGCTGTGAAAAAAGTCACTATTTGCTTTATTTGACTCGTCAACATGCTGCATCTAAGTTTGGGGACAGTTATAGTTAGGGTAAAGGAGAGGCTTGGCTTGCCTGAAGATTTTTTCTGCACATAAAATGATGCAAATGAGCAGGCGAAGCTGTAGAAATGCAGGTTAATGTAAATATTCTGTAAGTCTAAAGTTGGAATCACCTCTCTTGATCTGTTAATCCTTAATAATCATAGGCAGATCTATTATATATATTATAATAGTTTACATGCTAACAGTAATGACTCTTTAGCAGTGTTGTTTTCCTTAAAGTTATAAGATGTAGCAGTTTTCTCTGGTGTGATGCTTTTAGACCTCAGTGGGTGTATTGAACTTCTCAGCCATCAGCACAGTAACCACTGGAAATTCACCCTCCTCCTCTGGAAGTGTACGACAGCAGCATATTTTATTTCACTGCTCTGCTGATGATGCTAACATGCTGTCTATCTTATATTAATTTTGATTTGGCCACTCAGCCATTACTCTCCCAAAACGTCTGAGCTTCTTCAAAAGATATGTCATCAAAGCTATAAATACGTGCCAAATTGATTTAGTCCGTCCAGCACTAGAAATGTTATCTTAAACTAAAGAGTTTAACTTTCAGCATTATTTGTCACAATGTTGAGGATTTTCTTTGACTTTTTAGTATCATGTGTAGAGGATTAATGCACCCTTGTTTCTATCAGTTGAAGAATGTATATAAATTAAAATAAAACAATTTGACTGACTCTAAAGGCTTTTACATAATATATATTTATTTAAACGAGTCTAACTGCTTACTGCTGATATGATAGTTCTTAATGTGGTGGTTTATTTTAGGGACAAGAGAAGAGACATGCAAACTGAAATGCCTCATCCATCTCAGTGTGTATGTTATCATGAAAAAATACAGTACGCATAAATGTTTATAAGTTCTCATTCCCTGGCTCCGTATTAGTTTCATTGTGAAACCGCAATAGATAATAGATCATTAAAACAGTTTTTGTGTCTATTTGCTACTGGAGCATTCAATTATAGCTTGAACCAGAGTCAGCATTTTAAAAGTGAGCACTTAAAGAGGCTTGAAGAAACAATCAGTTGGGGAGGACTACAATTAACAAATGTGTCTTAATGATAAGCACTTTTCTTATGTAGACAGTAAGGGCCAAGAGCCATTTCATACAGACACAGATGTAAAAGCTCTATCATTCTTTGGTCTGCAGCACATTTGGTTCTACATTTAGGCTTAATCACTTGACTATCTCTGCACATGTCAAATTTACTTGTTAACATATTTTGGAACCCTATTTGTGCCATTGTAGATCATTAACATAACACTGCAACATTGTAAAAGTTTTAAATGTGTTCACAATAAATCCAAGATATTGTTTTTTTTCTGGAATAGTTTGTTTTGTTCAGCAGAACTGTGTCCATATCCTTTATTCGTTGAATTGTTGCAGCACTTTAATTTCCGAATTTGCATAATGAGGCCAGAAATCTATTAAGTTTGGCTGCTGTTTGTCCATTTTCACCAGAAGGGTTTGAGGCAGCAGATATATGATCCCTCATGTGTGATTGGAGGGAATGTGTCCCCTGTCACCTTCCAAAAAGCTTGCTAAAAGCCCTGAATAATGGCTCTAGGGTGTGTTTAACTGAGCCAATGCCTGCCATGGAAAACACAGAGACACTTAATAGGAACATTATTGTAATGTATCCCTATGTATTGGGAGATAGAGATACAGGTAGTGTCGGGCTATTTGCACTGCAGTGTACCAGTTACAATTTAGTTGCCGGATCTACAGCATTGCATGTCAACTAATAACTACCAGTTGCAAATCTCTGTCATCTCATATATTATTATATTGCTCAATCCTAAATGACGCTAGCTCAAGCTCAGGGACAAGGACGGTGGAGGACAGCCTTGGTGAGCAGTAATAGGAGTGGACAGAGTGCAACAACATAAGCCATGACTACAGCGAGCTGCATCAGGACAGAAGTCAGTGTGTAGACATGTCAGGCTGTAAAAGACAAAGAGTGTCAGTGGATAAGCTGACTTTTATTTGGAGCGAGAGAGGGTGAGAGACAGTGAGAAGGAGGAAAGAGAAAAATAGGTGTTGAGATAGTGTTCAGCCTCTCCTGAGTGACTGTATTGCCCGGAGCAGTTTTTCTTTCAAGTATTTGTTTTCAATCATTTTACCATTAAAAAAGGGAGAGACCACTGGTGTCAGAAGGTTGCTGATGCATTCTTGATTGATACAAATGTTCAAAACAATAAAAAGCTTTCATGTGGTAGCTTTGGATCACATTTATAAAACAAACAAACAAAAAAAAAAATTAACTAGAAAGCACTCAGTGCATTCATCCACTATGTCTAGACAATCTGCAAAATGTGTTAAAGTCTTAGGTCACACAAAAATGTTGGGAAACGTGCACTTGGATCTGCAAAATACACGTAGTCAAAGTCAGTCATGTCAATCTGATATGTGTGCCAGAAATGTCCACTCATGTAAGTTCAGTCATTGAGAATGAATACCTTACAGAATATTCCAATGTTAAAACATGCGAGTCTATTTGCTGAACAGCCAATTATGCTAAAATGTAGTGTAACAATAGAACAAGTATAGCAAAGTCAGCAGATTTTAATGTCAACATCCATCCAATGTTTTCTTATATTAGCTAATGTTAGCCACGATAAGCTACTGCTCACAGCAGGCAGACCAAGCAGAGCTGTAGCAGCATAACCCCCGAGTGTGTTAAACTGAGCAACAGTGGGGGGGGGGGTACTATCTTATAAATGAAAATGGAGAAAAACAAGTCACTGGGGATCATTGGCAAAATTCAAAGTTTTATTATTGTTTCTTGTTTATTAACTATATATTATTCCAGGATGTATCCCTATTTGATTTATGGTAATATTGTTTGGGCAATCATCATGAACTTTATTTGCGTGTATGTATGTGTATGTAATACTGTATATAACATGAATATTTATCAAATATGTGTGTTAATGTTCTTGCCTCTTTTGCTTACAACATCTTCTTTTTTCCTGTATTGTTTTCTAAGTATTTCTTTTGATGTTTACTGATTGGTTATTGTTTTCTGCTCACTATGTCTTTTTTTTGTTTGTAATTTTTTGATTGAATTTTGCTTGATTATGTTTTCTTAATTTTTCATATATTTGTTTTATTTGATTTTTTTGGGAGGTCAATTGTAGAAGCATTTGGCGTCTAATGACACGTCTTTTTTTTTTGATTTTTGGACTTTATGCTGTCTTATGTGCGTTCAAAGAAATCAATTTTTTTCATTTTTAAGAAGAAGAGGTTTTTTTTCCTCTTTCAAAACTTACAGTCTGGCTTTAAACAATTCCTGGAATTACACCACAAACTAATGATATGTTTCTTGGTTTTCTTGGCCTCAGACAAACATACTCTAACCTCCTTGTCAGGAGAAATAAATGAGTGAATGAGTGAATGAACATCTCTTTAATACCATGTACACGTCTCTGCGTGGTTGCAGGGTTAAGTGTCCGCTGGGCTGTGTTCCAGACAGCTGATGCATGTCTCAGCCTGCTGTGCTGTTTGCACCCTCTAAAATAAATAAATAAATAAAAAAGCATAGTGCTGTGTGTGACATCCTCCCTCCCATCCATACTGTCACCTCAGCAGTGCTTGGCAGCTATTTCACCCTCCTCCTCCTCCTGCCCAGCACAGACATGATGCCTCCGTACACAGACGAAAAAAACCACACAGGGTATGTGTGATGCACATGTTAGGATACTGTTTAAATCAAAATTCTTAACTCCACCTCCTCCACTGAAGCACTTATTTATAATTTCGATACAACAACAACAACAACAACAACAACAGCTCTAAGCAGTTGTATATGCTGCCGCCTTCAATAAACAGCCAAAACATAGGAGGGTTTCTTAAATTTGTTTCTTTGCTCCCAGGGTTCTATCCACCTCACTATTGAATTATACTCTCTTGTTTACCATTTTCTGTACATAAGAGAACAAAAACAGCTCAAAGCAAAGGGAGAAGCAGTGTATAATATGAGTGGAGCAGCGGGAGCCCTGGCAGTGTCAGGTCTGTGTCCTGGTAGCTCAAAGATAGCGCTGGCTGCAGAGGGAAAGAAATGAGTGTGGAAATGAGGTCTGTGGTTCGTGTGTGCTGGTTGCAGAAGGGTTTTGAGACAAGTCGGGATCATGTAGCAGTCTCTTTACTGAAGAAGTATACCAAAATCAATTATGTTATTGATCATACATGTTTGGAGTATAACTTTTTTACAGGAGGTTACCATCCCAGCTTTTCTTTCTTGCATATCTCAACTTGTTGACGCTATATGATGTCTTTTATGGCTGCAACCATGAATAATATCTTGTGCATAAGTATACACACTTCCCAAAGTTCCGACATATTTGGTAGATTTTGGAAAGATCAACACTATAATTGCAAATACAGTTCTGTGGGTTTGAACAATCAATGAACAACCATCGAGTTAGTGGTTTAACAGGCTAAAGAAAATGTTGGTTTGTTAAGCTTTTACTTGCTCACAGAGCAGTAAACATTTTAACAATATCAGAAATAGAAAAACAAAAACAAGAATCCATCTTAAAATTGCTTGTGGAACCAGTGTGTATTTTCTTGATGAATGATTAAAACAATTAATTATTTATCAAAACTACTACAACTACTTCAACAACTAACTTGACTTAAACAAACAAGCATTACACAATATTTGTTTATAGTAATGTGACATCATCTGTTAAGCTGCTTTCAAGACTAAAGCTTAAAAATATGAGGGAACATGAAAATAAATTCCTTTTTTGGAAAGGACCATCAGACTTGTAGACTGCAGGCACCGCAAATTCATCATTCAATCATTTTCTCATTCTTGCACCAGTCTTTTAACCCAACTGTTAGTCTTGGTGGGTCACTGCGACTTTCTTTTTCCACTTACAGCCCACCCTTTCTCATCACTCTCTGTCTCTATCACTATCTCCATTTATTTGTACACCATGTCCTCTCTCATTCATTGTTGAAATCCTCCCATATGCTCAGCTCAGTCAGAGCAGGTGGCAAACTACAGGTGGAACCCACACCTCCGCTCGTTCTGGCCTCCATCCCGTGCACCCAAATTCATGTTGCCACTGGACACACTAAGCAGGGGACGGAGGGGTGGCAGGAAGTTCTCTTTCATTTTGATCACCAGGTGGTTTGACTGACTGACCTTTCAGTGGCCTTGAAGCAGGATACATATCCTTTGTTATCTTAGAGCTCTTTTGTGAATACAGAAATACATTCCCTTTGTTTTGCTTTAAGAATGGATTAAGAATTGCAGCGTAGCAATTTCACTAATCATATTTTAGCACATTAGTGATTTATTGAAGAAAGGGAATTAAATGGGATCATTTATACAACATGAAGGGACTGTCTGCAGTTAATAAAATTCAAAGATGTATTTCTTTGAAAACAAATTATAAAAAATATTTTGCACATTCTCTGGGATATTGGTGACATTTAAGAAAGCATTCAGAGTGAGTGACCTGGATTTGTAGGTATTAGATTCTATTACACAGTGGTTGGCAAATATCTAAAGACAGAAAAAAAATTTCAGATGGCTTTACGGTGCCAGCTGTGTGAGAACATTTTGCCTTAGGCTGATGTAATTCAGAAAACATGAAACACTCAAGAGCCTCAGTAATTCCCACAGTATGCACTGGACAATTCTCACAATTCTACAGGTCATGTTCAATGTATTATTGCAAAACCAGACAATGGCTATGGGGGGAAATGATTTGTGAGTATTCTTTTGCAATCCAGGTTGCCCCTGAATTCAGTTTTGCTCCTGCTCATGCCCCTTTAACACTGAAGGAGTTGTACGTGAGTGCTAGCTGGATGCACTTCAGCAGGGGAAACATGATGAGGGGGTGGGAGGTGTGACAGGACTGCAAAGCTTTATAAATGGATAAAAGAACCCCTATATGGATGTGTTGAGGATGTGCGGAGAATAAAACGAGAGGAGAGGACAGGAGTAGATGAGAGACAACTCGACGTTGGCCGTCTTGGTGCATTAATCCCCTCCAGTATTTTTATCATAGTTACTCTAATATAAACCTTCATATCTCTCTTTCCCTTTCTGCCTTTTACTGAGGCATACTTTCTGCAAAGGCACAAACACTGTAACATGAGTCCATTGTGTGTTTTTAGAAGTAGTGTTATCTTAGCTATACTTGTGCACACAGCTGCCATCTCTTGAATAATTCTATTTGTTCCACTTTGAAGATTGTCTCTTTCTTTCTCCTTTGGGAATACATAAATGTCTGCCCTTGGTGTACTGTCTGTGACTATTAGAAAGATGTGTTTGCACCTCCAAACCTGGTGTGTGAGTAGTATTTGTGATTTGTTTTCACCTTGGCACATAGGTTAAAACGATTACCACTCAACAGTCAATTAAAACACCAGACTTGAAAATCTATGTATTATTTATTATAACTTTGACAGCGTATGTAACACCGTCAGAATTGATCATGACATCCCAGCCATCTGCAAATATGTACTGTTTGAGTCAGGCCTCTTACATGGTGATGTGACATACCTGGCTCTCTGTAATGGCTTCATCTGTCATGTTTAGAGAAGGTAATTCTGTGCTGACATGCAGACTGAATAAATATGCTCACTGCTGAGGCAATACGATTTTTCACGCTGCCAGTTAATAGGACAGAGCATCAACATGTCATTTTATACAGTTTTTTGGCTTATAGACTGCAGGAATTTGTTACCACTTTCTAATAAAGCACCCTTCATAATGGGTCGAATAAATCATTCACTAATGCTTTATAGATCAGCTCTGAGCCATTAACAAGAGCACCTTTAGTTTGCCAGGTTGTGAATTTGGCTTGTGTCTGTATCGTCCCCTAAAACAGTGGTTCCCAACCTTTTTCCTTCCTTGAGTTAACTGATGACTAAGTTACATATTATATTCAATGCATAACAATATATACTAATGTGAATACTGTATCCAAGATGAGTTTTCCACAGCTGCAGACTTTATGGATTGTTGAAAATGTATTTTATTAACAACTTACCCACCACTCAGAGAGGGTTTATCACAACTAGCACTAGTCTGATATACAGGCCAATATTAGCATATTGCAGATGTATGGCATTGATGGATATGTCGGCTGATAAGTACAGAGAAATTGCATTACAGAAATGCCAAACTTGGTTTGAGGTCATTTGGAAACAGTGTCACTATAGATAGCACTGGAATAGATTAATTAATAGATTTTTCATTTGTAAAATGTCTAAGTTAGCTTAGCTTAGTTTGTAATAAAAAAAAGAAAAAAAATCCAAGGGATCCATATCAAGATGTTTGTTTATGTTATGTGTTTTTGTAAAAAAACAAAACAAAAGAAATTTACTTAAAGACGATATATCGTTTTTTGAAACTCCCAAATATTAAAATTGGCCTGAAAAATCCCAAAAGTTGTTTTTAATAATGTTTTATAACTGATCTATCAAGGATTAGTTAGGATTAGTAGGGTGGTTTATGAATTATGAAAAAAGCCATTACTTGCAACTTATAAACACTTGAAGAGTTCCTTGTAAGTGTTTTGACATTTATTCGAGCATTTCAATGGACCCACTTGGAAAATAATTTAATTATAGCGTCAGCTTTAAAAGTAGGTCTTTGTTAGTATGATTACCAATATTAACTTTCTTTGTTGTCATGTTGTCTGTTACCAGAAAAACCCACCTATGATGCCTCTGGCTCCTCCTCTTTACCGAGCGACCCCGGAGTCACAGCTGCTCCTGCTCATCCATTGGCTGACCTGTCGGTGGCGGGGGAGGTGCCTTTCTCAGTCGTCCATTCAGATGGTGACTCAGAGTCTGAGGGTGAAGGCTTATCTGGGCAGCCTGCCTTTTCTTCTGTCTTAACCGTCATGGCAGGAACTGTCAAACATCCGGTGAGCCTTGATCAAAGTAGAACCTCACCGACTATCACCAGGGTCGAGACACACACCACCCAATGGCCTTCACATAGTTCCAGCCTGGGCTCAGAGATGTCCTCCTCATCGTCTGCGGGAGACAGGATCCTTCCCGCCAGCTCAGGTCTGACTTCTAACATGTCTCACCAACATACCACACCCCCTCAGACTGTTACCATGGCATCGACTGTTTCTAGGCCATCACTTGTGTCTTTTATGGATGGAAACAGGAATGTCTCATTGTTTTCATCATTAACGGTATCATCTTCTTTATTGTCATCATCAGTGTCTCCATCAGCTCCATCCACGTCCTCTGTGTTACCATCTGTAGTGTCTCTATTCTATCCACCATCTTTCTCTGAGTGGACAAACAAAGCTGCTTCTTCATCTCAAAGTCAAAGGATTGTATCCAGCCATGCCCCTCAGGCAAAAACAGCAATATTATCACCAGCAGGGTCTCTGGGTTGGATAGACAGTCTGCAAAGAACAAAAACCAAACCATCACACTTTCCAAGTACAACCAGCATTGAAAAGAGCAACAAAGTGACAAAACACTCATTGCACTCATCAGCAGATAAAATCCATGGAGCAAGTGGAACCTACATGATTGGTGTAAGTACAAAAGTAATAAAGACACCAGCAACCAGCACATATGCATCATATTCTACTCCTAAGAATGGACAAACTCTTTTAAAGAATTTATACGGACCCACTCAAACCCAGAACCCAGGTATGAACTCTGTATCAGCCAATAATCTTGACGTTAGCACCTCATTTCCTCCCAATCAAGAGCGTCAAGCTGTTCAAAGGCAGCAGGGAGTTTTACAAAATCCCACATCAGCACTGCTGTCTGCCAATCCTAAAGGCTATTCAGTTTCTAGTCATGTCACACAGCAGATGTTAAATCCAACAGCATATGCAGAAAAGAAAAACAAGACAGCTGTAGATAGTCAGACTTTTGTTCACAAAAGTGATGTAATCAAGTCACATGCTGTAAATCCAACTGTATCGCTGGCAATGAAGTTCAGACCCACTGGATCTTTTTTTACAGTTTCCTCCCGGTCTCCACCAGGTAAAACATCTCTCTCTGAAACTGCAATCACTAAGCTAACACCTATCCACTCTGGCATGGTGTCCTCAGAGCTTGCATCTAATCCTAGTGATTTACTGATGGCAACGGGTCACGGCAGCCCCAGAGTTCCTGCCATCAATATAAATTACAACCAGAGAGAGATAGCAGAAGCAGAGCTCAAATCTATTTCCGCTCAAGCACACCCGAATAACTCACTTTCACTCACACAGCTGAGGCCGGAGTCCACCACTGGTTCCATCCTCAGTGTGTTTGCCAGGACAAGCATAACCTCCTCCACATCAGAGTCAGATTCACTTCATTTGCCCAGTAATGGAGTCATAAACGTTCAAGAATTTGTAACACAAACAGGGTCTCCCAAGGGTATAACTCAGGAGCCTACAGCATGGTTGACGCCAAAAATGTCAATTCCCTCCAACAGTAGGACAATGTCTCTTCCTGGTTCAGCGTTGTCAACTAGGTTAGCAAAGGATATAAATGATAAAACCATGTATGACAGTCTTTCACACCCCACTCGGCCTACATACGTATTACCCTTGCTTCTCAGCCACAGCCCAAACCACAACATCACTGATCACAGCATTGGCCTGTCTGCTAATGGTGAGGTTAATTTTGCAGACCAACCCAAAGCATCATTAACATCCCTAATTACACCCACACAAAGACCTTTTCAAACAAGATCTTTACTTACTTTCCCCCACAAGTTTTATACAACCCCCAATAAATCTCACCAGACAGTGTCCTCGGCTGAAATATCTGCTCATATCATAAAATCTGAGAGAGCTGGTCGCAGTATAACTTCAACCTTTGCGGTGGAAACAAATGCAAGAAACAGTGAAATATCACCAGCCTTCGATGTTCACTTGGCACATGGAAAGTGGCCTGCTGATAGCTTCCACAGAAACACTGCAAAGAGTTCAGATTCGCCTTTATTTGATGGAAATGAAAAGTCAACTCTAATCAGAGACACTGTGTTTTACAAGCAGGGTGTTCGATCAGGGAAGTTCACAACAGAGTTTCCCTCTTTCATGACTACAAAAGAGTTCTTTATATTGAATAAAGGCTCTGAAGATTCTGGAAAAGGATCTTCCACTGAAATCCCTTTTTCTCCAGTAACCTTTGATCCTGCATTAGAAACCCTGAAAAGTCTTTCTCATAAAGATGATGTGACACTCAGTTCCCGTTTTGAACAGTCTACTCTTTCCTCCTGGTCAGAAATCATCCTAACACCGAGGACAAACTCTACTTCTCGCTCTCAGGAACCAATCAACAGTTTGACAAGCAATAAATCAAATTTTTATTTAGGTAGACAAACAACCATTCCCTCCACTGCTTCCTCTGCTGCAACTACTTCCTCCAGTGATGGACAAAACAGCAGTGAACCATTTAGTGCTATTTTCAGCTTTGGCACAAAAATAATGGCACCGTATACAAAGTGGGAAGCCACCAAGCCTGCGCCTTTTCAAAGCACTGCCTCTGAATTAGAAAATACATCTATTGGCTTTGATAGGGCAAATTCTAATTTACAAGCAGATGGACCATCATATGAACATCCAAAGCTGGAAGACAGACAAGAGCATAATGTACATATATTGAATTCAACTGATCCAACTGTAGTCACCAGCAATTCCTATTCACTTTATCCAACTGTTGGAGAGCATCCATTTTTTACATATGTTAAAGGCACATCAGCAGATAAAGAACAGAGTCTGAATTTGTCTGCACCTAATCTCATATCGGCTGTGCCTGTGAATGTACAGCGAGGAGCCACTTTAAACACTGCTGCATGGGGTTCAGATGGTAATCTGCCCCTCTTTCACATAACTACTGAGTCTGTACCATCTTCACAAGCTTCTTCTCTTGCATTGGTGTATGAGAGCAAGCACAGCCCCCCTCTGGCAGATGTCGACTCTCCTGAATCTGCATTTGCTACTTCTGTCACACTTTCAAACAACCCTGCACTCAGTTTCAACAACAACACAACTGATAAGACACTGGGGGGGTTTGCCCTACCAACAGAGCTAGAGCCATCATCTTCTTTATTTCATTCATCATCATCTTCAGAGACTTCACCACTGTCATACAGTAGTATCAAAGCTTCTCAGTTATCCTTACATATGAAACCCTCCACTCCAGTGTCTTATAAAGCTTCATCAGCCTCATCGTCTTCTTCATCACTGTCATCATCAACATTACATTCAGATGGTATGACATTATCAATGAAACTGATCTTGTACCCAGGCACTGCATCATCATCTGTGTCTGTAAAAGCTGTACCAGCCACATTTCCAACCTCATCACCAAGTCTGTCCTCATTAATAGATTCTGATCGCTCAGAGGTAGTGACTGAGACGTTTGTTGTTTTTACAGAGACAGGGACAGATGAGTTAACCACTGGAACATCCAGAGCAGTTGCGCTCACTTTCCCCAAAGAAAAAGTGGCCAGTCTAGCCCCCTCTCAATCAGTCAGAATTACCCTTTCTGCTGGGCCCACCGAGAGGACATCTCAGGTATCACCTCTGCCCCCTCGAGAGGACACCACAACAGCCTCTGTCAAGCTTACCACCACAACTGTAGCTTCAACCACCAAAACTAAAGACCCCACCACTACCACGCCTTTCCTAAGAGTCACCACCGGAACCACACAGTCTACCACGACTACCATACCACAGCTCACACCTGTGACCAGGAGAACAACGACCACTACAACCGCCAGGTCTCAAACCAGCAGGAGAACATTCACACCACCTGTCCCCAGAACGAGCCCTCCCAGGGGGACCAGCACAGTCTTTATTTCGCCTTTTACCACCACCACAGAGGCTCCACCACAACAGTGCAACATTACAGAGAGATTATGGGTGAAAACAGGTAAACAATTCCTTTGCCACATTCTTAAAAAAATTATGAAACTTGGTTATTTCTCTAATATGTTTTGTCTGGTGTCTGTCTTGGTTTCTTCCTTTTTTTGTCTGTTTGTCTCTCTCTCTGTCTCCATATCTCTCTTAGTTGTTTCCATCTATGTGAGAAGAAACAGACTGGACAGCATACAGAGGCAGAACCTGCGAAGGGGACTAAGTCAGGGCCTCCGAAAAGCTCTGAATGATAGTTCAGCCCAGGCTCAGGTCAGACTGTTATCAGTTCTCTAAATTAGTCAACGAACACAGCTGTTATACACTTTACATTCATTTATAGACTCAAATATACCCTGTGGGTTTTTATAAACAATCATTGTGACTTTCTCTGGTTCTCAACAAAACACATTGTGTTCATGAGGCTTAATAAACTCGTTGAATGCATTACCTTCTGTATGAAACATTTGTAAAGCCAATATTTTGGAAGAATTTAAAACTTGCATGGTTTACATCCATGTTTGCTTGCTTGGCAGCTTCTTTTCCTTGCTTTTGTTGCTACATTTCTTAGTATGTTACCACCAACAACTGTTAAAAGTGGAATAAAATGAAACCATTGGCAGGACTGTGTATTACATCACATCACATCTGTGCACATGCACATGGGTGTACTTCCAAAACAGGGACCTACTCTTAAAAACATTGCTCCATAGCACTACTAGTGGTGAAAAACTCCACAAGGTATCTTTAAGTTCACTTCACAAATATATGAAATGGTATAGCTGTGAAAAATCAATTGATACAGGAAGTTCTCACATCTTTTTTGATACTGATAATGTCACAAAAGCGATTTTAAGATAAAGGACTTATCTTAATCTGAAGGCTGATTTGGAGCAGCATGCTTGGTTTATATACAGAAAGTATTGTATTTTCTTACTGGTCAGTAAGTGAATTCCACACATCTGTTTTATGTCTACAGCATTGACTAGCAGGAATACACACAGACTGAACAGCTGTAGCAAGTTTCCTACAATTTAAAAACAACCCATGTCACCTAAAGTAGGGTTAGAATGATGAACTAATTAATTCAGAAAGTGAAAAAAAGGTTTTGTTAACCTTGTTTTCAGTAGTGCCACTGAAGTCTGCTAGAACTCTCTTTTACAAAACCAAACTTGATCTTGCACTCAGGCTAAATAATCAAACAATCTTCTAACACTGGTGAACAATAAATGCTTCCTAATTGCACCCTCACAAGAAATCTGGAGGTTCATTACTGTGAAGTGAATTAGACACTTATACCAAGGACCCTCATGTAGGCTATGTGAGAAGAGATGAGGACTAATATAGAAATTAGGTTGACTGAATCTGTCCCAGAAGGCAGTGGGGGATGTCACATATTTGAGTAACTGTACCAACACGATGTAGATTAGGACTGTAGCCCTGCTGTCGAAAAGAACTGTTGCTCCAATTCTCCCGTATTTACAAGAAATAGGCTTTTATTTACAAGCACAGATTTTACAGAATCAGTCTACACTTCACCAAAAGGCAGTCTTACCATAGGAGTGGAGACACCATATATGGTTTAACAAAAACTCAGGATGAAACCAATCCCAGCATTTCCCCTGAAATAATGACACAAACAGATCCAGTGCACACACAATGATCTTTATGTCTGAGGATTAGCCATTTGTGGTACCAATCATGGTTCCCACTGTGCCAAAACCATTATTTCTCTCCTATAAGCCTCTAATACCTCCGCTCAGTGTGACTTTGTATCAGGAGCACCTCTTGGCTTTGAGAAGCTAAAAGCTAAAATTCAGTCAGTGAGAAGTAGAAATGTGTTTTTGAGTCAGTATGTGAGTGCTCGTATGTAAAAACAGAGAGATAAAGACCTCCTCTGGGAATGATGAAAGCTAGTTGGTAAAGGGCTGTCTGTTTTCTGTGCATACATTTGACATGACAAAAAATGGGATAGAATTAGATTTGGTTGTAAAAAACAGTTTGCAGTAAATGGAAATGAAGCAGCAATGGGATTCCTTCCCTAAAAAAAATACATCTCCTCCCAGTCTCCAGTGGGTTGGAGTGCCTTTAGAGTGTTGCAATTTTGAGCAAGTGTTGTGTGTGCATGTTTCTGTTTGTGCGCGTGTTTACTTGTTTAACTGCAACCCTGTGAAATGAAGGTGTGTTGTATTTCTCAATGTGGAAGTATCAGATAATTGAGAGTGAGGCCTATGTATTTGTCCTGCCCATGTGAAGGTCAATGCTCTCACATGTTCACTCTCTCTCTCTGTCTTTGTGTGGTCTCTGGAGGTGTCTTGCTTCAGTGCACTCCTGTCACCCATTTTAACATTGCTTGGGTTCCTTTCAGCCGCACTGCTCTCTCATCCAATGGGAAGCAAGCTGTTGGCAAGGGAAATTGCTTCTGTGTTTAATTATAGGTTATAAATGGTTGGGAGGAGAGCGATGTGCTGTGCTGATGCTAAAAAGATGATGAGAAATAGACTAAATGAATTGAGCCACAAGACTAAAAACATTTGGAACCTCTAGAAAAAGATAAAAGTAAACTATTTGTGTGTCTTGTAGTTAGGGCTCTCCAGTGACTTGAAACTTTTTATAAAACGACTGAGATCCGTTGGGTTAATCTTTTGGCAGTCTTTCACCCTCTTCGAGATAAAAGTTAGTGGGTGTGTTACCAATCTCTGGCTTGCTCGAAATGCAATCTCTTAATAACACTTTCACATGAGTGAAGCCTGAGAGGATGGAGTGATAATAAAGGGCTCTTTTCACAGAGCTGGTAACAAGGCTGAATTGTGAGGAGGCAGAATGGTGACTCTCAGCTACACAGACTCTAGGCTCTCAGTGCTTTGGCCCGTGGATCTCCTTGTCAGCGCAAGCTTTCAGATGGGTTTAGATTACAGACCTGAATGGTTTCACTTCATCTACGTGAGCCCCTAGTTTCGCCACTTCTGTCATCATTGCCTTTCCGGTATGTACAGTTCACCAAAAAGTCAAACTCTTCCTGAAACACGTGTATATTTGTCATGCGTCATGACACACAGTAATGCAAACACACAGATTTCACCTGTGTTTTTGTGAGAACGAGAACACAGTGATACCTGGCCTCTAGGGTTTGAAGTGAAGGAACATAAGCCTCTTTGTCCCAAATTCCCTATTTAACAGTCTCTCCCATGTCTTGCCCATCTTTACTCTCTTCCTAGCAGCCCTTCAGTCCCTCTCCCCACATATCAGTATTCCATAATCACTCTCTCCTGTTGCTCATTAGTGAGTGGTTGGAATACACTCTTAAGTGCTCCATCCAATCCAATGCAGTTCAATATCTTGTCATTCAGCTCACTTGCTAATATGACTGATTGACACTATCTTCTGATCCTGCCTAAAGAACCATACCACGAATAGGTTTTTGCCGATTAACTATGAATATTTTACATCACAGCCGACCATTTTTCAAAGCCTACAATTTTCGATTGACGTACAGTACTGCTATAGCTTCCATGCAGTGGATAGTTTCTTTTCATTTCAGGATGGTATGAAAATAAACTTGAAACTTGCTTCAGATAGGCCTTTTCACAGCAGACGTTTTGACTTTTCATAGTAGGAAAAGCACAGGTATTCCTAAAACCATTGACAATGGCTACATACTGTTTATGTGACAATGTGACAGTGAGCTAGCATGCACAATACAAAGACCCCAAAACTGAAGCAGCTAAATGGAATTCAGCCATCACTGATTTTATTATTTACTTACATTTTATTTTACTTAATGACTTTGACATAGGAAATAAAGTAAAGAAGGTAACAGGTTCTCTCTGTTCATGGAATACCTGTTTTAAGCAATGTTCAAGTGTTTGCAAGTGATTTTCGTACTGTACTGTCGAATACCGATAATAACCTGAGGTCGTCTGAAACCTAGATGATCACTCTAAAAACCAAAACGGTTGGTAGTATGATGGATACTACGAGACAGAATTTGTCACCTGTCAGAGACTTTATCATGCCGATTATACAGAGGCAGCTGTCACTACCTGTGCTTGTATTGTGGGTAATGCAACTCAAGCGCAATTATGCAATAGTTTTATGTTAAGATTGGATGTACACTATTTTTGCATCAGTGTGCTGAAGTACCTCTTTTATCTCACAGGGACTATAGTAGTAGACCCAGAACTTTGTAAGGAGGACATAGACTAGGACTTTATTCTCTTCTTAGTGTGCTTTTATATTGTTTGGATGTTTTTAACAGTTTGTATAGTAGTATAGTAATATAGTAGTTTTATTTTGTTTTTAACTATTGTTTTATTTGGTATTTATTTCCTATGATTTGGTAATCAGCATAGGTTGGTTTGAACTGAAAGTTTTACTTTTGTTTTCCTGTCTGGTTATTTCACCTTAAGTGGATTTTTAGAAAATGTACTTTTTTCTAACGTAACTTTTTAACTTTTTGCTGACCTCGAGTGGTTTAACTTCTCATCTTGCTGTAGTGATGTAAAATTGCTCCAAAGGTTACTCTTTAATATTTCCCTCTCAGGTATAAGATCTTTATGGCTCTTCAGAGACATCTAATTCTCTTCTCTACTTTACCCTTCCAGGTGGAGACAGTATTTGGTTCTCCCAACATGACAGTGGCTTATCACGTGACTGGAGGGGACATTGTTTACCCTCCCTCTGTTGTGCTGGAAGGCTTGGACTCCTATGGTCGTGATAAGCTGATTGCAGACCTACGACAGTACCTCCCCATGGTTACAGCCCTGCCCCTCCCAGTTGCATCATGGAGATCCAGCCCAGCCACTGGCTTCCAGCTGAAAACAGGTCAGCAAGTGTTCAGTCAGGATGAAAGCAAAAAAAAGATCAGCTTAGTACTTACTGTTATTTGTTCCTGCTGTTGTTGTACTGTTGTTGTGCACTGGAGAAATGTCTGTGAAAACTAGGTTTGAGTGGTAAAAAATAAAATAAATACCACATCAGAGTTGGAAATGACAATATTGCATGTCAGAATTTAGGTACATTAGAGCTATAATATTCTCAGTGTTCCCAACACTGACAAAGATAGCAAAACACAATTTTGCAACATCCTGAAGAATAATAGCTCAGCTAGTGTACAGTTTTATGAGTTCATTTTGTTTTTATGTTCCAGTGCTGCAGTTTGTGGGAGCAGGTGATGATCCGCGGTCCTGTAGGTTCTCTCAAATGATGGAACAGAGGCTTGAGAAGGTGTTTGCTGAAGCGCAGGTCAAAGTGCTCAAAACAAACAGCAGACTCTCTGTTCAGGTACTGTGGTGTAACAGTTGTGTTGCACTCCTACTACTCTGTAGGTGTTCTCTTTACTGTTATAGCGGTAATACTGTTTTTTTTTTAACATAGGGCCAGTGTTGAAACTTTTGCAGTGTAGTGTTCTGGTATCATTGTACTCAAATAGATCAAAACAATTTGATGTCACCTTTTATGTCAATATAAAGAGAACCATCCACCAACCCAAGAAGTTAGATAAATGGTGTATACAGCTACAGTTAACTAAACATTTTTTGCAGCATATTAGAATGGATGTGTCTTTAGCAGTTTTGTCCCCTGTTGCACATCAATGTTACCATGTGGTGGAGGTGATTTGGCAGCTACAAACAGATGCAAACTGTGTGCAATTTGTGCAAAATTGTCCCTTAGTGTACCAGGCTTTGCCTTTTCAACAAGAGCTGCTTCTGAGATACAAATTAATTATGTTTAGGGAGGCAATGTTTGTATTAATTTTAATGAGCTGCCACATTAAAGTGCACCCTATATTAAAGCTAATTTGATGGTTATGCATGGATGAAGTACTACAATATTTTTGCACTCTTTCATGCTTTGCCAATTTCCCAGCCGTTGTGCTTCTTGACAATTTTCATATTTGTTGATCCAATGACAATAATTAATTCTTTGATGTTTGTCATCTCTACTATGTCATTTTTCTCCACAGGATTTGTACTAATCTTTTAGATGTGCTCATTACAGTAATGTAATCCCAAGAATTTTATGTGGATATACTTATATAAATGTTTTTTCCTGTGCCCTCCTTGTGCTCTATGTCTGTATTCTTCCTTTTTTTTGCCCAGATGCTGAGTGTCTCCCAGGCAGTAGCATCTCCTGCTGTGTCACTGGTCTACACTGTGAGGAATGGGACTGTCTACCTTAATGGCACCACTGCCTCAAACCTCCTTGGTCAGCTGTCAGCTGAGCTGGTGGGCTACTTCCTCTTCTATCCACCACTTATTATTGCTGAGCGTAAGTTACAATTTGCATTCAAAAATATGTCTGTTAGTCATGAGTAATTCAACAGCCTTACAAGAGGAGACACTAGAAGTAGTTCTTGTGTTCTCTTGGGAATGATTTAGACAGTGCTGAAACCTACAAGAACTTCTATATAAACTTTTCAGACTGTGTCTTACAAAGCATGCTGGTCTCTCATCTTTGGTTCTAGACCTTTGGACAAAGAACTGATATATTGATTCACTATACTAGTAGAAATTAGGATTCGATCTGACCTTAAAAACTGCAGTTGATTAAATGTAGTGAAAGTGGCTGTGTCCTGAGCATTTTTTGCATTCACATGGAGCAGACTATCTCAGAAGATCTATCTGGGCAGTGGTAGAATGCTAGAATCCAATTGCTAGGCCTGACTGACGTCCAGTTTCTCAGTAATTGGATGTTTGTGACTGTTACGCTGCTTTTACGATCACAGTTGTGTTTTAATGATTGAGTCACTTAAAGATAGTTGATGCAAAGACACAACTAACATGCCTTTCATCTTAGCCTCCTTTGAGGGCATACACAGCCTAGCGCTCCATCTGTGTTAGAGTTGTACTCAGACAAAAACAAATGAAGAGTGACAGGGAATCAGCGGGAGCCTAAACAGTAATCTTAGTGGAGTCCCTGTGTGCAGCCTGTTTCCATCCCCAGTGTAACTGGCGAATGATATGTAAACTGCTCAGTAGAGGCAGATATGGCAGATGCCAAGCTCTGAGATATAATGAGATATCATCTTTATGGTACTTTATTGATCCTTGAGATTGAGAGATTCACTGTTTCGCTTGACCTCGTTTACAGTAATTTCAGACTATAGGTTCAGCAAAAGAACTGGGCAGCTGCAGCTTATAGAGGCTTTAAAGCTCCTTTTACATACACAGTTTCACCCAGAAATCACCTGGAAAAAACAGGCTGAATGTCTAACAGGAAGAAGACTTCACATTGTGGATTTATGTTAGTGTCAACAAATACATCTTCCTTCATGTACCCTAAAGTCAACATGTCATGTGTAATGCATTTTACTTGAAAACCTAACAGATAGCAGCCAATAGCAAGGTAAACGATCTTCCCTATTCAGCAGCAGTCTATCTCACGCTTGTCTGATGAAACAGATACGTTCTTATATTCAATCAATACAGGTGTCTGTATCAGGTTGCAAGAGCAAAAGGCGACCCAAAGCATTTTTTTACGCTTCAAGTCTATTTTCAACTACAGTGGTTGTGTGTTGGGCTCTCAGTGCTGCCAGAACACAGGTGACCTGCACTCAATACTGAACGCATCCTGTGTAGACAATGACAGAGGACTGAACTGCTGTTTTTCTAATGTGCTGCTCACAATATGCCTCCTGTGTATACATGGTGTTATCGGTTATACGGGCAAAATGGGCCTCAGTGTCTTGCACAATGTAATCGTGTGTAACCAAACCTCTGTCTTATCAAGCTCAAGGAGGTCAAGGAGACTTTGGATTGTCTGTGGATCTGAAGAGGCCCACGCCTGGAAATTGCACTTTTGGTTAGGTTTCTGTTTGAGCAGAAATAAGTGGCTGGCTTAATTTTAGTGGTTCCCAACCAGCAGCAGTGCTTTGAATGTCTCCAGACTTTGGTCGGTTTGACGAGACACAGCTTTGGCTATGCAAGATCAGGCTCAGGGTTACAGCAGACCTTATGCTTGAACCAGGATTTAAGCCAGGGGCTTCCCTGTATTACCATGTAGCAGAACTCATTCTTGAAAGCACCTTTTTAAACTTTACTGTTCTCTTTGCTGAATTTAGTGGGTTAAATGGATCTTCTTACCTCCCAGAGCGTATCTGGCCAGGCTATTTTTAGCAAAATTTTAAACCAAAAGTTCATGGTGAGTCAAGTGCTTTTGGATTATGTTAGATTATATCTATCTACATGGAAAGACACACACTGTTTCCCAATTTAGGGGCTTGTGTGTCCCTTGCAAGATGTGAAAGCCAGGCTGAAACTGTGATTCCCTCCTCAATTAGACATCTTTTTGCCTGGCCTCCACTATTTACCTCATGCTTTGTCATTGGTCCAGATGTTATGTACTGTATTTACACGTGACTGATGACCAACTGAAACCAATACCTGAAAAATAAGACCTAAGCATGTAGAATTTCCCTACTTTACTAGATGATATGGACAACCTCAATGTACCATTACATTATTGACCAGCTTGCAATGGATTACAGGATACTGAGGGCCACAGAACACACTGATATATACCACTTGGAGGTTGTTTTCTCCAAATTGAGAAAATGAAGGTTGCCTTTCTAAACCTTAAATACGGGAGCCTTTGGTGTGATTATGACTAAACCAAAAACAAACAAATTCTCGGCTTGCATCACTTAAAGGGGAACTTGGCAACACTAGCCATTTCATCGTTGGTTTTCACTTTTGACGTTGCATGTTTTCTCAACAAGCTCCCCCTACAGCTCTGGGACGTATATTTCAAAACACTGTCATAAAAAAACTCACTTGCGGCACCCTCCTCCCCCTTTCTACCGCTGCTGATGTGCATTTGTTGCCGGGCAACTTTTTCGTGTGGAGCAATGTCTACCGAGGTGGGTAATACATTCATCGTCGCTTGTTCTTATAGCCACCGTGGCTAACCGGTATTGAGGGGGGCGTGTGCATTTATGTGGAATTGCCGTAAAGCAGTTCGTGTTTCTTGCTCGTTCTCGCTTCTCACAATACCTCCTATTTCCAACTTAACGGGACGGTAGTCCCAAAGTTGCAAGGTTGGTTTTCCGCCTGGGGACGCTAGGGGGAGCGGGGAAAGTCACCATTTTCACTGGAACAGGCCTTTTTAACCATCCAAATGATTTCTAAATGGGTTTATTAAGTTGAAATAGTTGCCAAGTTCCCCTTTAAATCTAGTCTTCAAAGGATGCAGCATCAGTGTCACCGAGGGCAGATAGCAGTTTTGGTTTACACGCTGTCTTAATCAAGATGAATACAATTTCTGCTAGCAAGCATTAA